>NC_079151.1:50452631-50774698 GCF_947563725.1 Argiope bruennichi
AACACTGTGTTTTCAAAGGAGTAATTTAAAAGTTAATCGGAATTGAAAGGTGTTCTATTTTTTTGTGTGCGTGTTCCTACTATTAGTTCACACTTTTACTATATATATTTATATATCTTGTTCAAATTTTCAATCGATAAATAAAATACTTTTTATTCATCCACTCAAGTTCAAATACATTTTTTTAAACTTATAGTGGATAACACTTGATGTTAATACAGTTTTTTCAAATATTAATTCATTAATTATTAAATTTAATTAATTTTTAATACTTTAGAGTTTTATCAATTTGTAATAAAAATTGAAATCAACAGGCAGTAGCTCAGTTGGTAAAATGCAAGGAATTCAGTATTTTTCACGCGAAAATGAAGAATATTGAAAGTTTTTCTTTGAATTCGACACTTTTTAGCTCTATGCAATTTCCTTAAACAATGAAAATATGAACATAAAAAAATATGTAATATATAAAGTGATAAAACTTTCGATTAAGACAAGATTTTTAAAATATAGTCGCCCAATATTCTTTATGCAGTACACATTTCATTTGATAATCATTATTTAACAAAACAAATTTGTTTTATTAAATTTAAATAAAAAATATCTCATTATAATCGGCCAATTCATATTTTATTTACATAGAAGAATAGCAATGCCCTTGACTATAATACACTGCAGTGTGTAATATAGATTTCATATGCTTTAATATATATTTTCAGGAACAACGGCTATAAATAAAAAAAAAGCAATGCAGCATCTACTATTTAATAACACGACTAAAAAATAATAGAAATTATAAGAATTTTTATTTATTATTCTTGTATTAATTCAATAACAAAATAATCTTCGCTTCTCTTATTTGTAATAATGTCCTGATATTATTCGGAAAGGCAAACATTCACACGCTATTAAAAAATGATCTCCAAATTTCGATTTCATTTTTTCCCGCTGAAATAAAAGAGCCTGTACTAGCATTTTTTTGGGGGGGGGGAGGCAAACTTTTCAATATATTTAATTTAAAACTATAAAAATACATATATTTTTCTTAAGTCTTTTAGTTATTAAAAGACGTACAGTCCTACTTAAGAAATGTTACAATATAATGCTATGTTTATCACAATTTAATGAAGACTGATTAACTTAGAGGTCTTAATTTATTTATTGAAAAGAACTATATTTTAAGTTTTGTTTGATGCTTTCTATTTAAATAGTACACAAAAATAAAAATTCAAAAAAAAAAATTCGTAAATATTATTTTGATGACTCATTTGAAATCAGGTTTAACAATAATTTAACTAACACGATTAACACTCTTCACAAATTCCAAAGGGATAATCGTACTTTCCTTTGCCCATTAGTCGCATAATATTAGTTAACTCCAAAAGGAACTAAAATCTAACATGTGAATTAAAATATTTATATGAATATTTATATAAAACAATGCAGGTATTTTATATTTTCCAAATATTTTCTAGTGAGTAAAAGTTATAAATAAAAAGGCGTTTAATGTGCATCAAAAAATTTTCTGAAAATTTCATTAAAAATATTTAAATTATCAATTGAAATATTAAGTTAATGGTTGATAATTTAATTCGTAAAACTAAGTTTGAGAAAAATGTATCTAAAATTGTTACTATAAAAAAATATATTTTTTCCTTTAGAAAATAGAGTATCACTTTTTACTAAGATAAATTAAAACTTCATTTTCTTCGTATATTAAATATTTATTCTTTTGCTGAGCTTACATTTTTTTCATCGTGAACTTTTACAGGTATTAACGAGTATTTTTGTAAAGATGTTAACGAGTGTCTTTTTGACCTTCAAATACATTCATAATTAAAAATTTTTAGACATTCTTGCGTATAACTATCAATATTCATTTGCAATTTAATTAATACCCACACTTAATATTACAGTCCCACCTACATTAAATTGAAAGATAGCTATATAGGACCCCAGAAAATATAGCAGCAGGCATGTTATATAGTTATATAAGATTTTTTTTTTCTGTTTTGTAAGTTTAATTGACTATTTTTGGTAAATTTTATTTACTAATTATGTTTCAGTGATATTGTTTTCTTTGGAATATTAGGTAGGCTGCTTGAGCCATTTAGACCTTCTCCATGTTTGCGTTTTGCTTCTTTATTTTTTGCTCAAGCTTTTTTAATTTCTTTGGCTGTTTTTAGCTTCATTTGAATATAGTACACATGCGCATTTTTTTTTTTGAGTGACACTCCTTTGGCAGCTATATAATTCTATTTTTTTAATAATGAACTTTTTACTCGTGTAACGCCTCTTTTGGAAGACACCTAATCATCAGAATATAGGACCCCAATGACAATGTTTGGAACTCGACAAAATGTTGTTCCGGAGTTATACTTTAGAGTAAATCATTAAAACTGTCATTGGCATTTGTATCATTCTTTTCAGGCACTTCTTTAGCAATTTTTGATCCCAAAAATTGCATATATATACATGCTTATAATATTTTGTAGAAGTCCAATACTCTCCCAAGAAATGTTATTTATTGTGCTTTTGCTTGCTGATATTTGTACCATGTATTGTCTCCTTCTGGACATTGCCCATGCATGAAATATTTAATGCTGTTCAAGCATGAAATAAGCATAACGGTGAACAATATTTAACGTTTCATCTTAAAAGGCTAGAATGACTCCAGATTAGATGTTTTTTACGACATTGAGAATATTACAAATTGCATTCTCAATAATAGTTTTGTAATATATAGATGACATTATCCGTTAACTTGCTCTTTCCTTTTTAAGTTTTATCAACGAAATTCAGACGAAATCGTAGAGAAAAGTACAAATTGAACGAATATTAGAGATGGCGGGATTATCGTTAATTGGTATCGAGAAACTAAGAAAATAGCTGTCAAAAAGTTATAGCGTTATAAAAATATTATAACGATAAACTGTTAGAATGGAATTCAAACTCATTCTTCAAAACATTCAATTGCCTGTTTTTGAAAAAATTAAATTTGTAATAGAATCTTTCCTTCTACTTTTATTTCGTGACATGTACATTCGTATGTACATTTTTTAAAATTTGCAATAAGCCGATCCAATTAAATTTTTAAGCGTTCTTTTTTTTTTTTTTTTTTGTCTTTTTGTTATAAAAATAGCAAGGCGAAATATTATTTGAAACGCATTTCATAAATCATTTAATAATCTAAAGAGTCAATAATTTGAGCAAACAAACCGGTCTTCAAAGGCGGATAGCTTTTACTATTTCTCATAAGCGAAGCATTATTAAATTTTATTCATTTGATTATGTGCGGTCACTTTCTTAAATTTGTGCATTTTGTGAATGAATATTCAGGATGCGCATTCAAATTGTTATCCAACGGCTGATTTCTGAACAAACTATGTTTGAGAGAAGTATGCACTCCTAGTGAGAAAAAAAATGACGTAAAAAATGCTCTTAATGATCTAAAAATTATTTTATGCTGCTTGAGTCAATAAATGCATTTTCTCAAAAATTTCGATGCCCTGATCCTGTTGATCATATTTGTTAAAATGTAGATGTCATTGAATTGAAAACAACTGAATTGGAGCATTTCGATGACAACCTTGAGAAATGTCTATTAAGCAACGTATGTTGTTTTCGAGTGGTGGCCATTGATTTGTTAAAAAAAGAAGATAAAAGTTAATAATTTGTTTTAGTTTTAGTCGCAGGAATTTTTTGATATAAAATACTGTCGATTCATATTTGTGTGTTTTACTGGGAATATATGTTTAGTCTAGTAGCTATTTTTGAACTATTAGGGATGGGTATTTTGAAATAGAAAAATGCTCTAAATGACAAAGAATTATATATTATATTATTCCAGTCTGTACTCGAATTTTGAAATTGAAAAAAATTACGAGTCTAAGAATTTTTACTTTTGCACAGTTTTTCGGTGTGATGAATCATGGTTAACTAAAAAAAACTTCCATTTTAAATTGAAAAATTTCTCGGTTCATACTCGGAAATGTACTTGGAAAAATGTTCGGTAAACTAACAAGTTGTAAAGCTTCAAATTTCATTATTTTAGGCCAGTTAACCGTCTCTTGGTAAAGAAATCAAAGGTGATTTAAATTTTTTGAAGTGATCTTTGAATTGCTCTAATTCATCTAAAACAATTATTAATTATATATTAACCAAATATGATTCACAGAATCGGGGAAATGTATGAAAATTTAAACGTCATTATTTTTTTAAGTACATTTATTGATTCTGAGAGCATAAAATACAACTTTTTACCTCATTTAGAGCATTTTTTTCAATTTAAAATTTATTCTTCTCTCATGTGATTAAAAATTTCTTTTTGGATCACGATTAAAATAGACTCTGTAAATTAGTTCTGTAAAATCGTTACAGCTTAAACCAATTCTTTTGAATAAAATTTGGTCAAAACTTCATTAATCTTATCAAACTAATCGAAGTTCAATAAAATCATAAATTTTTACTTTCTCTTGTGCGAGACATAGAAAACATATCCCAATCATCAAAGAATTCGAACTCTAGTTTTATCAAATCTACATGTTTTCAACTCCCTCCCTCCCTCCCTCCCTCCCTCAAGTGCAAAAAACTCAATTTTGGCATCATGTCTGTCTGTGAACATAATCCAAAACTGCTTTGATATAAGTGGATAAAAATTTTATATATTGACTTGCTACCAAATTTGTAAATTTCTATTAAATTTTGAATGTACTCTATTCGGGAAGAGTCTGTTCTGTCTGGCTATTCGAATAGAAGTGAATTCGATAGTTATAAAACGTGAAGAGCTAGGTAGCTGAAATTTGATACAAAAGTGAAGCATCTGAAAGACAAATTCTTATTAAATTTTGAATCAAATTTATCAAAAGGTTATCCGTCTGACGATCTATGCTTCCGACCAGTGCCGGCCTTCCCTATGAAGGGGCCCGGGTGCAAGAAGCCATTTGGGGTCCTAATTTTTTTGCGATGTAAAAAAAATACAAATGCGAACATATATTATTAATGCATGTTTATTTAATACTTGATTTTGTTTTTGCTAATACATCAATTACTTTAGAAAAATTAAAATTTTTTTTGCAATTTCTTTTTTGATGCTTTATTTAGCAAGTGCATTTAAGCGTTCTTAACACATGCTTGATCGCATATAATTCTTTATTAATTTTAATTTGCTGAAAGAGCACTCAGCACTTGATATAGTAACTGGCAACGTAAAAAAAAGTTTTAACACAGTTAATACATTTAGAAATAACTCATTATAATTATTTAGTATTTATTGCAATATGTCTTGTGCATTATTTGCATCTCTTTCATTCAAATAAAATCCCATAGCAACAAATTTCCTGGATTAGATTTTCATCTACATCTTTGTTATAAAACTTTAAAAAGTTTTTGGAACATTTCTCTAATTTATGCTTTTCTAAAGTTTTTATATCGGTGATTAATTTGAAATCAGAAATAATATTTGGTATCTTTTAAATCCATCTTCTATTTGTACAATAACAGTATCAATTACAGTGTTAAAAAAATAACACCTAAATTTCTCTACCCAGTTTTTTATAACTTCGTCTTCTGCTAATTCGGAATATAATCTTTTCCTTTTTCGAATTAGTTTTACAGGAAAATGTTCTGAAATGTCAAATTAGCTAGCACTTTTACTTCGTCTAAAAATGCTTTAAATTTTGTTCTGAAATTTTGGATTTCAGTTTTTATTTTATTGACCAAAAAACCGAGTCATGAACAATTGTTTGCTTGAAATAATGATAATACTTCGTCTTCTGCTAATTCGGAATATAATCTTTTCCTTTTTCGAATTAGTTTTACAGGAAAATGTTCTGAAATGTCAAATTAGCTAGCACTTTTACTTCGTCTAAAAATGCTTTAAATTTTGTTCTGAAATTTTGGATTTCAGTTTTTATTTTATTGACCAAAAAACCGAGTCATGAACAATTGTTTGCTTGAAATAATGTATTGATAGTGTTAATTTTGGGAAACATTACAAACCATACTATTAAATATAAAATAAATGTCTTATATAAAATAATTGTAATAAATTCCTCTACTGCATTCAATAAATTTTCAGCTTCGGATACCGCTGTATTATCGTTACTTGCATCAATAAATTCTTCTAGGGCTTTACATGTTGTTTCAAACTGTTTTGCCATTTGCCGTTTGCCAAACATTGCTTTAACCGGATCTCTTTTGGCTTCCCAATTGCTTCCGATTATTGCCCAATAAAGGCATCAGTCGATGCTCAGCTAGCCACGTGGAAACAAACTTGTATACTTTCATTACATGTAAACGCTATTATAGTTCAGAACACTGTTTTAATTCTTGATTACGGTGGGGCCCTCTCAATCGTGGGCCCCGGTACATAGCACCTGACGCAACCCCCAGATGGCCGGCCCTGCTTCCGATACATATAATTCCGATGCTGCAAATCATAATAATTTAAATCGATATAATTCGGTATCTGATCCTGTGTTATACACTATTGTATTTCTTTGTCAAATTTTTATTTCATTTGGTTCAAGAAAAGGTTCAAACTCTAGTTTTGCACACTCGATTCAGTAAAGATCTTAGATTCTCGTAAAAGATCTAAATTTCGTTAAATATTGTTCGCCAATACCATGCGTCTCCAGCTCAATAAAAAAAAAAGTTAACTGTAGTTTTTAAAACAGTTGATTATGAAACTGAACAAAGATATCAACTTATGATTTGATTAATACTAATTCAATTATTTAAGCATTATAAAGCTGTAGTATTAGATCACATTCTCGTTTAATAAGAGGTAAATGTGTACAATGATAAATAAGAGAATTTCATCTGCTTTGTAGAGGGGCATCTATCTCTTGGTCCATCTCGCACAAGAACCCAGTCTGAACTGAAGGGTTTCCTCTTTCGCCAACCAGGGAGCTTAATCACCATGCAAGGCATTCGCGGTCTCATGGGGGATCTTCAATTTTATGCGGGAGGAAAGGGGAGGGGATAAGACCTTTATTGAAACGTATACTTTTCGTTTCAGTATTCTGAGACGACCACTTTTCGACGATTCTATCTCATTAAGAGGAGAGACGCGGAAGAGTGAGCGCATTTGTGGAATTCTTCGTCATTGTTTGACCTTGATTTTCGTTCTATTAGATACTTTTCTGTTCTTTTTTTTTTTCACGTGTACGCGAATGTCGTGTCATTTCTGATCGTATTATTTTAATTCAGTCTGCGAGTAATCCGAGTTTATTTTATTGTTAAATGTAAACATCCCCTCCTTTCATCTCACCCCTATTTTGACCTAATTAAACCCCTCCTAACGCATGCGCAAAAGCCCGGAGGGTTTTAGAATCCGTTGTCAAACAATACAAGAAAGTTTCGGGGTGACTGGTTTTAACAATAATATCAATATGAAATTACTTACTGTTTCAAATATCAAAAGTTTGCTTAAACTCATCTCTTTGGCTTTAATAAATCTGCTTTAGCTTAGAATTTTTAAACTGAATCTTCGAGCTCACTTATCAATTATCTTTAAAACAAGACTTTACATAGTAAAGATTGTGAAATTTCCGAGCATGATCACTTAAACCGAACACCTGAAAAATAAGATTTGGTTATAAACGCCCGCTTTGTCATAAGTGAGCGTGACATAAGTTTCGATTCATCATCGCGAGTTTCATAGGTCAATCCTAGCCGAACGGTGGAACGTGCAGATAAAGCACTGTTTGTAGGGATAGTTTATTTTCTGCCGTTCTTAGTTTTCAGCGCCGTTATCTAGTTTTTTCCGGGGTTTGAAGAAGAGGTCATAGGAAGATATAAAATCCTGCTTCATGAGGTTAAGAGATTTCACGATGTCTTAATTCTTCTCTGTTTTGGTGCCTCTTTGAGCTCGTTCGTGCTTAGAATGCAGAATATTATTTGTCAAATGCTACATTTTGTTTTGTCAAGGTTAAACTTTTAGAGAAAAGAAGATACCGGTTACTTTCTAGTACTTTCCAAGGTTGAATTTTAGTAAATTAGGAATGTTTCTTTGTAAAAATGAAGCGGTTATTGTGTGGATATTTCTTAGACTTGTTGGTTTGTTTGTATTTAGGTTTAAAACATGGGTCATAATAATTTTAGCTTAAACTTAACGCAAATATCGCAAACAGTCTAATCAGATGAAATAGAAACTTGAAAGGTTGAATTATTAATAACCCTTACGATAAGATACATATATATATATATATATTTTAATTGTACGATCTTCAATTATGATGAAAAATAATTATCTACGGTTGTGACGAAAGTTGAAATGACTGCCAATTTTTATTTTCTTAATTAATTTTCTTTTAATAAGCTTATAAAAGAGTATCACAATCATAAAATTCGATCTCAAGATTTTAATGCATCTCCACAGTGTTAACGCTTTCTAGATCCGAAAAAAATCATATTTAAAAGTATATCTGTCTTTGAAGTCGATATTTCAAAAACTGAATAATTAGCAAATGTTTCCTAAACTGCAGATGCTATCAAGTTTTGAATGAAATCTGTTAAAAGTCCGTCTATATACATTAATTAAAATTAGATTGATAAATTTTTACTAAAAAAAATCTATAATTAAAATTGTAGATACTGCGTCAAATTTTTAACAAAATCCAGTCATTCCTATAAAATCCGTTAAACCCTCGGAACAAGCCGATAAAGTGTAAACGGTTTGTATGTGAACACTATGAATACAGAACGTAAAGGATAAGATAAATGAAATTATCTGCTTACTTTTGAATCCATAACTATAAATCTGTATCTAATTTTGTACGTACGATAAGATGTAATGTTCCAACTTGAATACATTCTCATTTCTATACAACGAGTTATTTAAAAAGTGCCATAATGTGAATGTACTGTTCGTTTTCAGAATCCCGTTTTATCACTTTTGGAGAATTTTACTTCGTTAAGTGAGTAAGAAGTAGAGGGGGTTTTAGGCGCGTTTTTCTTTTTGCTGTAATTCTCCTACATTTTTTATTTTGATTTTGAATTATAGCATTTTACTTCAATTTGAACTTATGTGATTTAAAAAAAATTATATAATTTAGTAAAAAAATAATTATTTTCTCATCCATTTCTTATTTTACCTCTATTTTAGTAAAATCCAAATCGACTGGCGCATGTGCACAAGCGTGCAAAGTTTGTTTCTGAAAACAAACAGTATGAGAGAATATCTATACTGACTTAATAAAAAAAATGAATAAATGAGCATTGTAATAATTCGTTGCATATTATGTCATAAGGACCACACATTTAAATAGAAATTTTTACATCACATGAAAGAATTTCATAATAAAAACTCACGCGTTATGTCATTCATAAAATTTACAATTGACGAAAAAATGGAAGATAATATTTTGATAACCTCGACGTAAATAATCTCAGAAATAACAACAACAAAAATTAGTGAGACTAAAATTTCTGTAAATTTTCTTATCTTTCTTTCATCTGGCCCACTATTGTATTTTTCTACAAATGTCAATTAATTACGATTATAAATAAATTTATGTAAAATGATCAATTTTGAACACTCTGCTCAGACTAAGAAATTAATGTTAACGCAATATATTAACTAAATAAAATTCATTTTATTTAAATTTTAAGAATTTTATTTGGCTTGAAAAAATTGCTAACATTCTGTTTTGGTTATAAACCAGCTATTCAAATAATATTAACGATCAATTTTAAGATTATCTGGAAATTTCAAAATATTTTTGGAGTTCTTTGAAAATTCATAAAATGATGACGAAAAAAAATTAAGTAGTTTAACGAAATTATTGCGACAAGAAAATACAAAACGTATTAAAACAAATAAACTGTAGCATTTCCTTTCATAAAAAACTTTGAAATTTTGGTTCTAATTTATTTTAATAACATTCATTTCGCCAAATGCAGTAAAAACAATTTTTTTTAAACAATGAAAGCCTTTTATCAATGTATAAAATCGTAAGTTATTTATAACTAAGTATATATCTATAGTGTAAAACTGAGCCAAGATTCAATAAATATTGCTTTGCTGTTCTCAAACCAAATTTCTCTATAAATACATATATTACTGTTATTGATATTTTCGTTTGCTAATTTAAAACAAATAGTGTTTCAAAAATTACTTTAAAAACACGCAATAAAGGATATTTATCTTATTTACATGTTTACATTTCTTTCTTTTAAGTCTTTTAAAAACAGATTTCGTTAAAAAAAAAAATATGCAGCATTCCATGCAACAGTCAATTTGGTAATCCGTAGTTAACATAAAAACAAAAACAAAGAATTCTTGGAAAAAAATTATTAAACGTTTGACTACTGCATGTGCTGTTCCGTCCAAAACAATTTTTTGTCAATCGCCACAAATTAATTTCGATCTTTCAACACCCAAGTCAATGATGGATGGTTCGATAGTGTTCAGAGCACACGAGAGATTTCGAAGAGAGATTATCAATAGCAATCTCTTTTTAAAAATGCAACTGTTTTCATTGATGCAGTAATTCTAAAAAATAAATTTTGTGCCAACTGAGGTTTTTTTTATGAATCCTATTAATAACCATAGATGTATGAAGAAAATAGATTATTTATATTTTATACATAAAAAAATTTAATTTTGTTGCATAAAAGCTTATAAGTTATACTTTAGCAGTTGGTAATTGTTTTTTTATAAAATATAAATATATTCTCATTAGCAAACATAGATTTAAACTGTGAAGTATTGAATTATATCATTTTTATAAAATGAATGACGGAATTATGTCATTTTTATAAAATAAATGAAGGAATTATGTCATTTTTATAAAATAAATGAAGGAATTATGTCATTTTTATAAACTGAATGAATGAATTATGTCATTTTTATAAACTGAATGAATGAATTGTGTCATTTTTATAAACTGAATGAATGAATTGTGTCATTTTTATAAACTGAATGAATGAATTGTGTCATTTTTATAAACTGAATGAATGAATTGTGTCATTTTTATAAACTGAATGAATGAATTATGTCATTTTTATAAACTGAATGAATGAATTATGTCATTTTTATAAACTGAATGTATGAATTATGTCAATTTTATAAACTGAATGAATGAATTATGTCAATTTTATAAACTGAATGAATGAATTATGTCATTTTTATAAACTGAATGAATGAATTATGTCATTTTCAAATTGAACGTTTTCTTAATCATTAATTTGATAATTTATTTTCAATATTTGTATTTATTTAATAAGTTTGGCACTTCAGAAGTATGTATGAAAGAATAAAAAATATCACATTCTACCGTTTTCTGTAAACTTTTCAGAATTCTCTTATGGTGAAATATCGAAAATAAAATAGAAAAATGTAGCCAAAAAATAAAAATTATTTCTTGCAATATTAATAATATTTGCTTGGAAAGTCAAATGTTTTATTGCTATTTTTAATTGATATATTTGTTATGTCTTAGAATATTTCGTTAGGCCCATTATTCATTTTGACCTCGTAAATATTGTTATGTCCCTTATCTTAAAAATCTATCGATATTTAAAGATTCTGCATACTGCGAGCTTTGTCATGTTCCATGAACAAGCAGATTTAGAAGAACAAGAATCTATAGTTTAGTACCTTAAAACAGAGCTTTTTGTCGTAATAAACTCGTAAATGGTTGAGTAATTGTGAAATATTGTTATTTTTATAAATAGAAAAATGTTGTCTGCGCAGCAGTAAGTGAAATCTTCAAATTGTGACGAATCTCGGAAAGTAATAAATGTTTCTGGAAAAGCAGTTTCATAGAGCTTTTTTATTTTGTGATTGAAAATTTGTCAAAATGATCTAGAAGAGTGCACTTTCCGTTTAACATAAATTCAAGGTTTAATTTAGTTTTTTTTATTATTTATAACTCTAGATCCAGAAAAAAGTCTAAAATTAAAAGTAAAATCGGCGAAAGGGAATCCATGAAAATGTATAGCTGAATTATAAATTTTTCCTAAATATAATTTTAAAATTCTTTTACTATTTAATTACAGAATATGACATTTTTAAAAGAAGGATGTTTGATGGAATAAAATTAGTATTTCAAAAAAAAAAATGAAACTATGGATTTTCTAAATATAAATTTAAAAAATAGTATTGAAAGAATTAAATACAAGAATTAAAGATTGAGTTTGAAGATTCTGAATTAAAACTAGGCAATTCAGAAATTATATTCCACAAGGTTATTATGCGAAATTTCGAAATTGCTATACAAGAATATATAGAATTCGATCTCTAACTGATCAGACTTTCAAATCAAGATTTTTAAGATTTATGACTACAGTAACTTTCTGAAATTTGAAATTAACTTCTCCATAAAAAATTAAACAAATCTTTCGATATGTTAAAAGCATTTTGGAGCTTCAATTTCTTAAAATTAAAGATAAATTCGACTACTTTTTAAATTTTAGATCCAATGTTGTTTTATTATATGTTTATGATATTATATTCTATTAGAGAACTAGCTGACCTAGCAAACGTTGTTTTGCCATATAAATTATCTCTAATGATTATTTTGGCTGTTAATTAAAAAATAACGAATGTATTGTGTGTGGGGATGGGATCTATGACTGAAAGAGGAATGGAGCGCTTTGGACGATGATCGCAGATATATAAAAAAAAACATTCATTTTCTCAATACTATGTATTTAATTAACGTAACGAACATATACATTGTTTGATCTCTTAAAAGTTAAAAGTAAAGTGAAAAAAGTGATAGATTTTTTATCCTAAAGTATAAAAATGAAATGAAGAAAATCAATATTCATTTCGGTGTCCATTAATTAGATGCACTTCGATTTGGCAAACTTATACCGAAATGACTGAGTGGTAAATTGGCAATGACAACGCAAAGATCCTCGATAACAATCAATGCTTTATTGTACATAGCGTCTCTGAATGTAATCATTAGATCGTTGCACCGTTACGAATTCGATGCAATATATAGTCAGTCATTGAATCTTTGTGCTTATCCCACAACGTGTCTGATCGTCCCGGGAAACATGTAGTCAACACTATAGTGAATAGTAAACGAATTTGTGTTGCTGCACAGCCCAATGCTGCTTCAGCAAGCTTATCGTCCAGTGGGCAAGCCGAGCACAAGGCATTATATATTAGATGTTGCCCATTCACTTTGCGTATATCTTGGAATGACAATGGGCCGGTGACCCTATTTACCTAGTGTTATGAAATATACTTCACAACCTATTCTCATATTTACCAAATACACATAAAAAAAAATTTCATAAAAATCGGTCCAGCCGTTTCGGAGGAGTACGAACGCAAATACCATGACACGAGATTTTTATATATTAGATATAATGTCACATAAACAAATTATTGTAAATCGGAAAGTAGTTAAGTAACTATGATAAAATTGAATGAGATATTTTTGTCGTAAATAGTAAAATTAATTTCACTCTTTATTGAGATCACACTTCTTCGGTGAGAAATATACAGATACAACGCTAATGTGCGTGGCAATGAAATTGTTCTTAATGTCTAAAGGAAATCGGCTGGAATAAATGCCTTACAAACATTCATTCTGCTTCATAAACATTTTTTCACCTGCACTTAATTCAATATGTTGCTCGGCTAATTAATATACCTACAAAATATACGACATATAAATTTTACTTAATTAAAATTAATGAGTTCTTATTAGAAATGCTCGGAAGAGAACTCGCTGAAACTCCCATTGAGCCGAAGGGTGGGGGGGGGAGATGAAAAGATGATAGAAATAGACGACTTTTAAAAGGTTTAATCGAACACCGAAATAGTCCCTATACGCTGACTGCCGCTTGTATCACTTGTAGACCATGCCTGCTATCTAATTAAATAATTTCTTCTCTTTTTTAATTAAATAGCAAAGAAGGGGTAATCTAATTAGATGGTCCAAATATCGGGTATGAGTAGGGGCAGCGAACATGTTAAGCATCGTGAAATATGCAAGCGCGCTGTGACTTGCTTTAATAATTGATGTTAATATTTTCAGGTATTATTATTATGTAACGAAAGGATTTTAGTATTATCTTAAAACTCAAATTTCCTTTTTAGCGATATCCGTTTTATTTGCATGCAATTTCTTTTATCGTCAATAATTTTTAAAAATTTAATTTCATGCTTAATCTCTAACAAGATTTTTAATATTATAATGAAATTCAAATTTTGTTTTCTACGGACATTAATTCAAGACAACTAGGATTCTAATTTCTGCTTTTTAAGTCCGCAAATAATTCGAGTTCATCTTATTGTTAAATGTAAATATCTCTTCCTTCCATATCTCCTCTCATCTCTATTTTGACTAATTAAATGCATTCTGATGCATATATAAAAAAAAGATTTTCGAATCCGACAACGAGCATTAATAGTCAATACTAAATATCGACAATAGGATCCTAGATTGAAGTTCTGTAAAAAAAAATTATTTATATTAACCAATCAATCGCTCAGTGTGTGTCAAGGAATTAAAAAAAAATTCTGGGTAACTAATCCGAAATTCTGAGATTTATAATACACACACTCAGAAAGATGTGAAATAACAAAACATGGACACAAAAAACATGAAAGCAAGAAATTCCAGAAATTATGAAAATAAGAATGAGTTAAATGTATTCTGTTGGTACAAAAATATCATCTTTAAATATATATATAGTTCTATAATTACCTAAGAATTGATACTATTAATTCAATTATATAAACATAATTCTTCGGAAATAGAAAGAGATGAAAATTTAAATTTGGTTTTCAATTTTTTTTTGTGGAAAGATCATACTTAGTAGTGACATATGCCAAGTATTCATCATAAGTAGTTGTGCGCATCACAATAATGGAATCATATAGATATTGCATGAAAAATAAGATTTTTATAATGATAAAACACTGGACTTTCGTAACATTTAGACTTGAAAAAGTGTCGAATAATTCTTTGAAAAGTAAATCAAACTAAAATGAAAGTTTTTTTTTTTATAGATGTCTTGAACTTGAAAACTCTTGTGATTCCAGAAGCTGAGAGAAAATATACTTGATTAAAAGAACTGACATAATTTAGAGCATTCATTATTCAAGTGATAAGTAAAGGAAGTTTCCAAAGACAAAAAGCCATGCTGACTTTATTAGCATTCTTATATTTTCAAGTAAGTAAAAATATGGCTCTTCTATTTTATTTCCTGTAATTTATATTATAATAGCACGCTTTTTTTCTTTTACACAGAAAAAAAAAACTTTCTTGGTTTTAATTGATGCGTTATTACCGGTGATAAAACGGGTATTACAACAAGAATCCTTTATTTTAGCTGTCCTCCAAAACCTACTTGCGTTTCGAAAAGTATGATTGGTAGTAAATTGTTGATATAATTTCTCTCATACATTCATTTTTGATGAATGAAGTAAATAAGAGAATTAATTAGAATGCATACTACAGTAGGCTGTAAAGGAAATTTATCTAAAAATCATGCCACAACAACAAAAATAAAGAATCGGTCATTTTAACTTTCTCGTATACGTAGATAAAGTACAGTAATCATTAAATTCGAACTCGGGATTTTGATGAATCTCCGCGTTTTAGACCTTCCTGAGTTCGAAAAACACATTTTTAGAAGATGTCCGTCTGTCTATCTGTCTGTGAGAAAGATAACTCAAAAATACTCTGAGTTAGACGTTTGAACTTCGGTATACGGTGTTTATTCCAAATTTGCAGATTTCTTCTGAAAAAGATTTTACTCAAAATTTGATAGAAGTCCGTCTGTTCGGCTGTTTGAATATAGGACAAAACGGTAACTACAAAACGAAGAGAACTATATAAGATTCGGTACACAAATGTAACATCTATAGAGTAGATATCTGTCAAAGTTTGAGCGAAATTCAACTAAGGGTTGTCTGTCTATCAATCTGTACTTACAGAAACAATCAAAAGCGCAATGGCTTAAATATATCAATTTTACTATGGAATTTTGCGATTTCTGTGTCAAGTTTTGTTTCAATTGATTGGGAAAAACGCGTCTAAAATACAAATTCGATATTCGGATACTATTAACCGCATTCCAGGGATTAATCGCCAAATAACTCGCCAAGGATGACACGATAGATTCAGTGAAAATGCTAAATTCACGCCAAAGATTAATATTTATTAACAGTTGTACGCCAATGCTATGCAAGGCGTTCTCTGAGATAACACCTTTATTAGAGTGTATGTAAGAAAGTTTTAAGGAGACCAATTCCACTGCTCTAAGTTTTCTCTGAGAATGAGAGTTCAGTTCACTGTAGAATGAAGGAAATGGAATATTATATTTTTGAGTATCTATTAACAAGATTGTTATTACATGATATTTCATGTCCAAATTATTGGCATTTAAACACTGGGTACTCCCCGTAATATTGAACTTTTAATTTGGATCAAGATCCTGTTCTGCTGAATATGCAAAGCGTGCATGCGCGAAGGCGGCCGAATATAGCAGAGAACCATGGCAACAAAAAACGCAGGATCTCTTCTGTTCCCACCGAATTGCGGTAACTCACCTTAAAGAAAAGCAGGCGAAATGGAAAACATAAATTTTTCTGTTGACGGAGGCAACACATCAATCAAAAGTTTTATAGTGTCCAATGTTTATGTCGAAATTTCATTGTTAAAAGAGCAAAGCCGGAGCAAATCTGTCACTGTATTTTTTTGGTGTAACTTTTCATCGTGAACCAAATAAACTTATGGATTCATTAAATGCTTTAAATGAATTTTTCTGTTAACTACTAAAAATTATTATCATTCTTTGTCATTAAAGAATTTGCGAAGATTCATAGATTGAAAAATGTTGCTTAGGAAAAGAGTGAAATTATTATAGCAATTTGTATATTAGTAGTACATATATTATAGGTTTGCAAACTATAATATATGTAAGACTAATAAAGTGTTACATTATTTTTGGTTATATATTTTTTATGATTAGATTAAAAGGAATGTTCGACAAGGAATATAAAATGCATCTTTTAACATTTCATTTGAAATTTCATTATTCGTATATAATATTGAAACAAGTACAAAGATGAGCTAATTTAAACTATATACATTTAGTAAATATTTTTCACTTCCATTTTGTATTTCAAAGCAGGGAAAAGTTATCACAATCTATAGATATAATTATGGAATCATGCAATAACAGCACGGTTTCCCGATACAAAATATACATTGTAGATTAAAATGATAAGTGAGTGACTTACTAACATCGCCAAACATATGCAAATTTTGGTTAAAAGATAGCCGATTACTGATTAAAAATATAGGATATAGTTGCGATTTGAATCTTATTTAAGCTTGAAATAAATGAAGATTAAAACCCCGACATAACGAATTTAATTATAACAAAACAAGCTCATTCGCTGTATTCATTTTTGCTGAGTTATAAGCATTAATGTTTGCTAATATGTATTATTACTTCTATTTGCAACATCATTTAAGATATTTGCATTACGAATATTACTGGTAAATACGAGTAAAGCATTTTATTCTTTGATTAAACGCTCCATTAGGTTTTTAATCGGAAAATGCTTTTATGATTTCGCATATATTGATTCTTATTTCTGTATTACACAATTAAGAAAGTTGGAAGACTTGAAGAATTACAGGTGAAGCCGTGGCTGAAATTAAATGGCACAATAACAGTATCTCTCCTGGAATCTACCCAATTTAAACAAAATCCATTCCATTATTGTTAGACAAAAAAAAGTCTTATTCTAATGGTTAAAATAAATATTTGTATTTGACATTTTTATGCTATAAATTTTAGGGAAATGCTGATATCTATCTTTTAAAATTTTGATTATGTTAACAATAATTACTTTATCTAAAAAATTAAAGCATATGAAATGAAATTTAAAAGTATTTAAAAATTAAGAAATAGATACGAGAAATGCCAGTTCTTTTCCGTATTTATAACTTTTTTTTTTATCGATGTCGCTAAATTTTAAATTATGGCAACAGCCCATATTATGATACATCCATTAATGGATTTAGGTTTATATCATTTAGATTTTCCTGTAAGCCTTGTAATAAAAATATACTGTCTTCATATTCCACATTGTATTAAAGTTAATTATATTTGCTCTTGATTTAATGTTCAAAAAACTAAAATGCTCGACCATGTTTTTTTAATGACCGTTTTTTACTTTTTACTTATCAGCTATCATTTAAACGTACATTTAAAAGCACTTTTTAAAAATTGTATGCATCTTACGAAAAGCAGCACAAATTTGAACTAGAGATTAATGTTTTATGAACTTTATTTCAGAAATTTTTCCAGTGTGAAGCTAGTTCCATCATAACGGCAATCGAAAATTCTGGAGCAGAATGCCGTAACGAACGACAAATCTATCTTCCTTATGAAGTTTTTAGATCTGATGCTTGTGCACGTTGTTACAAATATATGCCTACTGTAGCTTTCCGCTTCAAACTGCAGTGAGTATTTATCAACTTTTAATTTTTAACCTTAAATTTCAGAAATCTTGTCTAATTATTGTATTTGTTGCATTTAGAAGCCATTGTCACCAGAAACCATTGTCGTTAAATGTCAAACTCAGGTGCACTTCAGCCGATGTTAGCTACGAATTGATTATAATTGACATGTTCTCAAGAGGCGGTCGGCTACAAAGATGGATCCTTCAGACACTCCCTCGATCGAATTTAGATCATTGAGGAAGCATTGATGAGCAGCTATTGGGCAATAGGGAACCTAGGGTCCCCCGATGAAGATCGGTGGATTTCTGGAGTGGACCTGGAGACGTTTAAAGCTAAAAGCCTGTTAGCGATTGTGTTTTTTCTTGGTGACTTAGTCTCCAATTGATCGAGAAACCATTTCGTGATTATTTGATTTTTGTAAATAAAATTAACCTAGATGAGAACACGTTTTGTAAATATATAAAGCTGTAAATAAAAGAATTATTTTTTTACCCTACTTTCTTATTTGATTGGTTTTGGCCAAAATATTACAGACTATTAATGTTTGCTTATCTTTTGTATAAGTTTACAACTTTCGTCCGATCTTGATGTAATTTGGCATACATGCATGCATGTTCGTTAAAAAAAAACTTATGTACTTATATGGACAATATGTAAGTGAACTGTAAAGGAATATTTGGTGATAAGCAACAAATAAGGGTTTTCCAGTTATGTTTGAAATAAACATAGAAGCCTTTGAAATATGTGAATTTTTTTTTGGAGGGAGGCAGAGTATCAAAATTCTTAAGTCTCGAAGTAATCGCTTTAAACGGCAATTACTGAAGTAATGCATTTATTAATTAACGTCCCCTTTTAAAGCAAAATTAGGGATATTTTGAGAAAGACTTTTAATTTTGAACCGCCTTCAGATGAGCTGGCGCCCCACTCCCCGCTCTCCAAATTTTCACACCACACCAATGGGAGAACGTTTAACCCCTACGAATTTAAGATACACCCGACCCGTTTACACGACGGTACTTCGGTAGAATAGGGTCTCGAGCCTGAAGCTCTCGGTTCCGTAACCGAGACCTAACCACCGGCTCTTATATTTATTAGCAGTATAGTTTTCAGTTGCTATATTTTTATCGATGAACTTATTAACATTTAATCGATTTCTTCAGGGTTTATTTTTTTTTAATTTTGCTGTTGGCTCACCTGCCTTTCTACAAATTTATCTTCACTTCCTGAAAGAAAAAATGAAATCAAATTACGTCTATAAAATGTGCAATAAATTCTCTCATTATCCATACTGAATGTATTGCATAAAAATGTCCTTTATACGTTTATTTATTACAGTTACACAAGAGAGCTTGGCACTCTGTATGATCCTCTACTAAATACTACTCACCATGTTGATCCGTTCAATATCAGTGAAATGATACTGAACACATTTGCCGAAGAATCATTTGCTGAAAAATGGATAGCTTGTTGCAGAGCAGCATGGGATTGCTGCAATGTCATGCTCAAATCTCCTACATTATTGACAGGTAAGAAAACCAATACTTGAAAGATTTTTTTAAATAAAATATTCGTTTAAAACGCTTTCAATGTAAATTTATATAGCTACTACTGAGATATTTAATATATCCAAGTGATTTTTCTCTTAAATAATTGTAGCTTTCACTTAAACGTATGTTTAAATACGTTAAAAATCTGTTGTTCCCTACACAAGTCAATTGTATACAATGTTATTAACAATTTAAAGAAAAAAGATTCAAATATTTGAAAATTTTTGAGTGTGCTGATATGAAGATAATTTGTCAAAGCCACTTGATCTATTGATAAATTTTTTAATAAATCATGACTGGTATATGGTATAGTTATACAAATATTTTGTTACATGATATTATTATATATTAAGCAAAATCTATGTATTCGTTATCACATTCAAGGGAGATGGAATTCCAGAAAATAACACTTTACTGTTTATGTCCTATTATATTCTTAAATTAAAATACTTAAATAAATACATTATTAAGAGCTTTGCACATTTTTATATTATTCAAATGTAAACAAAATTATATGTGTATTATAGATTTTCTATGGAATTCAAGTCAATCTTAAAAGAATCCTGTGAAAGTAGAAAATGATTATTTTGTCAATTTTCAATAATATATCTTCAAATAATGCCGTTTTAAATGCATTGGTTTTTTTTCTGGAGAAGTTAATAAAGTAACTACAGTAATAAAATGCCATCATAACACACGGTTTCTTTAGGAGATAAGTTTACTTAACAGAATGACAAGATAAATAATATTAAAAATATCAGAATGTCAGTATCAAATTATTATCCGCATCTTTATTTTGGAGATAAATAAATTCTAACAAGACGTATAAGCCTCATCAAGAAGAAAAAATTAAGAAGTTGTGATGATTAAAGTTAGAATGCGAGTTTAAACATTTAAATAGTATTTTCGAAAATACGGAAGAAATTTCTTTCGAGATTCTATAATATGCAGAAAGGCAAAAATACTAGATTCCATTTCTTAAAGGAAAGAAAACATTTTTTTTATTTACATAAATTCCACGATTCATATTTATTTGTCGTTAATTGCAATTATATACATATTTGTTTTTCTCAGATACTGTGTATTGTCCACGCACTTGGGATGGGTGGCAATGTTGGCCCGATACTCAAGCGGGAAAAATGGCAGAATTGCCCTGCCAGGAACATATCTATTTCGAAAATGGACCACCTTCGTGTACAAGTAAGTTGTCTTTATATTTTAATTACTACAGTTCATTAAACGGGAAATAAAAAATAATTTAACTATCGGTCGTTCGTTTTCGTAATATCTATATAGTATGTGATGTATTAATATAGCAGTGCTCATGGCCATTAACGTAACCACTACATAAATCAATGTTTTCTGTTCGATTTAATTTGATTTCTTTTTAAATCTAGGTTTTATTACAAAATTGATCCTACCAAATCTAGTAAATTGTCCAAATGTTTAAATAAAAACTGTTTTGTTATTTCTTTTTTTTTTAAATTTATGCAATTAAATAATATTTGAAAGAAAACAAATACTTATGTCTATACATGTGTATAACATATTCGAAATTCTTTCATAACATATTCGATAACATATAACATATTCGAACGTTATTATGTTTGATATGCAGTGAATTAATTGCATACTAAGTTATTCTGAATATTATGTTGAATTATAGTTACCACATGGCAAATTTCGCTCAATAACTACTATTAATGCCTTATTAATATTTTGCATGATTCTTTAAATAAATATTTTAGTATAACTTTAAGAGAATTTTTTGACTACATAAGAAAAGTATCAATGATTGTGAATAGTTAAAGAAGAATAAACAGTAAGTTAAAATTTCGGGAATGAAATTTAATTTCTTGCCATAATTTTGGTAAAAACAAAAATAAAGAAATTTTTTCTTTTATTTTACTAGATAAACTTAAATTACTAAGGTAAATGTTACCCATTTTTTATTAAAGTTAATATTGCAGGCCTTTCAAAGTACGATGTTAAAGATTTTGTATTGGTTATTCTTGTAAAATTTTGTATATAAAGTGGATTCCATAATCACATTATTCGGTTCTGACTTCAGATAGAAAACAAATTGCCAAACAGTGGTAATTTTACCGCTAGATTTCTTGGCAAGGAAAAGAATTGCTTATCCATACTGATATTTCTTGCACTTATTACTATCACAGTGCAAGAAAATATAAATTAAACAGGAGATGTTTAGACATTTATCGGGCAAAATCTACTGGCTGAATCGCAATCAAATTTTGTGCAAGAATTATTCTGAGTTTGAAATTTTGATTTTTTTTAAAGCGAAAAAAAGTACATATTTAGGAAAATAATAGCGAAATGGCTGTGCTGTACGAATACGTGGATTATTTTTTAAAAAGCGCCTGCATTTTTCTTTTAAGAAAAATATGAAGTTATTAAATTGCATGTGCGTTATTACTATCATGTGGATTTGTTGCAGCAACAACAAATGCTGTCGCAAATCTTCAGCTCTTTACACTCTAGTCCAAATTTCACTGCAAAAGTTCCAATTGCTACAAAGCCTAAATCATTCGTCGAAGATTTGTAATCGTAAACAGATCATGACGCAACCTGTCGAAATGCCTTAAGTCAAGCAAAAGTATTGTTATTTCTCTTTCTGAAAGATTTTGAAGCATCATCGTATTTGATAAAAATTGCTTCATATATATAGGCAGGGTTTCTAATACTATCGATTTTGTGTAAATTGTAAGCACCGCAGTTCCTTTTTCTGCCTGTCCACTAAAATATAAACTGTTTTTTTCTGAAATCGGAACCACATGCTCAGGGTGAGTATGTGCACAAAGTTATGATTCAAATAATAGTTTTGCAAAAAAAAGTGCTTAAACACCTAATGTTTAATATCGACCTGTATTTATTTTCATTACGTAACAAAAATATAACATAATTCATTTTAATGCAAAATTAGAGTTGAAATGAAGTGAATATGATCAAAGAAATATTCTTTGAGAAATTTCCTTTTAAATAGATATCTTTATCATTGAATCTGCTCAGTGTTGAGGTTTGTGGTGCAAGAATCAGGTGAGCCCCATTGTACCATATGCACTGTAGTTATTATTCGGAAAAATCAATAAAATTTTAACATTATGATGTTAATAGATGTAAAAATCAAGCATCTATTTCAATAAAAAAAATTGCTCCTTTTGTCAATATCAGTTTTATTAGAATATTTTGGTTGTTTCATTCATTAAATATTCTTAATTAAAAATTGAAATGACCTCACCAAATCGATACGACTAAGATATGAATATACAAAAATTGAAACGGAGAAAGTCTCCTCTTTTTTTTATTCTATACTTATAGAATACGGCGAGTTTCTTGCTAACCTTCATCGTATAGAGTAAAAAAAGAATCTAGTATATATGGCAGACATCTTTCCTTTGTTATCTGGTTTTTAACTTGACGATAATTTTGGAGACTTGATAACCAAATTCTAATTCCAAATGCTTGTTTGGGAAATATGAAATCTCGAAATTTGGTTCTCAAAGTGCGAGAGACTTCCAGACATTTTGATTAATCACCTTGCCAAACTAATAAAAGGCGGTAATGCGAAAATTAGCTCTGGAGGTTTAGTTTCAGTATTGGCTAAGCAACTGAACATTGCGAAGCCTTGAGGGCTATCCGATGTAAGCAATTCGGGCGATTATATTCGTACTGTTGCGATTAAATTTTGAATTAACTTACTTCTTCAAACCTTTGAATTTATGGCTTTTTCAAAGCAAATTATTTTCAATTCAAATAATCTCAGGATTATTTGCGTCTCTTTATGTGAATGAAAATGGTACATGGCGCAAAAACTTTGGTAGGTAGTGGAGAGATTCGATAATGATGACGGACCTTTTTTGTATTTTTAAGATTTTATTGTTTCTCCGCTTTCGGGAGTTGGTTTGAGCCTTGCCTTTCGGCGATGCTGCTTGGTCGATGATGTTACAAAGACTGACGGTTTTTTACATATACCGCTAGAGGGCGTTACAAGTGAGAGGCGGGGCAACATGCTTACGTAACATACTCCCGCCTTGAAATTGTACAATTTCAATATTCAGACACTATATGAATTTCACACATTACAATAAATTCGACAGAATTATTATAAAAAATGAATAAATGTAAAAACAAATAAAAAATACTAAAATAATTCTTAAATATAAATTTACACAAAATAGTACTGAAATAATTCTTATATATACACATTTATACAAATGAGTTAAAGTCTATATATTATTTACAATCATATACACATATAAATCCAATTAATTTTTTGGAAGTAAACATATTTGACTAATACCTCTTTTAATAACACCATTCGAAACTCTTATTACAACAACTCTGACTAAACCATCAGAACCTTTTATTAATTCTTGAATTCTACCCAGTCTCCATTTATATGGAAGCAAATCTGGATCTTTGATTACAACCATATCATTAAGATTTACATTATTCTTAGTTAACTGCCATTTGTTTCTAAGATGCAAATTATTCAAATAATTATGTTTCTAATTTTTCCAAACTTGTACTGATTTAGTTAATTTTGCCATTTTGACAAATAATTAATTTACTCTGAAAATTCAGAAGGTTGCACCTTGCTTACCATGAAGTTGGATGCTGCTTCAATTTCCATTATTATTATCTTACATTTTTTACATTTTAGAAGAACACTTCAAATGATTAATAAATCTGAAAAGATAACTTACAATTTTAGTATAGTTGTTACTTAAATTTAAAATATTACAAATAAAATTATTAGAAATATTAGTTAGTAAATTCAATTCACAAAAAGTTTTAACTTCTTTCATAAAGTCATTATTGATTGCACACACTCGCGATTTGCTGCACAAAAGACTTGTTTTCACTTCACTGGATTTATTTATTGAGCACACATAGATGACTGCACCGTAGTTCTTAACCGAGGCATCACAGAAGCAATGTAGGTCTATGGTGGTGGGATTCTTGATGATAACACATCTTTGAAATTTTAACTGTTGTTAAGTCTGGAAATTCAAAATTTAAGTTTTGATTTATTCCCTAATAATTCAGGATGGTTTGAAACCCATTTGTGAAGTTGCATGCCTCCTTTACTTAAAGGTTCTATTAAATGCTGTTGTAAAGCCTTGGTTTCTGGTAAGTTATTTGAATCAGTTAAAATGTCGCCAACATAAACATCAGTAAGAAGTGCTGCAGATGCTTGAGGAAATTCACTTTTTTCTTTCTCAGCTAATGCCTTGAGTGTTCTGGTGGCTAAAAATGGAGCACATTTTGTTCCATATGTCACAGTCCGTAGTCTGTATGTTTGCACAGGAGAAAATCTGTTAGGTTTCCACAGAATTTTTTGCAGGTCTCTATCTGCTTCTGCGACCAAAATTTGGTGATACATTTTCTTTATATCTGCACTAAATGCAAACTGATATGTTTGGAATCTTGGAATGATGCAAAATAGTTCCTGTTGAATTGTTCCACCGTTCAATAAAATGGAATTAAGTGAAACTCCATTGCTAGAATTTGCAGATGCATCAAAAACGACACGCAAGGGTGTTGATGTGCATTCTGGGCGAAACACGGCATGATGAGGAATATAATGTTCACTATTGGCAATTTCAGGAGAATCTAAAATTCTTTCCATATGATTTAACTGGAAATATTCATCCATGAAAGCCTTGTATTGTATTGACATTGTTTTATTTTTATCTAATCTTTCCCAAAGTAAATTTAAACGCCTTTCCGCTATTTCTTTTGAATCGCCTAATGTAGAACGTTTTTCTTCAATTATTGGTAATTTAACAACATACCTTCCGGTACTATCCCTCTTATGAGTGGAAAGAAAATGTTCCTCACTGTAAGTTTGTTCATATGTTTTTGATTCGACTGAATCATCTGTATTATCATCAGGAAAAGATTCTAAGTTAAAGAAATTTTTAACAGAATTCTCCAGATTATCATTTTCAAAAATTAATCCAGAAAAGAAATGAGAATTTCTGCTGTTGATTGTTCCCGTTACTAAATATCCGAACACACTGTTTTGTAACAAGAGTGAATTATCATATGATCTAAATTTTTCTGCCTTCAATAAATCAAAGAACAACTCGCATCCGAGTAATGCATTAATTTCACTAGGAATATGAAAAGTCTCATCCGCAAGTTTTATCTCACTTGGGAAGTTAACTTTTGAGATATCAATTTCTTTAGAAGGAGTTAAATGCGTAATTTTAGGCATAATTAAAAATGATACAGTTCTGGAAAAATCATTGTCTTCATTAAAAATGGTAGTGGTTAATTTATTTTTAACGAAGAATTCTCCTCCGTTAATACCAGAGATGGATGCATTAACCTTTTCCTGCTTCAAATCTAAAGAATTGGCCAAATCTGCAGTTATTATGTTTACCGAACTCCCTGAATCCAACAGGGCTTTTATTTTTATTTTTTGACCAAATGCGTCTTCAATAAATAACTGCGCGGTGCATAGAAGGTTTGAAGATAGTTTCGAGTTACTTGCAAGCGCTGACTCAGCCTCAGGGGTCAGTTTTTGGGGGAACCTGGACGAGCCAGACGGTTCATTGTTTACATGAAGTTGCTCCCCCGCGTCTGGGGGCGTTACCTCTGCACGGCGCGTATCCAGATGTATCAAAGAATTATGGCCTGATTTTTGACACCTCCGGCAGAGGAATGTGGATTTGCAGGGTGGCTTATGCAATTTCAAACAGTTCTTACAAATGTTGTATTTTTCTAAAAGCTCGATTCTTTTAGTAACACTCAATTTTAAAAATTCAGAGCATCTTTGTAAAGGATGTTCAAATTTACATAAAATACATGGCTTTACATTACTTAGTTTATTCGCATCATGAAGAAAGTTTTTCGGCTTATTTATTGAGCCTTGAAATTCCTTGTGGAATTTGTTACTTGTAGGGTATTTCCCTAATTGATCGAGTACCATCGCTCTTGATTCTAAAAATTGCAAGAGCTCCTTCAATGAAGGTATTTGTTTTGATTGGATGGACATTTCATATGCCTTTCTACTCTCTTTGTCAAGTCTTTCTAATATTATATTTACTAATATAGCACTTGTTAAGTCATTACATTCTAAATTCAAACCTTTTAAACCTCTTAGACTTTTATTTATCGTGTCTGCGATATTTCGTAAGCCTTTTGCGGACTCAAAATTTAATTTTTCTAGTTTTAGCATATTTCGAATGTGAATATCAACAACTGCTCGCTTATTTTCAAAGCGTTCTTCGAGAGCTGCAAACAGTGACTCAAATGTATCGTCACTTGTTTCTATAAATTTAGCTTCACCACGGAGGGCAGCTTTTAAATAAAATAACTTTTGATCATTCGTTAATTCGGTATTATCGTTTATTAGACACATAAATTGATTTTTGAAATTACTGAATTCTTCCATTTTTCCGTAAAACAGCGGTAAGGGAATTTCTGGAAGTTTCGTTTTTAATTCAATATGATTGATATAGGCTTTCAAATTTGAATTTTGATCATTTATATTATGGATTACATTTTCGTTAACATTATAATTAGAGAGTAAGCATTTCAAACTTACCTCTAATTCGTTTCTTTCTTCTTCGATATCCAACATTTCTTGATCGCACTTCTGGCTTAACGTTTCATCTTCGTCGATTTCTAAATAATCCTTGAATAAAATTTCTATTTCATTTTTTATTTCTTCCACAATTGCCAGCTTTTGTTGACAGCTGATTATAAATTTATTTTCTTCTTCAACCGTTGAACTATTTTCAACAAACTTTTTAACACTTGTTAGTTTCGCCTTCATCCTTCCACGGATTCTATTTAACTCTTTGGCTTTTTGAGTTTTATTTTTCTCCATAGTTACGCTAATTCGTCTCCGGATCGCTAGGACCAGAATGGAGAGATTCGATAATGATGACGGACCTTTTTTGTATTTTTAAGATTTTATTGTTTCTCCGCTTTCGGGAGTTGGTTTGAGCCTTGCCTTTCGGCGATGCTGCTTGGTCGATGATGTTACAAAGACTGACGGTTTTTTACATATACCGCTAGAGGGCGTTACAAGTGAGAGGCGGGGCAACATGCTTACGTAACAGGTAGATCTAAAATCTGGCAAGCACCTACTATTTCGACACTAAGATCACATATTAAATTTTATTTCTTTTATTGCAGCTTTTCTGGTTATCGAATCCCTATACACACGAATAAACTGATTATCAAACTTCCAAAATTTTATATGATATACAATACTTGTATCAAAACAATGTTAAAAATTTAATTCTTCTTGTTCGTCGCGATTTTTGATTACTGTATTCAGTGCCTAAGAACTTCCCTTGGAAGAATTTCACTCAAAAAGTATACAACTTTTATGTAAAGACTACAATTTCATTCATTCGTTTCATACAATTTCATTCAATTTCAGTTATCGTATGCGCATACAATTAAGCTTAGTCCCAGAAATATTTGTTTTTCAGATTCAGGAAAGCCTAATACATGGAAACTCATCAAAATCTCGAATTTTTTGTGAGCAATTATAATTTCTTTTGTGTGCTCTTTCTACTAGAAAGTAGAAAGATAATTTAGGAAAACCAAATTTTATATTTCGACCGAAATAATATACAACACAGAATTATTCTGATAGGCATTATTATAGCAAATTCTTTCAATTTAAATAATTCAGTTTTAAATGCATACAGTAAAACATCATCAAGTTTCTCATTTTTATGTCGTTTCTTCACAATTTTTGTGATAAAATATTTCACTGCACCAAAATTGGTCTATTCACCATGCTCCACCTTTTTATTCTCAAATTTTCTGCTGCATGTATTATTTCTCCTTTCCTATTTAGAGCGAAGGGAGGGAGATTTTTCCCAGAAAGCAACCTCTCGATCATTTCCAAATAAAGAATGCAGGATGGGAGGAGGACCTCTTATGGTTGAAAATAGGGAAACATAAAATAGAAGGATCACTTAACTAGGCTGGTCTTTTTGATAAATATGAAATTCTCGAACACCCGTCTTTGAGCATCAACTTTTTTTGTTCTATCTTGCTGTTCCATTTGTATCTTATAAAGCTAAAATGTCTTAATATCGTAAAATTCTTTCATTGAAGGATGAAACTGAAATTTTTAAAACATTTGACTTGAGTATAGATGAAACAGAAACAAAATTTTCACAAAAATAATTCAATTTCAACGTTGAAAACCTTTGTCTGTGACGGGTGAAAAATCTAGGACAGTGCAGTAGTTTGCAGAAATCAAGTCAAGGGGTAAACTGAGAATCGAAAGATGTGCAAAATGGAAAAGGTGACATATGATTCAAAAAAAATTTTAAATGGTTATTATAGTTAAAAAAATTTCTAAATAAAATAAGTAAAATCTAGCTAAAAAAAACATCTACAATGTTGATAAAGGTGTTCTCTCTTATCGTGTGCTTGCAAGTACTCGCATTTTAAAGGCGATAATTGCAATGGTGAAAAAAAATTCTAAAAATCAACTCACTCTTTTACTATTTGTCAATACTAATGATAAGAAAATTTCTTTAACTATAGGAAGGGCACCAAAGCCATGGTACTTTTAAAATGTTAAAACACTATAGTAAATTATGAAACAAATTGAAAGCGTGAATAACCACTAAAATGTTCTCTACGTGACTAAAAAAAACTGATGAATATATCACAAAAAAATGTGAGATTTTGCATTTTTATGGATCTATAAATCGCCCCCTCTTTAAGAGGCCAACTCTTTGCGAAATGTGAAAATGACTTTCATTTCATCTAATTTTACCAGCATTTTACAACCTAAAATTTGAGAAATTAAAATCCATAAAGGTGGATTAAAGAATTTTTTCATTACGTACTTTAAGCATTGTTTTCTTGCTCAATAAAATGAAGTGAACTGTAGTTTTTTTTTAACGCTTTATTATGCATTGTTATTGTTATTAACGCATTATAAAACTGCAGTATTAGATCACACTCCCGTTTAATAGGAGGTAAATGTGAACAATAAGAGATAATAGGATTTCATCTCCCGCTTAATAGGAGCATTTACCTCGAGGTAATTAAAGGGCTCTAGAACCTTTTAAACCCTTAATTTTTCGTAATCTTTTTGTGATTTCGTTTGATAACTGAACCTTTCTGAACATTTTTTTTGATATTGCACTTGTGTTATTCAAAAATGTATAGGTCACTGTTAACTTTCCAATCAAACTTTTACTTTAAAATAATTTTTCTCAATACTGCGTTTTTAGAGCCTTGCGCGGAGGATTAAGCAAAAATGGTTCATCGTATCAATATGAAATTTTCCACGCATGTTTATACGCACATAATAGAGAAAATCATGCAAAATAAAAGAATTATTGTGTATACTTTTTTTTTCAGTGCTTGCTAATATGCTAAAAAGTTTTAAGCGTCATCGTGTTTTAATCAAAAATTAACACAACTCCAGTAAATCTATTAAAATATTCATCACTTTTCATGATTATAAAATTATGATCTTTAGGGGTAAATTGATGCAACTTGTTAAAATAAATTGCTTTTTTTCTGAAAAACTTAGCGTGCAAGCAAATTCCGTCTTCGACAATTTACATGGAACATGTTTTTTTTTTTTTTTTTTTTTCTCGCTTATATTTTAATTAATGGAAAGTGTAAAAAGTAATTTTGACTCTTATAATATTTTTACAATGACTTTTTACAATAACTTAAAAAGTAATCTTAAGTCAATGAAATCACCGACTTAAAAATTCATAATTATGAGGTTAAATGAATGACCTCACCATATAAAACTGGTAAAAAAAAATCTATTAAATTTAAGAATTTTTTCTTACGTTAGTGAGAATTGCATTTGATAACTTTCGAGATATGTTTTAGCTGTTAAAAATCCTTTAGCCCTTTAAATGGATTTGCAGGATTAGGATTAAATATGAAAAAGTCATTTTTTTTTTTTTGTACATCATTTTACATGGTTTAAAAGACATACAAATGATGTTTTACTATATTTCTATCCTCTTTAAACTCTGAACATAAAGAGTTCGTAGTAAAATGCCGGTCAAAATGTATTACTTTTAAAATCGAAAAATTTTCCTCGCTGAAGTGCTAAATTAGTCTTGTATAACTTGAAAAACCCACTCGTTCATTTCAACTGTCACTCATAATAAAAGCAGCGAATAATTTTCATCAAAGCGAATAAAATGCCTTTGCCTGAACATGTACCACTTACTTTTTCAATTTCCGGTTTTGTTATAGACTAAAGAGTGACAGTTTTTTTGGGATTATTACCGCCTCAGTAATGAAATACAGCTTCTGAAAATAATCTGATAAATGAATTCATGAATATGAAGATTTATTTAAAAGAAATTTAAGAGAGAATTTATTTTGGCTCTAGAAAAGTTTCAGATATAGATAATTTAGTCATGACAACATTTTTGAAAGATATCGTGGAAAAGATATTAATAACGATCTTGAAGTGAAGCAAATAAAGTTATCTAATTGCACTTAAACATAAATGTATTTTTTCTTTTTGTAAAGGAACTACTAATTTATCTTCTGTGCTAACTTGAAATAAATTCTTTATTTCTAAACTGAAACATTTGCTACGGGTTATCCATGAATTTCAATTTTAAAGATTTGTATTCTTATTAACAAATTATCCATATAATTAACTTTCTCTGTTTTATTAATTTAATAGCAGGTTATTTTTTACTCAAAAATAAATTATACTTCTTAATTACTAATTTTTAATTATTTTATAAAACTCAATTGATATTTAGAGCATAAAGATATTTTAAGCATTTGTTCCAAACGTTAGCCTTTTGCAGAATTCACTGTAGATTTCACAAAGTGGGTAGTTTCGCTGTTATACTTTGAAAAGAAAACTATTAAATTCATAAAAACTAAATAAAGCAAAGAATAAATGAAAGCAATAACAAAAAGCAAAATATAGTTTTTGTAATAGCAATATATTGTAAAAATATTTGTTTTACCATTATTATATTTTCAAAGTGCCTAACTAATAACATATTAAAAATAGTTTTGTTGTAATACAAAAGTTATTTTACTTGTAATTGATTATATCATATATTTAACGTTTAAAAAAATTAATCTTTATAACGAGCATCGAGTTTGCGAGATAGTTAAAATTTCAAGAATTCTAATCAATCAACCACAAATCCGAAGCTCACCCGATTAAAAGGAAGATACAAATTTCATAGTTATTTTCAGAAGTTGATGAAATAGAATAATTATTTTTTAATTTATCTGTTTACTTTGGAATTATAACTGTATATGGCAGCAACTGCGCCATTGTATCTTTCAAACATTTTAACCAATCACGAATTGAAACATGTGCCTGTCTTTTTTCTTTTCTTAGCTTTTTGAAAACATATTTTAATTGGAACATTTATAATATTTTAACTAAACAGATTTTGGCTTTTTAAAAATATATTTAAACTTTTTAAACGTATCCCACCAGTGTAGTGACCGAGTACCAAAGAGTGTTGGGCGTTAGTCTTATGATAAGGAACAAAATATTAGTGAGTTTATATCATTTGTAAATAATAACGAAGGCATTATAATTTACTTAACTACTGATAACGACTGGAGGCGAAAATATGATATTATGCTTTGGGTGTCTGTTAGCCTCGCTAAGTCACTGGATAAAAAAAAAAGAAAAGATTATACTAAAATTGTCTAGCAACTTATATGAATATATGTTTAGTCATGGCAACGTCTAGACAATATGATAATAGTGTTGTTGGTTAACGTACCTTGCACAAAGTCAAATGTGAAACCCATATTCGACTTAAAAGTTCGATGACTTAGGAAAAGTTAACACATTAAAAGCGTAATCATAGTATCAGTATTATGATATTGATATATTTCCATTTTACAGCAAATATGACGAATTTTTCTAATATAGCTTCTCATATAATTAATATAATTTTCTAATTATTATATATATGTAGGACGATACGGTGTCTAGGGGAAAAGTGAATTTTTTTGAAAAAAGGAATAATAATATTCGAATTAGGTAATCAATTAATTTATTAAGACTACATATAATTAAACATTTACAGAAATGGGATAAGATTTAATTAGGAGCAGGGTTCATCTGAGATGAGGACGCCAAACATGACCAAGCATAAAAATTAAAAGGGTACGTAGAGGGAGCACGTAAACAGCGTCAGACTTCACTAGTCCATCGCCGCCGGAAGAATCGAATGTTAGTCCTTTAGGAGCCTCCCAGGAGCCCTGACGTCACACGCGCGCGATCATCCCCATAGAATGCCAAAACCCAGCCTGATCCGACTTGACATGAGTATCGTCGCCATCTCTTACAGTCGAAACTAACTAAATACTTCAATGAATCACCATCCCTAAAACAAGTTTACAGCCAATATCACTTCCTGCATTTATGATACATAATAACATATAATAATCTAATATATAAAAATTTTGTGTTACGGTGTTTATGTTCGTACTCCTCCGAAACGGCTCGACCGATTTTTATGAAATTTTTTATGTGGTATGAGAATAGGTCGTAAAGTATATTTCACAACGCTAGGTAATTAGGATGTTCCTATCTACGTTCATCGTACGATGAGGAGATCAACGCTTCCTTGAAATCATCGCCTCTGTGACGAATGTTGGAAAAGTCCAGCTAAACATAAACACGCGCGTCCAAATGCTGCAAGATCCATCTGCTGACACATTCTCGGACCAATTGTTAGATATCGGTGATGGAAACGTTGCTGTCTACGAAAATACTGGATGCATAAAATTGTCCACTAACTTCTGCACTATCGTTGATTCGCAAAATGCTCTCATTGACCGCATATTTCCCGATGTACGCACACAATACTTACATCATGCGTGCCCGGCAGAAACAGCCATTTTGGTAGCAAAAAATGTGGACGTCGACGATTTAAATTTCAAGATATAGCAGTCGTTGCCAGGCGACTTACAAATCGATCGATACAGTTTGTGATGCTAAGGAAGCTGTAAATTATCCAGCAGAGTTTTTGAACTCACTGGATTTACCAGGCATGTCACCACACCTTCTACGACTGAAAGTTTGATCTCCGGTTATTTTACTTCGGAATTTGAACCCACCACAGCTGTGCAATGGCACGCGTTTGGTCATTAAAAAATTGATGAAAAACGTTATCGAAGCCACCATTTTGAATGGCAAATTCCGAGCCGAAAATGTTTTGCTGCACGAATTCCAATGATTCTCAAAGACGTGTCAATTGAATTCAAACGCGTTAAATTTCCTATTAGATTGGCATTCCCAATGGCAATCAGTAAGTCGCAAGGCCAAACGATGTCTGTTTGCGGCTTAGATTTAGGTAAGCCATGTTTTCACAGGGACAATCATAGGCGGCATGTTCTCGCGTGGGCAAACCATCGAGCTTATTCGTGTTGGCTAAAGACGGACTGACAAGAAATATCGTACACTCAATTGCTCTTCGAAACGAATATTGATTTTCTTTATTTCATTTTTATACTTCAGGATAAAAAAATCTATTACTTTTTTCACTTTACGTTCAACTTTTAAGATATCAAACAATGTGTATGTTCGTTACATTAATGAAATACATTGTATTGAGAAAATGAATGGTTGGTGTTTTTTTTATCGGCGATCATCGTCTACAGCGCTCCATTCCTCTATTTGTCATATATCCAATCCCATACACTTTCAATACGTTCGTTATTTTTTAATTAACAACCAAAATATTCACTAGAAATAATTTATATGGCAGAACAACGTTTGCCGGGTCAGCTAGTAATTATATAATATATTAATTATTATGTATTTTAAAATTAATTTTCAATAATTAACCACTTATGTATTTTGTAGAATATGCTCATAAAGAATGCCTACCCAACGGAACCTGGTACAGAAATGAAAACATGAGGGAATGGACAAATTACACAACATGCGGCAAAAGAGAAGTAAAGAATTAAGGATGTCTATTGATCTTTTTTACTTTACTTTCCAATTATATTCTAGTTATCTTTTATATGTGTTTTGCTTCATTAACATTTATTTTCCTATTTTATGAAGTACTTTAAATATTAGTACAAATATTGTTTTATATTATAATTGAACATGGCTGCATTGCAGAAATATGTTGTTTAGAGGCATAATGTTTCCTAACAATTTTATATATTAAGCTTTAGATTTGCATATCATTTCTCTGCCATATATTATGCTGTTCATATTATAATTATCCAGATTATATTTGATTATATTTTAATAAATGCAATTTTTTTAGACTATCGAGTTTTGTTTCAATCACTTAAAAATGTTTGATCTTCATATTAAAATATAATATTACTCATTATAAAAATTTCAATGTTAACTAATAATTATAGTCCTAATAATTGCATAAATTAAACCGTATTCATCACTTGAAATTCATTTCTCCAGCTTTTTGGAAGGATGATTCGTTTTGTTTTGAACTTCCGACTGAATTTCTGAAGGTAGAATAAATTATTTCTGGGAGAAATAGGATTGTGTTGATAATAACTGTAAGCCGTGATGTGGAAATACTTTTTTTGACGAGTAATTTAAAATCCCCCCCCCTGTTTGTTTCAAAAAGAGTAACCTAAACTTTGACCTAAAAGGATACAAATAGTCTTTGGAATAATTTACCTAAAAGGGAAGTATTGCAACAAATATAAATAATTAATTTTAAAGTAATTCGTTTAATACTTGATCTACCCGAGAATCCATAAGATTTATTATTTTGGATAAATCTTCCTTTTCCAAATTTCTTTTTATTAATGTGCTAAATATAAGTATACATTTAACTTGTAGAAATATTTTAACGGTATTTATATTAAATACACATTTATTAGAAATTCCTTTTTTTACAATTTTTTATCTCTTATTTTGGGTTTTGAAATTCCCAAATAAAATACAAAAAAGTAAAGATTATCTTCAAATTAAGTAGTTTTTGAAAATATACGTATTGTTAAAGATGGAATTGTTAAATTTTATCATGGATAAAAAAAATAATTGGTTTATTTAACATTTGCTATCTAAAGTGAGTTTCTTTTCATTTAACAATGAAATGACTTATTCGACATTTTCTAATCCCGTTTTCTATCAAGCAAAGTAAAAAAAAATTATCATAATGCAAATCGTGTTATTTTATCTTTAGTTTAATTATTAAATCATGTTAAATCTCGTTAAACAGATACTAAAGTATTTTTTTCTCTTAAAATATATTAGCTTTTTGTATTCAAATTTAATGGAACTAAATCTTTAAAAAATAAAATACCTTGTTAGAAACTACCTGGCTAACAAAAGAATTATCCTTAGTATAATGTTAGTTCCCATCTGTTGTATTAAAGTTAAATTATTCCATTTTACTCTAAGTGTTAACTGGCGGTGCCGTTAAAAAAAATTAAAATAACACATTTATAAGAACACAAAACATAAAACAAAACAAAACATAATTTTTTATAGACCGCTGCTGCATCATAAAAACCCCTGTTCCGAGATTAATGGCATAGAGTGTAAAAATTATTCAGAGCAAAACCAATTTTTCATCTCCCCCCCCCTAATAGTAGTATCAATACTACAAGAGCTACGGTAGCATTTTTCGGTCCTTCATAATATTTTGAAAAGGACAAATTAACACTGATATTATACCTCCATGGAAACCCTTGAACCTGGCGCCTGGAACATCAATATTTTTCTTGCTCGCCATTACTAGTCTCTGCAGGGCAGACCGTTAGACCATGAACTACCACATTCTATTATGGTTACTTCTTTACTAATAGTTGGTAATTAAGGAAAGGTTTTTCCTAATTTTTATTTTTTTTAGTTAAAAATTAAGACATTTTAACATTCCCCCCCCCCCAAAAAAAAAAAACTTCAGAGAATATAATAAAAAAATAAGATTTTCAATTTATTATATAAATTTTATTTTATCTCATTTTTTTAAAAATATTTTGAACTATATTTACAGCAATGCTTCGTTTCATTGTTTTAGATGTTGAATTAATAGTCACGTGCGTTATAATGATATTAAATACATTTTTTTTTCTCAATCAAGTGACAGCGATAATATGCAGGTTTTCAAAATCAAATGCTATAGCATCATGCTACGATGCATAAGACTTAGAATTCGAATCCCGCTTTTTCTATTAACCTCCAGAATGCAAATGTAATGTCAGGACCAGTTTTAGTGACAGGTTTGGTTGTAAATATCTGGATAAAGATTTTGGCCCGATTCAAACAGAGATAATTTTAGAATTTTTATTTACATTACATTAAACAAGACCCTTTTGAATTTAAAATGAAAATCACAATCGGGTAGAAAAAGGGAAATCGATCTGTAAGAAATTCTAGTATATCTAATGAATAATGCAAGAATTTTTTTTCTTTCAATACATTCAGTTATGAGGAAAGAAATATCTATGATGCGATATAGATAGTCCATTATTTATACTAACCGAATTTTAAAGTTGATTATTACTAATAATTATCGCAATTAATATGACTAATAACTGGTAATTATACGTACTAACAGAATTTATTTACACATACTAACAGAATTTATTATTTTATCATAGCACCTTTAAAATATTGACTACGGATACGGAGTAATAGAAAAAGCGAGTATCAACATTTTAAATCGATCCAAAAATGATTCGAAAGACAAGTGCCTTTCGTTTGAAGTGCGTTGTTATGACTGCCCCTGTGTCTGATACAACAAAATGTGCTTAAGAATATACTAACTTCGATAGAAATTTGTTATCGCCTTCTTAAATTTTTTTAAATACTGCTATCCTTAGAAACACTTTATAATTTTTTTTCTTCTCAATAAATGGATATCTTATGCATTTATATCATAAAAATCTATTGTTACATTGGTGAACTCGCATATCATCGAAATATATGTGATCATTGCACAATACTAGTTTGATACCTGTCATGAATAGATTTTGTAATCCAAATATCAAATAAATAAATAAATTTAGATGGATAAGATGGGATATTTTTTTATTCCGAAACAGATCTCAGAACAATTGTTTTTGGCTAAATGTTATGAAAAATAGAAAAGTGCTCCAATTAGAAAACCTAGAAAATCCATCCTCTCCTGACCGACATTTCAATTAAAGAAGTTAAATTGGTTTTGGGAAAATATGTAAGCAAATGAAAAATTAATTTATGACAATTAATTAAAATAATTTTGCTTACATCATCTATTATTCAGAAAGTTTCTGTTAATTATGGCCTTATTGTCCGTTTACTTCATACAGATCTTTTAAAATGTAATGTTTCATAATTCAATTAGATGTCAAAATTTTATATTAGGAAAAAATTATAAAATTATTTTAATTTCGTTAATTTGATATTTGTAAAAAGGAAATAAAAATCCAGCGACAAGAGAATTGGAGAGATAACAATACAAAAGCAAACAAAATCTTATAAATTCTAAAGTTTCAACACATTCATATAAATTTGTTATTTCTGAGTTTAAAACGTGTCGGTAATCCTGTCGATTAGGAAATGTTTCCTCCAAAACCTTTCTACCAATTTAAGACAGTCTAGTTTTAGAAATTCCTAATTTGCTTATTAAATTTTTTTTAGTTTATTTAGATTTCTTAAACCTGTTTTCATGTATAAGATTATACGTTTATTTGTTTAATTTTATCAAAAAATTATAATTCTTCGTTTTATTTGAAAAAAAAGTTATGCAGTGAAATTTAAAGCTGAAGTATTTATCCACTGTCAGCTTTGATTTTTTCCACATCTCTTTTCAAAATTTTCGATTTTTCCAATAATTAAGTGCCTTGCCAATTGTATTATTCCTTATGAAAATATTACTATTTTCAAAATGATTTTCAAGACATAACTATGGAGAAATTTCTGTATTTTTAAGGAATGACTCTTAGAAATCAAGCCTTCTTCAAAAGAGTTTATGTAAATATATAGTTTTTAGAAGTATCATCCAATTTAAAGAGAGGCGTGGATGGAAAAGTGGTATTAAGATTGAAGATAAATCATTCAAATAATCATCAGACCATAACGAACAACTTTTGTTTTGAAAGTTATTGTTGTTTTCTTTATTATAAAGGCACTTTTTAACATTACATGGCTCAGAGTTTTAAAAGCTTAGAGTTGCTCATTCTGTTTTATTTATGCATTGTAGACAAATTTCTCGATAGCTCCAACAATTTAAAGGGGGTAAAATAATTTTTCATCTCATCCTCCTACAACTTCAACAACGTTTTAAATTAAATTTGTTATAAATTGTCGGAAAACTTTCATCACTTTACACTCTCTTCCATTCTTTTTTATTTTAAAGCTCCAAATCATATTAAATTATAGAAAAAAAATGGAAAAGGAGGATATTCTTTCAGTTTTTCCAATATTTCTATTTCGCCTTCCAGCTTGCTGACTGGAAATTTTCTTATATAGTCTTGTGTAGCTAGCCGTAAATAGAACAAATAAACACCGAATGTCTTTTCTAAGAATATGATTTTAAAAAAAGATATAAAATTCCTCAAAAGAAAGATTTTAAAAATCCTTATTAAAAATAATTTTAAAATACGAAATCAATGAAATTTTTATAGCACACAAAGTTTCCTTGAATGAGTTTGTTTTTGTCAAAGTTGCAAACTATAAAAATAAGTTCATTGACTCCGTATGATTATTTCCAGTTTTTGCCAAAATAAACACAAAAATCTGGCGCTTCTGTTAGTGTATATAGGAAAGATGAGGAATTAAGAGAACGACGAGAAAAGGCAACGTATATTTTCACTTTCCAAATCCTCATAAAATAAATAGCGAAAATATTTATAGCTCATGCCAAATTATCCTTTGAAAGATAGTGTTCAGTAAGAATAGATAAACTAGATAAGTACAAACATTTTTAGGGTGGGAAAGTAGAAAAAAAGCACGAGATTCCAAGAAATCTTTATCTGTTTATATGCACACGTGTTGATGGATTCCTCGTTACGACAAGCCTTCAGCTTTGATCTGTCCGCAAGTTTCAGTTTCGATAATTTGACGAAAAATCTCTTTTATGTTTATCATCAGAATAATAAAATTTGACAAATTTGCGCGAGAATCACGAAAAAAATATGCTTCATAATACCCCAGAAAATTTATATGCTTTTTTCTGGCCAAATATGTAATTATTTTATAATATTTAATTTCTATTTGTTGGGCCATAATTTTTAATCGTAAAGTTTTAACTCTTTAGTATAATAGAAATTAATAAATTTGTTCAAAGAGGTTTAACTGTATGAAAAACTGATATTTCAAAAATGAAATGAACATTTTAGGAATAATAAATTTTATAAATTAGTTACAATTACAAGAAATTTGAAATCATACAACTAATAAAAAAATCAATAGTAGTGAGTTATAAACGTGATAAAATTGAAACTGAAAAAAATACTTTTTTCTTTTTGTTTTTCAACTTTTTTTTACAATATTCACGAAATTTATTCGAAATTAAAATAAAATTTCATTTATTAATGATTTTATTTATTTTAATATTTGAAACTCGATGTATCAATAAAACTAAATATTGAATATGCAAATAAGTTTTTAAATTTTTTTTTCTATACATGCTTTCTAATCATATATATATATACATGTATTCTAATCAAAATTCCTAAATGGTTTCTTCAGTATCATGTCATTTTGAAAAAATCAATCAAATGCCAATTCCTAACAAAAGCTTTCTACAAAAATTAGTATTTTTCATGTTTTACTGATTTTGTTTCAAGATTCTTTCTGGTTTTAATTTTCAATTTTGAAACATTTGAAATCATGGTTGGAGATTTAAATTCCATCTCTTTCATCGTTCTTTTCAACTATATCCATGAATGTAAGATGCAAGTCGTTTTTTTCAAAGATAAAAAACATTGGTAACTTTCAAATACAGTTAGCAACTCCTTTAAAACAATTTCATTCATTTTTTCATTTGATTAATCTTAAACAGATTAATCAGTTAATTAATTTATAGGACTTTTCTTACATTATATATAAATAATTAAATTTTATTTCAGTACAAAAAACAATATAAATTATGAGAGATCAATGTATGATTATTATTAATTTTCTTATTTAGATATATATATATAATATATTTGCAGAATCTATTTCGTAAAGTCTCTCAAACATTAATTGCAGAGTGGTGATAAAATAAGTTTTGATTTTATTATCAGATTTGAAAGATCTATTTATCGTCATCCATATTATATTGATGATTTTTATTAGATTTGAAAAATGGACATTTATAAATTTATAATTAGTATCAAATATGTATATTTATGTATATTTTAGTATCAAATATGTATATTTATGTATATTTTAGTATCAAATACGTATATGTATGTATATTTTAGTATCAAATATATAATTAATAATAAATTTGATATAAATTTATTATTAGTTATTCGATGATGTTTTTTATTAGATTTGAAAGATGGACATTTATAAATTTATTAATAGATTTGAAAGATCTATTTATCGCCATCCATACTATATTGATGTTTTTTTTTTATTTACTTATATTTATTTTTAACCGAGGATAATTTTTAATAATGAAATAGAAAATAAAGCAAAATTTTACCACGTAACATTTTAATGAATTTATCAGTAATTATAATGTGATTACAACAATAAAATATGCCATTTAAAATGTGCATAATTATATAATTTGCATGATCTTTTCTTAAAATAACAATAATTATACTGAAATTGGTTATTAATTGCAGGAACATCGTCAGTATTTATACTTTCATATTGCTACTTACATAGTTTCCATCATTTTCATTGTTCCAGCTCTTACTATATTTCTGGCATACAAGTAAGTAATTTTAATTATATTTGTATGGTTATTAATTCATTTGTTTCAATATGAATAGGCACATAGATGATTTTCATATACATGTATTCTTTGTGGTGTTTTAGAACATTTTGCACTGGAATTCTAAAATGATATACTTTATAAAATTTCTAAAAACAATCTGGAATATACCGAATAAAAATCTTGGAAGTAAACATATTTTTAGCTTTGTAACAATTCTGTTTTTCCTTTCCACATGCATAGAAACTTTTTGAGTGTTGCAGTATTACGATGAAATTGATTTTATAAAAAAAATTAGGAAGAATGACCAATTTGTTTTTTTGTTTTTTTTGTTAAACTTATAATTAACTATTACTTCTTTGATTCTTACTTTTTTCGAATATTTTTATAAACTACTTATTGAGTAAAATTATATTTTTATTTTAAGTCATTTTAATTTTAGCTAGCATATTACCAAATAATTAATTGACTAAATTAACTTAGCAATAAAATAGTTATTATTATAATGTTGATTTAGTTTTGACTACACTGAGCAACAATTAATATATTAATCATTCACATTTTTTCCCATTAAGTTCTATGCTGAGGTTAAATTATTCATTCTATCTAAAATTAATAAACAAGCCCTTTCTGCTGGAGTATTTTGAGGCAATAAGAGTGCAATTTGAATGTATTTTTGCTATGCTTGTGTCATCGATTTAGTTTATAAATAAGAGAAGGAGCGGGTTTGCTTGTAAATTAACACATAATATGTTACTGTATAAAGGTGTAAAAAAGGCTTGCTTTAAAAGATTAATTTAGTAGATGTACGTATGATTTCGATATTTATATGGTCATCAATTGCATGCATGAATCATTTAATGTTTATTTTTTTTTATTATATATATAATATGGAAAATAATTTTTCTTATCTTTTTGTATCAAATGTATGAAATTTAATAAATTATATTTTATTTAAAATTTTTCGGCGATGTAGTGTAGAATTAAAATTACAAGGAATGAATTGCAAATGCACAATTGTTTTTTGTAATTTTTATAATTCAAAGTCTAATGCCTTACTAATATGAAAATGCAAAGCATTAAATAAGATCATTCAAATTTTGATTCTATACACAAGTTGTCTCTTTAAAAAATTTTTTTCTTCCCTTAATCTATGGAGTGAGAAGTTTATATTATTTAATCGATAGAATTAACAATATCTAACATTGTCATTAATTCTTAGTTTCAAAAAATAACTATAATCAAATTATTATTAATAATAACTGTACCTAGTCCGTGATCTTAGGAATACTTTATTAAATATGATTTAACGACTTTTCTTTTTGAAAACAAACAATTAAATTAAACCGTGATATATTTTAAATCATGCACCTGGTTGAGTTAACCAAGAAAAAGATTCGGTTCAAATGAGCTTAAACTATGCGGAAATATCGCATTTTCACAATTTTTTCTGTTCATTGTTATAATTCATTCATTTACACTATCATATTTTTACAGTTTTTTCTGCAGAATGATAAGCGAAATAATTTAGGATAAAAAGTCGAATAAAGAAATAAAATGGACCCGTTTTCAACAGCCCTTGAATTGATATAATCAACTTAAAAATGGATTTTGGAGAAGCTGAAATAGATTTTTTTTAAAAATTCACATCTATTTTAGGAAAAAGGAATTTTATATTTATAGAAGATTCCCTTATATATCCAGTTCATCAATTAAAAGCATTTTATCACACATTAATTGCATGGGAATTCTTGAAACGTTATGAGAAACGCAAAAAAATTCTTTATCGATCAGTGATAACATCACATGAATGAGGGCATCTGATTTTAATCTAAAAAATACAAAAACAGCATTTTCTGCCTATTTTTAATTCAACATTCCTTTTGTATTGTTTTTTACTTTCCCATATACGTAGTATAGTTAATGAGAAAATATAGTAATCATGAAAAAAATGCGAACTCTAGAATGTGACGAATCTCCATGTTTTAGATCTCCTTGAGTTCGAAAAACACATTTTTGGAAAATGTCAGCCAGTCTGTCTGTGACAAAAATAACTCAAAAATGCTTTCAGCTAGACGGACGAAATTTGGTATAATGTCTTAACACCAAATTCAAAAAATAACTTGCAATTTCTGTCCAATTTTGAGTAAATTCGGGAAGTTTGTCTGTCTGGCTGTTTCAATAACACGATAACTACAAAACGAAGAGTGCTAAATAGATAAGATTCGGTATACATATTTAGCATTCATAGTGTAGACACCTGTCAAATTTTGAGCTAAATCCAAGAATGGGTTGATGGTCTGTCGGTTTCTACTTTCAGAAACATGTAAATACGATCATTCAGAAACGCTATGACTTAAATATAATAAATTCGGTTTGGGACTTTGTGAGTATAAGTATCAAATCTCTGTTCCAATCGGTTAAGAAAAATGGGTTTAAAGCACAAGTTCGATTTTTGGGTACCATTAATAGCATTCCATGGATTAAACTCGCCAAAAGTCGCCAATTATGACACGAATAGATTCAGTAAAACTGATAACTTTATGCCAAAAGTTAATATTTTGTAACTATTGTAAGCCATCATTTTGTAACTATTGTAAGCCATCATTTTGTAACTATTGTAAGCCATAATTTTGTAACTATTGTAAGAATTAATTTTCGAACCTAAGACTGTACTCCTCAAACTGTGCTTCGGTAAATAATCACGGTCATGAATACATTTTTACTTCTGTAACAAATGCCCGCTAATGTGTAAAGCACATGTTTGGCGATTTTGTGACAAAATCATCTCGACATGCGAGGCACATCATTCCACCGCAAGTGGTAATTCTTTACCGACCTAAGTTATGTTTATTTTTTGGGGGGAAAAGAAGATATTTTACCTTCTATTGCTTTGTTTAAAGATACCAAGCATTGAAATCTGAGGAAAAAAGGTTTTTATATCATCTTTAAGATGCTTTCGACGTTCGAAACATTAATCACTTTTTTCTATGCTCATGACGCTAGAATTGAATATAGCGACAGTGAGACTGAGTAATGAGCAAAATGATAAAACATTTATTTTTATATCTAAGCTAAGGTACGAACTGAATTGAAATTCATAATAAATGCAAATTAAAGGAATAAATAATATCGGAGTCTGCTGTGCGTTGGATCACTTTTTCAGTTTTAAGATTAAAAACTAATAATTTACATATGTAAATTATTTTAGTTATAGGTGTCCTATGTTTTGTCACATTGATTTAACTTCGTTTTTTATTATCGATGAATAGTAAGATAAGGAAGGTTAATCAAAAAAAGAAGAAGAAAATTTATAATTCTATGCGAAATTATTCAGGGTACAAATCTTATACTTTGTTTCATACAAGTTATGCAATTGCTAATCTTATTTCGTCTTGAATTCTATACGCAATGAGGAGGAAAATGATTTAATCCTAAGTGTGTGTGTCTTCGACTTTTTTTAATGAACATTTCGAAACTGAAAAGGTTGAAAGCTGTTGCCCTTGACAAACTTGTCCTTTCTGTCTTTCTAATGAATTTTTTGCAGCATACCTTGTCATAAACAATGTCAACCATTCATCTCTAGCTTTTTTTCTGTTCCATTTGGCAGGTCAAATTTTATTATTGGCTTCTGCGAACTTATAAACCAGGCTCCGAATTCCATTTCGTAGTTCATATTTGCTGTTTTGTTTTTATGTTCTTCTAAATAGAGATATTCTTTTCCAGAAAATATTTTTCCTTGCCAAACGTTTCATTTGAATTTTTGTTTCCCAAACTTTTTTTAAACTCACCAGATGCTGAATTAAAGTTGTAGATTTCGCATTAAATAAAACACTCCAACAGAAATTTTTGCTTTCTCCTTCAGCACAAGCAGATACATTTGCTTATTTCAGAGTTTTGAGGGTCGATGTCTTCACATTCCCTCCCCCCACATTCTTTCTTGCTCTGTAGTATAATATTATAGTTTAAAAACAGACCGTGATAATCAACATCATGTGCTTCATATCTATGATACATCGTGCGGGTTGTGTTTGTGATCCAAAGTGTAAGAAGAGATAATATACAGCTTTAATACGTAATAATCATTACAAGTTATATCCGCATTTTCAAATAACATGCAGATTCGTTTAATAAATCATACTGCTTAAGTTGGAATATTGTGGGAAACAATTATTGAACTTCGAAGGCAAAAAACTGTAATTCTCCAAAAACAAATTACATAGGAAAAACAGTATTATAACTCTTCATAAGTAAGACCTGGAAAAAAATGTTTCCATTTAGTACTAGTTATTATTTGGAATGATGTAATCGTTCTCTACAATATGACAGCTCATATGGAAGTAGAAACTGGTGATCCAAAGTACACTATGTCCAAGGTACCTAAATTCCTATGCTTTTCTACCTATGTTTTTGCCTCCCCCCCCCCAAAAAAAAAAGGAAGAAAGAAAGAAAAGAAAAAAAAAAGATGAACTTTATCTCCTATGGTACTCTAGAAATTGCAATCTTTCAGTGCAATAAGAAAAATATTGCTCAAATACATTGCATTGAAGTCTCTCCTCGACATTAGGGACATCGACCTTAAGTAGATGTTATAGGCCATTATTCTTCTGCTGCTATACTAAAGCATAAACGATTGATCTTCTGCAGATGTCTATCCTTAATTATTCAATAATTCATAAAAAATGACAGCTCATGTGAAAGTAAGAACTGATGATCCAAGTACACTATATCCAAGATACATTATTTCCTCCTATGTTTTTGCCCCAAAAATACAGAAAGCTGAATATTATATCCCTTGATACTCTGGAAAGTCATTCAAATACAACCTTTCAGTGCAATAAGAAAGGTATTGTTCAAATATTTTGCAATTTTATAAGTCTCACCTCGACATTATGCACATCGATTTGTTGCTATAAGCCATAGTTGCCATAATAAATAGTTGCTATAAGCCACTGCTATATTAAATCATAATATTTGGCCTTCTGCAAATGCCTATCCTTTATTCCCTAATTCATAACAGGGAAATATTCATTTCTCAAGACGACTAACCATATAAGTGAGTTGTTTACCTTTTCTATACGCTACTGTACACAGGGTGCGTCTAAAATCATGGGACAAACTTTGAGGGGTGGTAGAGCTCACTATAACAAACAATTATTGTATAGGAATATATGACCGGAAGTGACACGTTGAGGCACAAACAGAAAAAAAAATAACACATTAACGGAATCATAAAATGTTCATTAGCAGGAAACTTAACCAGTGATTCCGTACAGAAAATGTTAAAACAGTTGCAGGAAATTGCTGGATGTTACTTTTGGGGTGCGCAGGATTGGGCGTGGTGGGCCAGTCCGATGGCCACTACGATCGCCAAATTTATCGAGTTCTGATTTTTTCCTATAGGGGCATTTGAAAGCCCTCATTTACGAGACTCCAGTTGACTCCATGGAAGAACTCGTTGCCCGACTATCCTGTGCGGCTGCATGCGTACGTGAAATACCCGGGGTATGGGGATTTGTTCGTCAGTCACTCCACCGACGCTACCAAGCTTACATTACTGTCGGTGGCCGCAATATTGATCATCTTTTGCAGGCATTTCTGTAAAAATATCATTTAGCGACGACGTTGTAAAGAAACAATGTTTTCCATTTTATGTGTTATTTTTTGTGTTTGTGCCTCAACGCCTCACTTCCAATCATATATTCCTATACAATAATTGTTTGTTATAGTGGGATCTACCACCTCTCAAAGTTTGTCCCATGATTTTAGACTCACCCTGTGTAACAGCCATCTAGCGACCATAGACGTATTTAATGCACTTGTAAATTAATTCCATCTCATTATCTTATTGCGAAATAGTGACGGCAGATTTTTAGTTTTCATCCAATATATCAAATCTACTCATACAAAAATTATATTTATAAAGCAAATTTAAATGTTCGACAAGCACCACCTTTTTCTTTTCTGCATGGGAATATGCTTTAGTTAATTGATTGTTAAATAAAAATAATAACTGAGATATACAGCCAATATAGAATCATCATTCCAGTGCTACAGAAATGTTAATCAATTACATTTTAAACAAATACTCGATATTATAAATAAAATCTTTTTTTCATAAAAATTAATAGATTTCCCATCTTGAAATACAGGGAATTCCCCTTTCTTCTATATTTTCAATGGGAATTCAAAATAGGATAAATTATTTCTTTCGTGGAATTAGTCAGTGTTTCAAAATGGTAACGAGAAAATTTTAAAAAATAATAAGAAAAGGCATTTCTAATTCATCATTTTATCTTATGAATTATTAGTAATAAATACCTTTTTAATTATGTATATAAATTTTTAGAAATATGGGATCGTTTTTCGATTTGATATTATTCATTTTATATTGCTTACAATTTTAAGTGCTCAAATAAAGTGATTTTTAGAAATTTTTCTGCATTGCCTATTTTATATCTGAAACATGATTTGCGCATTACGAAATCAAGTTATCTCTCAATTACAGATAATAATTTTTTTCTTTATACTAATATGAATGAAATTTTATTTTCAAATATTTAAATATTGTATTTGCAATTCGAAGTTCTCAATTGGGATATTGTCCTGCAAATAATTAACATCCATAAAATAGCATATGCATTTAACTTTGAGCATTTTTAAGATTTATTAAAACTCTCTTTATAACTTTCTAATATTTAAACAATAAAAACTAACAAAAAAAATTATAATATATCTTAATTTAACTAGTTTAAAGAACTTTTATATTCTATTTTTAACACTGTTTTGCTTACCATTTCAAGATCATGCCTTTTTTTGTTTCAGACAACTGCAAGTTCCTCGCATTACAATGCATAAAAACTTCTTCCTATCATTGTTACTCAAAGGTTTGTTTTCTGTGCTTTTCAAATCGATAGTCATTGCAGATGAGTTAAGGCGGACAGAAAACTATGAAAGTGTGATGGACAAAAATGGCGTAATTATTTTATTTCTATTTTATTTAGATGTATATTTTAAGTTATTTCCATATTTTACTTTTCAATAGATTTAATTATATGTAAAACGGCATTTCTCATATTCAGATTAGAACAAATAAAATAATTTTAAAATATTATTTGTAGTACTTTAAAACGATGTGTGTCCTATTTCTTAAATTGTTATTTATGTTTAAAAAAATTATCCAGGAAATACTTTCAGTAAAAATTAAATGTAGTTGTAAAATGGAATAAATATCAACAAATTATTTTCAAAATTTCTTTATATTATTCTTTAAAGAGAAACTTATCGGAACTGAAAGTGCTCTGAATTCGTCTATGGGTGGATGTTCTAGCTGTCCTTAAAATAAATCTACTTAAATATAAATTTCCATGGAAAATATTGCGTTATTTGAAGTATATTTTGGATTCTTGTAGAATCTTGTCTAGTCTGGAAACAAAATTAGCGGGCATTTACCTGTATTTCCATAAATTCCAGACTCGTTCTTTAATTTATAACAGATTTAAGTTAATTTAATCTTTTATTTAATTTAATTAAATTTTATAATATGTAATTTAATAATATATCAAACATACATTTTTTTACACCACTCCTTAATCTCTTTACGTCATCTTTGGCAGATGATTTTAGTGGTGTTATAATCGTTCGACTGCCTTTGCTGTAATAAATTTTTAAAAAAGAAACTTACAGTTCATATTTTCAATCAGGCCAATTCAAAATTTTGATGTTATATCAGAAAATACTCCAGGAATGAAAACTTCACCTAGTAAAGCAACGTGAAGATGGCGTACGCATCTAATTAATACGAAACTGATAAAAAATAAAATCTTCCGCGGATGACAAAAATGACAGCCTTTTTTTTAATCAACTAATAGACTTCAGATATATGAAATGGCATATTGTTTCTGTCAGAAAAACTACTGAAATGGTAATATTAACCGATACCAGATCATTTTGTGTTCCTTTGATTTCAGTAACATAGCGAAAGTAAGGGATACCTAGGGAATAATATATATATTTTTTTTTTGTCCTTGTTTTATGATTTAGCAACTGTGAATACCATCAGATGCGTGAAATGTTTTTGTTTTTTTTTCGTCCCTTGTCAGAATTAGTTTTGAAAAGTGACCAACATACATCTTAGCTGCATGGCCCCATATAGATCTCTATCCATCCCCTTGTCTCCATCGCTATGCGATCTATTTGATTTATATTTCTATTCACTTTTATCACCAAAACGTGAGAAAGTGAGATATTATACTGTGGTTTCAATAAAAGATATAAATTAATGTAAGTTCAACAGAACAAAGTGGTTTTACATTACTCTAGTTTGATCAATATTTTTTGACAATTGGTGAAGATTCCAAAATTTTTATGAGCAAATGATAAAATTTATGGAACAGTATAATGTTGGCTTTATTTTAAAATTTGACTAGTATCGTTTAAATTTTAAAGTTTGTTGTAACTGCTCTTGCAAAGAATTAATTTCACAGTGCGAATACCAGATCTATCTAATATTTTCAAAGCTAAATTATTAATTTTCATTTCAAAATTTAATTATTAATTTTAAAATTTAACTATAAATTATCATCTTAAAATTAAACAATTTTGTTGAATTTTTGAAAATTTTGAATAATTGATTTCAAATTTAATTTTTATTTTGACTTGAAATCTACATTCTATATGTTTATAAGTACGTAAAATTTCGTATCTTTTTCATTTCTTTCCATAGGCAGGCTGTAAATTTTTGTTCATTTTGACAAAGTATTTTCGGATGACAAATTATATGTGGATGTTTTGCGAAGGGTTCTACTTACAGAAACTCATCGCAGCAACTTTTGCCGAACAAAGAAATCTTATCATGTTCTACATTATTGGATGGGGTAAGTAACTGATAAATATTTGTATTACTGGTTAATTTCTTATATAGAGTATGACCATAAAATAATATGAAGTGTGCGGAGCTTAATTGTAAGAAAAGAAAATGGTCAAACAAATATAACCGAATTTAGTTATACACAATTTCGAAGTGAAACTTGTTGTTGTTGTTTCTAATGGCACTTGTCATAGACAAGCCCACTGACTTGAGAAGTCAGTGATTTTAAGCCAAGGGTGCACGTCTCTTGTTTTTCAGTAGCGCCATCTAGGGCGAAGAGTACGACTTAGCTACACATACGTTACAACCCTTTTTACGGGAAGGACTTCATTCATGCATTTCATTCACTCCTCCACAGATCGTAATTTAGACCTGAATCAGAGAACGATCACCCCTGATCCAGAACCCCCAGTGGTATTACTCTGGACATGGAGGACTTTGTGACCCCGACAGATTTATAAGTGTGCCAATCACCACACACACGAGGAGTCTTCGAACAGCGGGATTCGAACTCGCAACCGAAGGGATGCGAATCCAACGTCCTACCAACCAGGCTATCCCGGCCTATAAAATTTCGTTTATTTATTATTTCGAAAAAAAAAAGCTTTCCCTACAAAATACACTATGACGCTGCCCAGATAGTTGTGACAAGTCAGTTAACTGCAAAAATCATAGAAATCGCAATATCTACAGCAAATCTTCATGTGTTTCAATGAATTTATACGCATAATTTGAATTAGAATTGCAGTTGTTCAAAATGCACAAAATAATGTAACTACACAAATTTTTGCAAAAAGATACTATATTTGAGTTTTTATGAATGGGCATGAAACGAGTGATTTAAGAAAGGAAAGTTGATAATCTAGCTACCTTGAAGAATCTTATAACACTGCAAATCCAAGAAATTAACAATAAATGCTACTTTTTTACAAAAGCGCATACAATCCAAATAACACATTTTTTGAAACATTTGAGAAATCAGGTTATTGAACTACGAATATCGACGTTCCAAAATAAAATTTGTAGTAGTTATTGTAATTCCTTTAATCATTTTCGATTAATTGACTCAATCATACCTGAAGTTTGGAAGACAAAAAAATTTTTTTCAATAAATGTTGAAAAATATTGAATTTCCACAGTATTTTTTTTCAACTGAGTAGCAAATTTTTAATATTAATTTATGATCGCTCTATATATTTTCCTTAGAAACAATTTAAAGAATGAAAATTGGCGCATCTATACTCACTAAAATCAATAACCTTAATCAATAAAGTTTGTTTTAATCTGACACTACAGAAAAAGGAATCAATTCTATTTCCCAATGTTACACTCTCAAGAAGCTCATTCACCGTTGGTCTATTTAATGTGAATTCCAATTCCTTGAACAATATAAAAATGATAGCATTTTTGGCACATTCAATTTTCTACTTAAGTTATTCTTCTTCTAAGGTATTTGTTGAACATTTTCGTTTTTTTTTCCAGATATTTAGTTAATAATAGTTTAGTTATAATCATTATTGGGTGTTACTGTGAATTCGCAGAAAAAAAAAAGCAAAATGATTCAGTACTCAAGTTTCACAATTCCAATTTATATTGTGACATGATGAATATTGTTTGTAATGCTGCAGTTGAATAAAAATTGATTGAAGTGTCAATACAAAGTCATAAATACAAAATGATATTTCTAATTGTCCAACTTTAAAAGATGCCTTCTCCAATACGTTTGTTGTAACAGGCTGGCTCTGTTAAGTATAATGATAAACAAAGTCAGCTATACACTAGCATTTAGGTCTTCTTTACTTTTTTTTAATATTTAAAAAATCAACCATGGATTTGATACGTGAATAAGCTTACTCTTAATCTACTATTTTAAAAAAAAATCTGACAATACTAAGCAAAATTTCAAACTCTAGCTTTCAATAATGAGTAATATCTAGGTAATACATAGGGTTTTATATTCATTTCTTTCTTTCTTAACTATTTTATAAGAACAAACCTAAAGTTATATTTCGTTATTCGATTTCTTTTTAGTTCAGTTTTATACTGTAAATCAGAAATAAGATGTGAGCAAAATACTTCATAACTTGTATTGATTCCTACGAATATTAATTTTTGCTCGATATTTTGTTGAATCTCCATGTTTCAGACCTTTCCGAATTCAAAAAAACACATTTTTGGAAAATGTCCGTCTGTCTGTGACAAAGATAACTCAAAAGCGATTTGAGGTAGTTGGTTGAAATTTAGTATACTGTCTTGATATCAAATGTGCAGATTTCTATTAAATTTTGAGTAAAATCTGTTCAGAAGAAATCTATCTATCTGATTGATTGGTTATAAGTGAACGCGATTATTACAAAACGAAGAGAGTTAGATAAATAAAATTCGGTGCACAGATTTAACATGTATATTATACACATCTTACAAAATGTAAGACAAATCCAACTACGGATTGACTATTAATTGGTAAATAAGTAAATGCGATAAATCAAAAAAGCATTAACTTAAACCTATCAAATTTGGCAGGGAAATTTCTGACTATAAATATAGTTTAGTGTCAAATTTTTCTCTCAATCGGCTGAAAAAAACATGCACATAACACAGATTCGATTTTTTGATACTATTAAAAAGCATGCCAGGGATTAATCGCCAAATAATTCGCCAAGGACAGGATAGACTCAGTAAAAATGTTAAATTCACGCCAAAAGTTAATATTTTGTAACTATTGTATGCCAATGCCATGTCCCTGGCATGACAAATTTATTAGAGAATATGTGAGAAAGTTTGGTAGAGACCACTCCTGCTGGTTTCCTATTCATACATACTTAACAAATTTAAGCAATCGTCCACATTATCATTTTTCCCAATTGAAAAAAATATTTGCCGATGTTCCAGTTTCCAATATTTCATTCAATAAACCCCAGTTTCTGCCCTTTTCAAACAATCGAAGTCGGTACCATTGTTTTCCATATGTTTTACATGACTGACATGAAAATCTTCAAACTTTGTTTCTGTTTTTCGATATAAATGGGACCTTTTTCATAAAAACATTTATAATCTGAAAGAAGATATATTTTATCTTTAGAAAATTGCCTCCACCCGTTTACATATATAAAAGTATTTTATTTCATACATCGGACTATTATTGATAGCTATGAAGATAAAATATGCGACTTTCTATATAAAAAGTAATGTCGAAATACCATCAACTTTTATTAGATACCATTACTGTGTCTATTTTTCAGGCTTTCCTCTTTCTTTTAGCATTACCAGTAGTGCCCGTAGGAATATATGCTATTTTACGTGCCACTCTCGAAGATGACAAGTACGTAATTATTAATGCAATCTTTTCTTCGTGATTTTTCGGATTTGCATTTTTTTTTTTTTTTTTCATAAAACTAATTGCCGAAAACTATATAATAGATTTTTTTAAATGGATAACTGATGAAAATGCATGAACACCATCTCAAAATAATAATAATTTGAAAAGCTAAAAGTAATGAATCATTTGTAATTTCACAAAATTTATTTATATTAAAAAATTTAAAAATTAATTTTTTTAAAAAAATTAAAATTTAAAAATTAAATATTTTTTAAAAATTAAAATTAAAAAAAAATACATTTTTTGGTTGCAAATTTTTTTTCAAATAGTAATGATTTCTTACATAAAAGGGTCTTATTTTTAGATTGTATCCTAATTTTTAAAATTTCATTAGATATGTTACTTAAACTCATGTATACAAAATCGTAAGCATTGAAAAGCTTTTAGAGAAATATATTATTTATTATTATGATATGAAGCAAATAATACACTTAAATTATGCACCAAATTGTAAATTATACATTATACAATTTGGTGACAAAAGAAGCAAGTATCTGAATAAGGGGTAGAAGAATTTAAAAATATTTTTTTAAATAGTTTTTTAAAAAGATTAATAATTCTAGTTCAAATTAGATGCTGAATCATTCTGCCGATAAAAAGGTTTAAAAATAATGAATGCAAATTTATCAGAAATCTAGAATAGTTGTATTTTTCTCATGTATTTATTAAAAATAAATATGCATGCACGTATTTAAAGATATTATTGTTACGTTACTATCTATGAGATTTATCTATTTTTTATCACTATCTATGAGATAATTCATTAACCTGCAAAATAAAATAAAATTTAATACATTATACATTTCGTAACAATAATATTTTTATTGCCATTATTCTGAATGTTAAAGCATGCTTGCTTGGCGAGTTCGCAAATTGTACAGACTAAGTCTATGGCAAAGGATACCGACGTGCTCTGATTGGTTTAAGCCTTGGTATCTTTTTGGCAATGTTTTGCACTCATAATAGTGTAGTTTTCGCTTATTTGGCTCAAACCTTGTACCTTTCATTAGTTTGGCTCAAACCTTGTACCTTTCATTAATTTTATGGAAGATACGAGTGAATATCAACACGATCTAACTTTTATTAATATAATTGTTTTCTCTAAATATTACTAGTAATACTACTAATACTAATTAATAATAATAATAATAATAAATATTACTAATAATAATACTAGTAATACAAGTAATTGATGTTGTTTATGCACAGAAGTATAAAAACTAAATGAAACTAATTACTCAACATATGACGCAGCAATTAAATAATTCTTATTTTTCTATGATTTTAGTGCCTTTATTATCATTGAAACTTGTTGTTGAACGTTTGTTACTTTCCCATCAACTACATATGGGGAGATGATTACTTAATGCCCAAAACGTATAAATATGTAAGCTTTAACAGAATATGTGATTTTGTAGCAAATTTTTTTAGTTATATGAAAATAATACTAAGAAGAAACACACACAAAAAATATTTTTAATAAATTGTAATTTTTATATTTTCTGAATTTAGGTTTTAAGATTCGATCTTTTCTGCTGTATATGTGTTCCAGATTAATATTACATGTAAACAGTAAAAAATAGGGGGAGGGGATAAATTCACAAATTTTATTTATTTCTATAAAAATATATTTCGGTATGGCATCTTTTTGGCAAAACATTGGCAAAGAGATGCCAAGGCTTAAACCAAGCAGAGCACGTCGGTATCCTTTGCCATAGACTTAGTCTGTACAATTTGCGAACTCGCGCTTGCTTGACTGGATTTAGCGTGAAAATTTGGATAAAGGTGAAAATACTATACTTCAAATACATATTTTACAATGTAAAAGATTCACAGATCTTAAAAACAAAGTGAAAAAAGATAGTTGAAAAAGTATTGCTCTTTCTTAACTTTTTTTCATGATTTTATTTCTTTTACAGATGTTGGGCTTTTCCTGTAGAAATGTTTGAGTGGATTATGAATGTTCCTAATTTGCTGAGTTTATTAGTACGTATAGCTATACAAATTAGAGACATTATTTTTACTTTTATTGAAAACACCTCGCTTTTTCCATGAGAGTGAACACATAATTTACCAGAATTTATATTTTGTAATTTGACTTTAATGAATTTATGATATTTTTTTGACTAACTTACGTTACTGCGCACTTTCTAAGTGACAAAAATATTCTGATCGCATATAAATTATGGTCGAGTTTTTGTAGTTGGGTCGGAATATGGTACTGGCCGAGACCCTTAAACTTCCGTTCCATAGTGGACGAGATATGCTAAAATTTACTAGTGCGGGATTTATGCTTGGTCAAACTGTGGCCGAATGGATCTTCCTCGTAGAACATGCTGTGGGTGCTTGATTTTCTCCAGATAAATGCTAAGAATCAGTGATTAATTTGAATTATTCACCCCCCCCGACCCCTTGCCCAAAGTCCACATTATCTATACTATGAACATGTGCATAAATGTCAGAGGGACGCAAACATTAAGTCTCGTAAACATCAGAGGTGAAACATAATTGTTTTCGCCCCTTGTTCCATTAATTATATAACATTGCCAACAGCGTCAACGCATGATATTTGTTTTTCACCCTTTCGTCATATTTGGTTTTAAAAAATAATACATTACTGTTTCGTTTTCATTTCGCCGCCTTATACTGATATATATATCTATACTTCCTTGTAGCTTGGTCGCTGTACCATTGGGAAACATCTATAATGTAAGCTTTTAGGGATCATAACCTTGAAATTGGCTTCTTATGGCTGCATGAAGCTCAAGATAGAGCTGAGAACCTGTTACGAGGGAAAAAAAGATGACAAATTGATTCAAGGGTCTATTAATATGTACTTAACCCTCCATTGCTTTCACCCCGTTGATTCTCCACCTCACTTCATCAACTAAATTTCGGTAGCTATTCTTTTTAAATTTCATCAAAAAAAGCCATTTTGGAATTTATTTAGGTGTGCAAGCGAACAAAATCGGAAATCACCATGTGCTTTTATAAAGTCTGTTCTTCTAAATACACCACCGAAGCATACATAGATATGTTCTATTCTTAGCACCATTCATAACACCGAAGCATACCATAATAACATATATTCGCTAATTCATTCAACATTAAAGATTTACTTCATTTGGAGTGGGATATTAATTTTAGTTTCCTCCCAATATTTTCTCCCAAATCCATAAAACACTGGCTTCTATTACCAGGATGGCTCTCCATTAATCGAGAAAATCTAGGAATACTTGATTTATATGTTTTTTAAAAAATATTTTTTTGCTGTCACTAATTCTTGTTTCTTTATTTTTAGGTTAATCTATTCTTTCTCTGCAATATTTTACGAATCCTCGTCACAAAGCTACGAGCTACACATGCGCAAGAGCCAAGTCAATACAGGTATTATCCTTATTGTGCACAAAATATTTTTCATATATTTTTTTTAATGTTTAACATTTATCTGGATAAGTGTGAAAAATGCAAAGTTTTAAATAGCGGTAACATTTAAGAACAAATACAAATGACGCTATGTTTAAAATTTGTAAAACTACATCCTAAAGCCATATGTAGGTTGCACTTAGTCTGCTCCAAAATGAACAGATGAAAAGCGGTATACTAAATAGTTGCCAGCAGCGATGAAATAGGAATATGAAGTCAAAAATTGAAACGAAAATAAGATATATAATATGGTTTCTTCAAACAGAGTCTGACTATTGCATATATCCATATGTAACCTTTTCATAAGTTACATCAATTATTCCCATTTTTGTTTCCCCCTCGGAGCTTTTTACTTTCTCTTCTATACGAAGTATAGAAAAAATATCGTAATGGTCAAAATATACAAACTCAAAATGTTGAAAAATCTCCTAGTTTTAGACCTCCTCGAGCTCAAAAAAAGACAATTTTGGCATTATGTCTGTTTGTTTGCGACAAAGATAAGCTCAAAACGCTTTCAGCTAAACTAATGAAATTTGGTATATGGTTCTTTGCATTAAATTTATAAATTTCCATCAAATTCGAAATCCATTCAGAGAAAATCTGTCTGCCCGTATATAAATTAAGACGATTACTGCGAAAAGAAGAGAGCTAGTACGCAGATACAGAGTTAGTATACAGATTGAACATCTAAAATGTAAATACCTATCAAATTTGAAACCAAAACTGTAAAAGAATTGACTTTCTGTCTATCTGTACTTTGACATGCATGTAAATGTGATAAACGCTGGCTTAATATATTATTTAAATATATGAAGTTTCATATGCGATTTTGTGACTACAACTGTAGTTCTGTGTCAGATTTTGGTTTTAGTTGGTTGGAAACAACGAGCCCAAAACACACATTCGATTTTCATGTATCTATTGCTAAATGCCAGGAGTTAATCGCAAAGATCATACGGTAGATTCAATAAAAATAATGAATTCAAGTTATCGATCAATATTTCGTAACTATTGTTTGCCACTGTTGTGCAAGGCATTTGTAGCCGTACCCAAGGTCCACAATTTTCTGCTGGGGGAGAGGGGGATAACACCTGAATTAGAGAGTATCTGAGAAAGTTTCGGCAAGACAACTCCTGCTGGTTGATAAAAGTAACTTCAATGATGTTATGTCTGAAAAAAGTGGAAAAATCAAGAAATGTACCGTCATTCAAACCACAAATGAGATGTTCAATATTCTGAAGCAGTGAGATGTACTTTCCGATTATGATAAAATATAATATATTTGTATTTTATTGCAAAAAGGGATTGCACAGGTAGGGGAACACACTGAGGTTGAAATAATAGACTGAGAATTGAAACCATAACAAGAAAGAATGCATTAAGCGAATATTTTACTGTCAGTATTTGATATTACTATGTTCTTTAAAATGTTTATAATATTTAAAAAATTAATATACAATAAAATTTTTAAAAAATATAATATTATATAAATTATATTATAATATTATATAAATATATTATATTTAAAAAATAATTAAATATTGTGTTTTGTATTTAAACAAAATGTAATCTTTTAATCCGAATGGATGAAAAACAGTTTATTTTATTTTATATTTTTATTATTTCTAGTTAGAGTTGACTTATGCAACAATTAATGAATAAAAGCTGAAAATTTATCTCGTAAATCATGCCTCTTAAATAAAAGAAAATTGAGATAAATAATCTATAGAACTAAAATAGTTTTATACATTTATAAATAACTCTTAATCTGTTTAAATTTGCCACCTCCACATTTACTAGTGATCTAAATTAAAAAAAGTATATAATAATCAATTGCACTGCTGTATTTTTAAGTAATTATTAACAAATGGGGGCCGTTATGGTGAAAGAAAAAACGGTACTCCTGTATTAACCAAGTGTTGGAGATTAATCGCCAAAATTGTCATGTTAATACAACCAACGATTAATTATAAAAAAAACACCTACCTAAGATGTCATGTTAATCTATTGATTATGTTCACCAATGATATGCGGTTAAATCTAAATTTTGTTAATAGCATGTGGCTAATAGAAAAGAACTGAGAAAATTTAATCGACTAGAAAGTACAATACTTGGAAATAAAAACTTTTCATTGTAGCTACATTTCTCATAAATCTTAATTGCAGGGGCAATGACAACATTTGATGTATTGTGCAGTACTTATAATAAAACGAAATTGCATTTACGAGTACTTTCCATTCATTCTTTTACCTTAAGATATATGTCACGGTTATATCAATCATAAATATACTTTCTACTATTCATGTATCAATTTTCAAGAATGTACTTTTCAAAAATCCATTTCATTGCACATTTTTTTGAAAAACGACTCATGATTCTTTTATTGAAATATTTTGAAATTTATATATTGCTAGTAGTGCTGTTATCAAATGTTTGTTGCTTTCGCGAAAATCAAAAAGCAAAGCTATTTCTTTTCACTTAAATCCAAAAGATACTCTCTACTTTTTGCGTTTCATGCAAAACCAGTAGGAATGATCACCCAAGACTTTTTTGCATATTCTCTAATAAAGATATTGTTACGAAATTTCCGGGGTTCGTTTGGATAGTGGCGGTTATATGGTGTAAAGAACGCTCAATCACCAGGCGGCAGTAGAAAATAAAACAACGACGTTTATTTACACGAAGACACACAGGACAGCACAAAGACGACAACTATATACAGCACAGAAGACGATTATCTTCAGCCGAGACGTGCAGCATACAACAAGACTCTCTACTGCAGACAGTAGCGCACAGCTTAGTTCAGCACTAGCTTGACTCCGTCGCTGCTCCGCTTTTCTCTGGAAGGCCACTCTTCACCGTCGGTTCCGACTACGACGACCCTGGCAGCCACGGCCGCCTCCTTTTATAGGTCTCAGGGGGCGGGGCTAGAAGCCTCTCAACCAATCAGGAATGTTCGAGGCGTATCTTGGTTCCTACTGGACGGATCGGGAAAATTCTCGATGTTTCGGGTATAATCTATTTTGGCGCCAAAGTCATCAAAGGGTCGCCAAGCTCCGGGACCTCCGACGCGACACACGGACTCCGTCCAATACAGATGACTGTAAAACATTCTTTCCGATGGTGGAACCAACTATGCTGGGAAGCAGCATTACAGATTCGTAACAATATTATTCCAAAGAAACCTTGTATGGCACTAGCATATAGTAGTTGCAAAATATTAACTTTTGGCATGAATCTAGCATTTTTACTGAATCTCTCATAGGATCTTTGACGATTAATTCCTGGTATGTCCTTAATAGTACTGTTCGACAACAGATTGCAAGACCCTCCGCGCTTTTGCGTATGCGTTAGGATGGGTTTAAGTCGTCAAAATAGGGGTGAAAGGAAAGACGAAAGGAGATGTTTATATTTAGCAATGGAGACACGCGGTTTTATGAGAGTAAACGTTACAGATAATTAGTAATACAGAAAGAAAAAGATACTAATGCCCAGTAAAATATTTCAGAGCAATTTTTATTTAACCCTTTCTTTAAGCCGTGGGAAGTATGCTTCCCACCAAATTTATCAATCTTTGTATGAAATTTTGTAGGTTGGTATAAGTTCTGACAAATTTTTTTAGAAAGACAGAAATTTAGATGCTTCAGTTCTTTATCTCAATCAAAATGATGTGTCTTGATTTGTTACTTAATTACTAATTAACCAAATTAATTAATTAATCAAATTAAATTTATCTAATAAGCTAAATGAATCCCTTTTCTTATTCTAATTTCAAGCCTAAAAATATTTTAACATAACATGACTAGAAACAAATGGCCCTTTAAAGGGTTAAGTAAGGGGCATAAACATTAAATTATGAATAAATAAAAAAATCTCTGTTCTTAAAATTTGGTAATTACATTTTCACAAAATAATAATGATCTTTTTCATATTAAAATGCTTTTTTTATGTTATTGAATTTTTTGACAATATTTTAAGATTAACAACTGTGGATAACCAGAGTTTATTCTATTTAAAAAAATTTATTTTCATTTAAGGAATTGCTGTAAATATGGAGCCTCCTTAAAATACATGATATTTTATATATTTTGATATTAAAAAACATTATTAATGACTTTTCTATTTGAGAATAGTATTATTTTTAAATATATAACATGAAATAATTACTAAAATTTTCTTCATACCACTCCCGAAAGCTTATTTGCCATTTGAACTAGCCCATATCAATATAAAATTTTGAGTTAAAATAAAATGCGGTCAGATACGACACAACACTCACATACAAGTGAAAAAAAAATTGAACTAAAAAATATCTAATGGAGAAATCCAAGGTCAAAGGTGAATACTGGAAATGTGCTCATCATTCCACGTCTCATCCCTTAATGAGATTGAATTGTCGAAATGTGGACGTCTCAGAATCTGTTTATGAACAATATCTGAAAATTGAATTTGTTTTAGAAATATTTTTCTCAACCAATTGAAACTAAAATTTGGCACAGAACTACACTGGTAATCATAAAGTCCCATACCAAATTTGATGTTTTTAGATTACTGCATTTACATGATTCTGTAAGCATAAACTGACAACCCATTGTTGGATTTAATCAAAAATTTGATAAGTTTCTATTACATTATATATGTTAAATCTGTTTACCATATTTTATCTATCTAACTCTCTCCATTTTATAGCTATCAAGTTAATGTATATTTGGAAAGCTGCATGTACATTACAGACAGACTTCTTCTGATGGGATTTCTATAAAATTTTGAGCAAAATCTACAAATCTGATGTAAAGATTGTACCAAATTTCATCAGTATAACTCTAAGCGTTTTTGAGTTATCTTCGTCACAGACAGACATTTACCGAAAATGTGTTTTTTAAACATATGGAAGTCTAAAATATGGAGATTCATCAAAATCTGTTTGAATTTTTTGACAATTAAAGTACCTTCTCCCTACTTCGTATACAAGAAAGTCAAAAAGAAGTTATCTAATATGAATTTTCATATAATTCATTTTATTTAACACATAAAGTAACCATAAGCTCTAAGCAGCCAGAAGCTAATAACCATATCTAATAAGGCCTTATTCCCAATTAGGGAAGCATATTGCCTTTGAAAGCTTTTCTCTTATTTTGTTGAAACCTTTTTAATTTTAAAAATTTGGGAATAAGTTTATTAGAAAATTTTCTTTTAAATGCAAGGAGTTGATTCCATAATATTATGCCCTCTGGTAACTGCATCCAGACCATGCCTTGACTGCTCTACCTAACTGCACCAGTAGATACACAAAACGCTCATTTACAAGGCTCTGAAAATAAAAATCCGATAACTCTTGAAATTCATAACCTAGCCCAAAGTGTTTATATAGTCTGTGTTGGTGGGGTTAACACCTATACTAAGAAATATAGAGGAAAGTTCAAACCCTACTCTTGTATTATTTTACAATGAGATATTAGTTATGAGACTTAATTTTGTTTTTAAGTATTCACCAAACACAATAACAAGTTCAATAATTAAGCATCTCATTCTTCTTAATTATTCTAGAAAAGCTGTTCGTGCAACTTTAGTTCTAGTTCCCCTATTTGGTCTCCACTTTTGCCTAGTAATTTACAAACCACACTCGGGAAAGTGTGGCCTTTTACAGGCTTACACTTATTTCAGCTATGCAATGGATGGATTACAGGTGAGTAGTTACTTCCAATCATTTTTAGATTTTAAATAAATTTTTCAGTCAAACTGGCTTACTTATCACTTTTCTTTTTCAAACAGGGTTCTATGGTGGCACTTATATTCTGTTATTTAAATGGAGAGGTAAGTTATAGAAACTGTTTTTTGCTCTATGAATCTTTAAATCATCTACTTTAAGCTTAATTGAGCAAATTTAATATACATTGCCCAATATCTGCTTCAATTCATTAAATTTTACTCTTAAAAGGAAGCAATTCGTGCCCACTAAAATTAGGTTGATGAATAATCTGAGTGCAAGAAAGATAAAATATAAAATCTCTCATAAAATAATGAAAAAAACAATAGTTACATACTAAATGAAATATTTACTATCTCAAAAATAAGTATATAATAAAGATAAATCTAAATTAGCATTTCATTAATTTTCTATTACTGCTGTGAAAAAAAAATCCCTTTCTGGTAATAATTATTTGAAAATTAATTAGCAACTCGTCCGTAGAAAACTGGTTACATTATGATCAACTCTTCACTGCACCTCAATGAAAATAAATACTCAGTTAAATATGTAAATTATATAATAATTTATCAAGTAAGATCTATAAATCAATTTATTTAAAGAAATATTTACCTTTAAAACATTTAGGATAATTTTTTGGGAGGGGGGGAAGAGGCAATAGGATAAGAAATATTGAATCTTATGAAAGATATCTCTATTTTTATGTAGTTATTAATATTATAAGTATCCCACAAAACCATTTAATTCAACAGAGCAACATTTGGATGCTAAGTAGACATGTTTCAAACTTATGATAGAACATTGCATTTTAAGTGATTGCATGGGATAATGTGATAGAACATAAAATTTTATATCTTGGAAATCACAGATCAATTTTTTATAAATATATATATAAGACAAGGCCATTGATTTTACCTAATGGTTTGCTTCCTTCATTAATTGCAATTTTAATGTATAACATAAAAAAATATTACTTAACATGCATAATGTAAAATAACAAAGACATTATTCTGATAAAAGTTCATACAATAGTTTAATGTTACGTTTCACCTAATTTCTATAATTTTTTTTTTGATTTGGCAGGTCCTGTACTTGTTAAAAAGAAGCTATCAACGATATAAGTTACATAATCAGTTTCGAAGTAGGAAGAATAGTGGAATTATGAGAAGATGGTCGACAACACTTTCTACAATGAATGAAAGTCAAAATCACAATTCCCATCATAGAACTAAGTCTTTTGACCATAAATCAAAAGAAATAATGAATCATACACGCAAAACTAACACCAATGAGGGGCATAAAACATGAGGTGTTATTTTTACATAGGGATATATCATAATTATCTACATTTAATTCATTTGTGTGTGTGTTTACTATGAAAATTTTTACATACTTCCATTTATACTTTCAAACATTAGCATGTTATGAGTAATATTTAAAACATTTTTTAAAAAATCAGTACAACAATTTGTATTTTATGAAATGTTTAATTATACTTATGATATATTAACACAAAATGTCCACTTCAGTTAATAAAAAACAAAATAAATATAAATTCCATTTGAAAATGTAATATACTTTCATACTAAATAAAATGCAACAAATAGAAAACAAATATGAACTAGTTATGAGTGATTCACTATAATTCATTCATATTACATCAAAAGCATTTGAAAATATTATTGCTACGTCAGAAGAAGAACATAACTGATATAATGATTAGTTTCTACTCATTTAAAAGTTGTTTGGCATTCAAAGTAATCAAACAATAAATATTTTCATTTATAATAGTGTCTCATTTTGATTCTTCACTGATTTCATATACACCAAGATTTTGCAATTCAAAATTAATGCTCCTTTTATTAACAAAGGAACACATCTTCTAAAAAATGGAGAATATAGAACATAGTGTTATATCATTTAAAATGCAAATTTCCATTAATTGATGTTCTAAAAATCATACATGAATAGATAATTCAGCTCTCAATTTGCTACAATAAAACATAACTACATAAAGATGAATAAATGCAAGATTTTCATAGATTCTTTTAGAAAATTAAGCTCGAATTTTATATCAATTGAGAAAAGTTTAATTTTATATAGCATTGGTCAATGCACAATAAAATGTCATATTTTATGTGGAGGGAATCAAATTATAAGCATATTAAAACAAATTTGACAAACATACATATATTTAACATACATATTAATATATTTTATATGACATACAGTTCTAAAATATAGAGAAGTGAACTTTTTATTTTATGACTACAGTAAATTTACGGCATTATAATTCAATCTTGACTTGTTAAGTTTCTTCCCCCACAAATATAAAGAAAATGCAGTTACACAGACATGACACAGGTTTGGGAAGAAGAGAAAATCTGAACTTAATAAAATACAATAAATATAAATACTGAAAAATAAGTATAATTAATTGAACAAATTCATACAAAAACTGCTTCAGATATTAGGACATAGTAGACTTATCACATGGAAGAAAATTAATCTCAAAAATAATATGAAGCTGCTAAAATCAGCAGAAATGTGTCAAGTCTAATTAAACAGAAATATATGAGAATGAAATTTGATTACAATGGGCATAGTGCTAAATGTAATCATGGCTAATGTTATAATTCACTTTATATTCCCAAAATCCTCTGGTCCTGAATTGATGTAGTCAAATATATACACACTCATTCATTTAGTATGATTGCTACATTGTTCAAAGGTTCTGAAGTAGAGAATTCACCAAAATTTCATTTTCAGCCAGTGTTAACGATTGATGTTCAAGGAAATTCTTATCTCATTTGCAAAGAAACACCTGGGAATTATTTTGTGAATCCCATTCCCATAGGATAAAATTCACATTCTTTTGTATAGACTACAATGATTTAGATCCGTTAAAACAAATAGCTAAGCAGTTAGATTTGGCTTGAAATCTGTTGAACAGCCATAAACTATTGTCTCCTGAAAATGAACCAGGATAGTAAAATGAAAGAAATATGACTGATTTGAGTTTTATAAATCCTTAACATCCATAAAAGTTTATCTAAAATGTATAGAGGCAACACTACAATACAATTGAAAATCTCACAGCCTCTCTATCTGAAAAGAGCATCTTCTTTCAGCAGTTTCACAGCATTTTTGTAAAATCATGAGCTTTTTGTGGATAAGACCAAATAATAAACATTTAAATTCCTCAAAAAGATTACAAGAATGAGTTAAACGTTTAATATTTTGAAATTTTGCTTGCAGCATCATTCAACAAATTTTTTACAAAAAACAATACAAGTACTAATATTATATAAATGAGTCGTTAAGGAATAAAATTGATAAAAAAACAATTAATGATTATTTTTGAAAAAATTCATAAGTAACCCTGAGTTAAGTGGGGTTTCTCACCCTTCTCCTTTGATATAAAAATAGAATTGATTTTATTCAACTACTGTCCCGTTACTTAATCCCGAAGTAACCACATTAAGCGGCATCTACTGTAATAACATCTAAAAATTAAATTATATTCCATTCTAGGTCAAATTCAGAGAAAATTAAACTTCTGGAAAAGGCTAAAAAGTCATTTACAACTATTCAAAAAAAATTATAAAAAATTAAGTAATTAATGCCATAACTTATAAATGTTTTAACCCTTCTGTCATACATTCTGTTCTTTAAATAACTGACAGTTACTTTTTTTGTAAAGTCAAGTTGTGTTTGCCATGAAAGATCCAAGCTAAATTCTGTCTCATTTCCCAAATTCAATTATGTCTCTGCACTAGCAAAAGCTTCTAGTAATTTTATTTCTGGTTTTGAGTTGAAGAAGAATGACATAGCAATGTGTCAAATTAAATCTTCAGTTTTAAATAAGTACAACTACTGATATTCATAAAAAAAAGAAAGAAATATTGGACTTTTTTTACAAAGATACAATTAAAGGAAATTCTAGGAAAACTTACTTTTAAGTAACCATAACAAAACATGTCAGTGATAGTTTTCCAATATGATTAAAGCACAGTGTAAAGAGCAATCTTATAATTATTAAAAAATATTCTAATATAATTGGAATAATTTGTACTTAAAACAGGTATCTATACAAATAAAGTTGGGATGAGTTATTAAAAAAAAAAGTCATACATATTTGAGAGTAATACCATTGCTTCCTACTACTATTTGGGGGGATTAACACATTGAATTTTATTAAGAAAATTGATACAGTGATGTTCCTAATTCAAACAGCATATAATTTTTTTTTAATTAAGATATTGAAATTTATCAAATTGCAGAAGGGATAAAAATTTATCAGTTCTGTCAAAAAAAAAAAAACAGCTTTTTTTACTCTTTAATTTCTTTTACTTCAATCTGATATTCAACTATAATTTAAGTTAAGAGTATTTAATTTTTTTCATGAATATGAATATAGTCTGATAAAATATTTCTTTAAATCCCTTTACATTGATCTACAGTTTTAATTATTATTCCTCAGTAAAGTGGTTTTGTAGATTATTCAAAAAATATTTTTAGAAAACATTTTTAAAATTTTAACAAAAATCTAAACAATTATTTCTTTAGTGAGAAGGCAATTCAAAATCCGAAATTAAAATTTCTCAATAACACTCCACCACTATTAACAAAACTCCTACAGGTGAAATTTTTAGAACAAAAATATATTTATAAGTTTTAAAAAATATATAATCTATGATTATATTTCATATTCATTATTATACAATTTTCTCAGCTTTTTATCAAAACATCATGAGTTCTTAATCAAAACTTAATTTATGATTAACTGTTAATTCAATATATAGAAATAAATTAAGATTATTATTACTGAAGATATACAAAATTTCATAACTCTAAGATATCTGGAAGTTGCAAATATCAATTACAAATAAAAAAATTTAATGAAAATTTTAACAGTACTCTATTTAAGAAAAAAAAAATTCTAAATGAACAGATATTCATTAAATATATATTTTAACAGCTTTTAGAATTTGATTTAAAAAATAATGCTTGTCTTTTAAAAACCATATGAATATACTATCTTGTAAAATAAGAAACTTTTACTCAAAATTCTTATATAATTTATAATTTTTTTTTCTTAACTAACAAATTTTTCAAGGTTATACCAATACTGTTTGATATCATTTAAATTTCTCCCAAAACTCCAGGAATTATTTTCTACAAACACACTAAATTTCAAAAATTGATCTTCTTCAAACTTGGCTGGGGCCTTCAGTAAATTATGGATTATAATTTTAAGTAATAAAGAAATGCATAGTAAGGAAATATAATTTTACAACTGTATTTAATTACCTTTTTTAAACTTTTTTTCATAAGTGACAATGAGAAATACATGTATGGAATCCCACTTAAAAGTATTTTCTATTTTAAAACATTTTCTTATAAGTGCATCTAAATGAGAAAACATCAATATGTAAAATAGAAGATAATTATACAAAGGATAAGAATAAAAATGAATCAAGACTGAAGATTATCAAAAATCACTTTCATGGATTCAAACCAGGTATTTTTTTTCAATGAAGGATCTGATTTTCACCTCCAAACTGAACCTTGTAACCCAAAAATCCAAGAATTAATTTACAAATATGGTAAAATACCTACAATTAAGAATTCCAAACAGCAGATTTAAGTAACAAAAATTAAAATATAAAATACTATAAATAAAGAAATTTAAACTGCAAATCTTGACAAACAAATACATTTCCAATCATCTAAAAAGATTTGAACAATAACTAAAAGGAGAAGACACAGCTTAATTCTATACACAGGTGAAATACTATTATCTGAAGTAATAATAGAATTCTTGCATAAAATAATTTTAATAAATAAGCAAATTAGGAAAATGAAGATTTCTTTTCACATTATTCTACAAGTAAAAAGAGCAAAAATAAACATACTAACTCAATGTTTTCATATTTCTAGATTTTATTACCATATATCTGAACATGTAAATTTATTGTAGGTGTAAATTAAAATTTTGAAAACATATTTCAACAAAGATAAATAATGCAAAGTTTATATACATTAATAATATTGAAATTTTATGCAAAAGTAAAATATCTTAATTAATATATAGAAAACATCAATAAAGCAAAATCCAATGAAGAAATACACATATACACCATGATTCTGAAGTTCAAAGAAACTTTATAAATAAAAATGATATCTGGTAAAAAAGATATATGAAACTAAATTTTTTCCCTCATCTAACCGTAATCATTTACAACTTACTTTGGAACATAATCATGGAAATTCTGCAGTTCATAATTTTAATTGTAACTCGTACTACCATTAAATTCAAGTCCCATTTCAATTCATCTACTTTCATTTGTTAGTAATTTTTTGTTCAAGTTTTTTTGATTTCTGAATCACCTTGCACATGCATACAAAATCAAAATGATACCAGCAAGCACTCATCCACAAGACATTTCTCTTGAATTTTGAAGTAATGTAAATATCTGTGGGATGAAAGCAAGTAGATAAAGGTATTTCACATTCTTTTAAACATAAATATAGAAAAAAAAAAAACAGAAAACTGCAAACTGAGCAAACAGTTTGGCAAAAAGAACAAAAGAAGGGGAAAAAAAAAAAAAAAACAGGAACAAAATCTCTGACAAAATTTTCTGGAAAAAATGATTTTAACTCTTCCCTAAGTATTAATATTAAATTTTTACTGTAATTTTGATTAAAAATACTCATTATTTAGGAAAATGAAAACACACAATACTCTTTGCTGTGAAGTTTGCAAACTCAAGTGTTGTGTATAGTAACTTCTGAAAAGTGAGTAATTTTTGTCTCAATATAATTTATTATTTATTACTTGTTACACACTTAAAAAATTTCTCAGGTAAAATTTTTAACAATAACAAAGTATCAAACCCTCCCTTATATAAATTTTAAGGGAATTTTAGAAATTTTATTTCCTTCTTGAATTGATTTTATGATTAAAGCCTAAAATATTTGCATTTTCCACTTTTTTTTTCTTTTCCCCTTCTCTTTTTCTCTCTCTCTATAGCTGCATATATGCTAAATGAAAATTTTAATATAAGAAATAAGGGAGATACAGAAACAGAAAGTGCATGTGTAAAAAAATAGTGACTAAATATTACACTTCTCAAAACTTATATCAATAATAATTTACAACATTAAAGAGGACATATATTTTCAATTTGAAGAAAGAAATCTATGTTCCTGCTGCCTCATTTCCATTCTTTTGATCAAGTTTATTTTTATTGTTCTTGACCATATAGATAAAGTATGTAATAGCTTCTTTTTCGTTCACAGGTATTGTCTTGAAATGCCTAGAAAGAGTCTGCAAAGAGAAAAAAAAAAAATTATAATATATAAATAGAAAATATTTGTTTTACAAAACCACTAAAATTTTAAAATTACCTAATGAATGTGATACAGATAAAATTGATTAATTTTATTAATCTATCATTCAAAACTTCACTCACGGAATTAATTTTAATTTGGTTAATAAATAAAAAGAATATATTTCTTAAGCTATTTTAGGAAATGAGTATTAGCCTGAAAGTAGTATTTCTTCCAAACTGTCTCAAGTAACATTTTTTTTAATGTAAATGTGTGAGTGTTCAATATAATTTCAATTACAAAGAAATGCTTTAAATGGTAGGATTGAATTATATTTCATGATGCTTTATATATATTTCTCAGAAAGCTACAAAATCCAATTTTTCAGACAGTTTCTTGATCCTATTAGTTATTTTTAGTAAAATACTCAAGGCAATGTAAAGTTTTATACAAAATAGGACGAGAGATAATTTATTTCTCTCTTCTTCTCCACTTCTGTTTTTGTGCCGCACAGAGAGCGGACGTGCCTTGTCCACGCCTTCGTGTAAATATATTATGCCTTCTTGGGATGGATTGAAACAAATTTAAAATTGCAAAAAAGTGTCTTCACTATCTTCGAGTCTGCCAACTGTTTTTTAAAAAAATAATGCTTACACACACACACACACACACACTTATATATATGCAATAATAATTTAAATACAGAGTTATAGAAAACACACAAAATATTTCCTTTAAAAGCTTAATTTGTACTGATAATGTCTTTGGTATTAACATTTACATTATCATCCTGTACATTCTTCTTCTTGTACTCTTCATTGTACTTTCTTCCACTAACTTCAATAAAAAGTCTGATTTCCTATTATCAGTCTTTAATTAGCATATTTGTATTATTTAACAAAATAATACCACTTGCATCTTTGATGGTCCATATTATTATTCTCTATAATCTATTCACCACTCCCTTCAACTTTCGAACTAGTATCTTCAGGTTATAATCACTCATCATATTAAGGTGAGGAATAATTTTCTTATCAGAACAGATAGGTAGTGCCACATGAACAGTAGTAAGCATGCTTGCAGCTTAAATTTATAATCATGATTGTTTTGTAAACATTAAGATGTTCTGTGGTAGAATGCAACTTATTGCCAATTGTTTGCAACTTCAAATGTAATAAAGAATGTGTAAACAGCCTTTTGAAAAAAACAAACTCATTTACAATACTTGGCACGAATTAGAAATCTTAACTTATTGCTTTCATAGCTGCAACCATGACAAACTTAGTCTAGGAAAGACCACAGCAATTCACAGAAAAATCAAATATTGGCTCAAAAGATTTCATGATAGACATGAATTATGCCATGAGCAGTATATTAAATGAAATAAGCAACAAGAAGATTTGCAGATCATCCATTAATTTCAACTAAGGAATTCTCTTATCAACTAGGGTTAGTCCCTAATTTAGACTGTTAAAGGTAAAAAATACTTAAATGTTTTTGGATATTGAAAAATGTATTCATATTTACTTATAACTACTAGAAAGATAGAAAAACGATGAATTGCTCTATCACAGGGGTGCCGAACCTTTATGGATCAACGTGCCATTTTTTCTAAAGAAATGTTTAATGAGGTATAGACGTGCCGTGAAGTAATTTTGATTTGACATAATTCGGAAAATAATAAAATTAAATACTAACAACTGAAAACTCTTTTTTTTTTACTATAAATTTTGTACTGCATAATAGTAAAGTTTTTAGTTATACATGTAATTCAAACTGAAGTAACATTAGTGTGACTTCTGTTGTAGTAGATTAGATGACAAATAACTTATATTAGGACTATAAGATGTTATTTCTAGCAGAATGAGTGCTGAATTGGAATCATCTGCTAAGTGGTTTCTAAGCGAATCTTTAATATTATTCATCTCTGAAAATAATGATTCGCAGGCATAGGTAGATGAAAATATGGTTAAAATAGCATGACCCAGCTTCTTCAAACAGTTAAATATGTCTGGAATCGAATTCCATATTTCCAAAATTTTATTACTGGCATTTTTATTTATATTGCTTATTAAACTTTGTTTCAATCAATTCCAACTTTTTCCTTGTTTCAATAAATTTTTGAATATTGAACCAGTCTGGAAATCAATCAGTTACATTTCAAATTCTTCAATTTCCAACCTATCTAATTGGGATAAGTTCATTTTATGAAATGAAGTCACATCAGGGTACATAATAAACTTGAGCGTTTCCGATAATTCTTTAAACTGTGAAAATCTCGCTGAAAATTCCTTGATTGAAGAATCAATTACGGAAATAAATTCTTCAATAACTTTTTCTTCGTCTAGTTTCTCATGTACATCTAAATCTTTGATTTTTTTTTTTTTTTTTCAAGTTTGGGAAGTACTTGTAATAATCTCTTTTCTGAAAATATGCCGTTTAGTGCCAAAAGCGAGAATGAGATTCATTATGACAATAATTGTTTTATATGCGCCTTGAAGCTTTTTATGTTCAATTAATTGAAATGTTGGCATATGTCTCTAAAAAACATCAATTTTGAAAGCCACATAACATCTAACAACTGTGGATATTTTAACCTCATTTAACAGACAGTTTAATTTCTTCTAAGCAATCAACAAATCTTTGAAGTACATTCTCATGGCTCAGCCAGTGAACATTATTATACCATTAAGCCATTATACACCAAATTGATTTCATCCAACAAAGTATCAAATTTTCGCTTATTTAAAGCCCACGATGATATGAGGATCACTATTTTTTTTTACTAACACCATTACATTAACAACAGATGCTAAACCACTCTTAGTACACAATGGTAGGGAATAGGAATAGGCTCATCTTGGTGAGCCTATTCCTATTCCCTACCATTGCGTTTATTCGTAATACTTCATAGTGAACTTTGTTATTTTGAAATAAAATGAAAATCGTTTTGATCGGCGGCGTGCCCAAAATATTGTGTCACGTGCCATCAATGGCACGCATGCCACTGGTTTGCCATCCCTGATCTATCATATGATGACAAATGTATCAACTATGGGCATACCCTTCAACAATCTAGCTGACGTTTGCCTAGTGCAAGGGCAAAACAAACCATAAGATATAAAGTGGTTCCACATGAAAACCCTATTTTCTGTTTATTAGAATTATCATTGAATAATTCAATATTATTTCTATACAATCATTTCAACAAGGGTAAACAAAACATTAGTGAAGAGTTCAAAAATGAAGTCATCAGTTGTCTCAAATCGAAAAATACGAAATTCTTCAAACAAATTTTCCAAAAATCAAACCAGTGTAAGTTTAATGTTATAGATAATGATAAGGATTCTTTCATAGAAAATATTTCTTGGGTTTTTTTCTTTTATCCTTTCTTCCAAACAATAAAATCTAGCTAGAATTTTATTCCCCACATCATGATTTTCATAGTTTTAATAATAAGTTGCTTATTTTTAGACAATCTCTAAGGAATACAGTAGAAATTAAAATATCGTCTTGATTTAAATTTTTTACTTTACTTTAAAATAATTCCCTTTTCCACAGTTAGTAATGCTTCTCTAAATGATAACATAAATCTCAGTTTATTCAGAAAATACATAATTTATCTTTTAGTATTACACTTGCAATAAATATATGATTCAAATGATTTTTTTTTATTTCAATTAAGTTTAAGAAAGAAATATTTATTATTTCAAAACAAATGTAAAGGCAATAAATTTAAAGAACCAAACAATTCCAATAAAATCAGTAATTTCTTTTCAATAAATGAAAAAAAAAATCATTGCATTTGAACAAATTTTTTATATTATAATTTATTTTCATCTAGTAATCTCTGTATATTACCTCTTTATTTAAAAATAACAGGATAAAACAATTTGAACTATCAATTCCATGTTTGAATTTTAATTATCACTAATTTCATGAGATTAATTAAAGTAATAAAAACATAATTCAATAACTTAAATTCTTTCTTCGCATACATTTTCAATACATAAAACAAAATTTATTAATATGCAAATTTTTAAATGTACCATATAAGATATAATTAGCTCAAAAGTACATTAAGACCATCATGGAGTTTTGCTATCTAATGAACAAGCATATATTATAAATAAATATATTTTAAATTACCAACTAAATGCAATGAAAGTACTTACCTCAGCAAGTTGTGCTTTATTCACTCCTTGGCGAGTCTGTATCTTATAATGTCTTTTATATCTACGAAGAGCACTCACCTGTAGCTGGTAAAGATCAACCTATGAAGAATGAATCGGCATTAACATACAAAATATTCTATCTGTAAAGCAATCAAGTTTCTACTGTATATTTTTTTTTAATCCATCAAATTAAAACTTTTAAATAATCACTGTAGTCTGACCACAAAAAGTAGATAAAAACCTCAGACCATAAAATAAAGAAAGATTGTTCTGACAATTGTGAATGAATGAATTTATCTAAATCAATTTGAAAATCTTAAGTTTCTTTTTAAAAATCAGCATTGATATTAAAATTTAATTTTCTTCATCTAATGCTCTTCTGAAAAAATAATTTCTTTGTCAAAATAAATATATTATCATTCTTTTCCCCATTCTGAGAAGACTAATAAAATTGTAATGATAGGTTTGAACATTTTCTAAGTTTGAACCAATAAAAAAAAAAAAAAGTGGTTAATGAAAATAACACAAAGAAATATTTAAATTTTTCCCAATCAACAAGCTGATCAAGAAATTAAAAATATATGAAATAAATTAAAGCATTTTCAAAAAATATAAATAGAGTGCATAATGCATTTAAAATAAATTTTACATTTTGATTATATGAATATTATTTATCCCATTAATTATACTGTAACAATTAAGAATTTAAAAAATATTTTTATCTATCCACTTAGTTTTTTTTTCTTTAGAAGGAAAAATTTATTAAAATTCTACTCAGGAAATAAACATCTAGCAAATATAATAAAAAATTAATAATTTTTCAGTATTTTATTAAGAGATGTTTGATATCTAAAATTATAATAAATATGAAATATATTTTAAGGTCTTTTTGATGAGTGAAAAAAAAACACCACGCTTATACCAGTAATGCCACTTTAAGCTTCCTTCATATTCCGTGTTTGAAGTCATTTTCAAAACTGGAGATATTTGGCGAATACTTCCAGCATTCATAACTTTATTCATAAAAAAAATACAATATCAAACCAATTATATTGTATTATAAATCATGTTTTTCATCATATTTCAGTCATAATTAAAAAAAAAGAAAATGACAAGAGAGAAGGAGATATTAATCATAGCATTAAATAAAATTTGTTGCTATTCATCATCTATTTCATGAAAACAATTACATATTATTCCACATGATATAATAAACTACAGCACTCTACACTTGTAACCTATCTCTCTAGTACAAAGCTCTGCAAGATATTATGATGCATCTTTCATTGCTTTTTTTTTAATGCAACGAGATAAAGAATAAGATTTATCAACACGGCAGAAATAAGAAGACTCAACATTAATTATTCCAATCTCAGAAAAATAAATTTAATTTAACACATTTTAGCAATGAAAAAGACATTTACATATACTAAGTGAATATTGCTAATAAACAATTTTCTTGCTAATGAATTATTACTGCTTTGCAAGTGAAGAATGTTAAATGTTTCTACTTAACTGTATACAGTAACAGGTAGTAAATAATGAATATACATTTAGAATCATTCCGTTTTCAGAGTTAGTAAGAAAATTAAACATGTCCTAAAGTCAACCTGTTAAAATTTATTATTTAATCAACCAAAGAAAACAGAAAAAGCTTGCTGGAAGGATAAGAAGTGGATAGGAGAAGTTTAGTTCGGGAGAAGGAAACATTGTCCCAAATCCAAAATTAAGAAAAAATGTTATTTATATCTTATTTCAAAGTACTATATTTCTTATTTCAAAGCAGGTAATATTATACTGTTTAGAAATGATGAGAGTGTGCATGCACACACACACATAAACATGATTGCAAACATGAATCAAAAATTTTTTGACTTAAATTATTGAATTTGTTATTTATTATGATGATCAATATATCAGAAATAAGAAGACTTATGATGATTCTTTTTTATTTATGGTGATTTTTGTTTTCAACTGTTATTTGCTTACAAAGGTTTTCTTTCTCCCCACCTCCACCCCAATCAATCAAATATCCACAAATAAGAAAGACAGGCTATCTCAAAAGTGCAATACTTTTCTGTACATCATATAAATTTTGAAATATTTTTTTAGCAGAGATTAAAAAAATTTTTTACAAATATAAAATTACAAAATGTAAAGTAAACAACATCAGAGAGAAACAGAAATCTAAAATTTCAAAACTTGCAGTTCAAAGAAATACTATGCAATCTGCAAATATGATTCCAATTCATATTACAACTATTTTACTAAATTGTAGTAAAATTTTAAACAATATTTGAAAAAATTTATAGAATATCAAAAAATTTAAATAAATGTACATTGTGTTGAAAAAAATCTAAAATTCTTAAAATTTGATTTTTTCAGGAGGGGGGGATAGAATTAATAGTAATTGGAACTTACAAAATATCAGACAATTTGGAAAATTTGTTTATTTTTTTGTAAAGATGCGGAAGATTTAATTATTAATTTAAAGAGAAGGAATTTTAAAATAAATATAAATTCCAAAATGAACAAAAGCATTTTCTTTAACGAACAGATTTAATCCTACATTACTTTAGATAATATTTCAAATTATTTGGCTAATATGTGAAAAACCATAAACATTAATATTTAGAATAATCATTTTTCTAATCAAATAATTTAACAAACCTATAGCCAAAATTTTTAAAACTAGATACTGTGTTTTTAAAAATTACTAAATATACATGAATACTATGGATAACTCATATTTTATAAATTCAATTTCAATTGTTAATGACCAACTCAAAAATTAAATAGTATACATCTGATTTTTTTCCTCATAATGCATTTGCAGTATTTTTTTTTTTTTTCTGACTAATAAAGAAATAAATACTAATAGAAATAGAAATAAATCTGACTAATAAAGGACTAAAAGTTACTTGAAAATATGCAAACATCTACTTAAGCCACAAAGGTATTTTTAGTTTGCATAACAAAATAATTTTTCAATAAACCACTAGCTTGCCTATAGTTCATCCAATAATTCAAAAAAAAAAAAAAAAAAAAAAGATAGAAAATGGATTTAAAACTCTAAGATTCCATAAAACTAATTATAAGAAAACAAAGTAATATGTTTGAGTAGATATTTATGTATTGCATCCAATCATAGTTTAAATTTAAAAATAAAGAATTCAAGATAAAGAAATTTTTCCATGTTTGTGTTTCACATTTTAAGACAAAAATGAAAGATTTTATAAAATTCGGTTATGTCTTTTAGTATAAAAGAAAACATACTTCTGGAATATCCATGTCTTGATCATTCAAGCCATTGTCATCTTCACTTTCTTTCCTTTTTCGTTTGTTTCTTAAACTTTGAATAACTCCTTTATGATACTCACAAATATAAATATGTCTAGCCTATAAGAAAGAAAGAAAAATTATTCAAATTCTTTGCAATTGCCTTAAATAAACATCTAAAAAACATGAATACAAACATACACTTGGATCAATGCTAAGTTTCAATTTCTTCTGAGCTACTGTTTTCTGAATTCTTTTATTGTAGCTTGCATTACCAGCTGGTTGAGTACATCTCTCATCTTCTTCAAGAAGACAACACACTTGGTTATGGCCACTTGGGGTCTCCTCTTCAGTACTGCAACCATTCATTTCATACTTATCTAAAGAAATTACAATAAAATTCATGTTAAAAGTATTTTTAAATAAAACAAAATAATTGAGTTTCAAATAGTTTCCAATATATGAAAAGAATTCATACAATTGATAATTATAATTAAAAAGATATACTTAATTAATATCTAACAGACAGATATTTTTAGAAACTTTTTTTAATTACAAAAAATAAATTAGAAAAATAGGTAAAAAAAACTTGCTTGCTTTTCATGACACTAACATCACAAGATGAAATCTTGTAATTTATTTACATTATAAAAAAAGTTACAAAATTTCAGTAGAAAATAAACTTCAATTTAAAAAAATATATATTTCTGTCTTTAAATATTCCGAAATTAAACAAAAGAAAACATTAAATAATTTCAATTTATAAAAAGATTCAAAAGCAAATATATTTTAATTCTGGATGGAAGGCCTTTATGTAAAAGAACAAAAAAAATCCTATGTAATCATAAATTAAAAATGAATTTTCACATACATAGTTTCTGTTTAGAAAAACATATAGCCCAATCTTACCACACATTAAAATTTATATGATTGATAGTTATTTTATATTTCATTAATACAATATAAACGAACAGAGTTCGTACAGTCTCTGCTAACACTTCACCGTATTAAACGATATTTACAAATGAAAGCGGATATATTTTAATCGCTGATGCTATACGATGTTTTTTTTTTTTTTTTTCTTAATCTAATTATAGAGTTGACATATCTAGCATACCATTGCATTTCTTTTAAAAATACGCTTCATAATGTGGTGGTGAGAAACACGATTATTCTGTTCTATAAATAGAACAAAATAAAAGTCACCAATTTCAAATTATCAATCTAATTCAATAAATGTTAATTTAATTTAAAAAGCAGTTAAAATATATTGAAACTAATATATTTAGACTGTAAATTAAAAACAATTTACTGAATGAATGTACAACGGTGACATTGCCAGGACACCAAAGTTAAAATCAATCTAATACTATGCTTATGGAGACTTTTTCGATATTAATCATACTGACTTTTTATAATTAATGTCAACATGTGGGGAGGAGTTAAAGTTGTAGAGCAAGAATTTGTATTCTTAAATATCAGTGTTTTTAATACGTATTATTAAAGAGAAATATGTAGATTATCATCACATCATCAAAATGCCAAATCTTATTGCAACTCACTTTAAACGAAAATAATTACTTAGCAAATCAGAGAAATTCAAAAAGGGATAGCTTACATTTACTTTCAGAAGTTTTCAATATTGTCTTTCCGAATTTCGTAAGTTTATGTCGTACTTACAATATTGACAACTTTAACACAAACGCGGGAATACACAGATCTTCAAAAACATAACGCTGTTGATATGATGCCACACATGTGTGTGAAGAAATACAAAATTAAAAAAAAAAAAAACTAGCGATAGCGATTAAGAATAGAATTTTCTTGAAAAATGATATTTTTGCATCATGAGTAAATGAAACAGATTTTAATGTCCTCAAGTTATCTAATTCCTTATAATAAGCACTGTGTGTATAAGTATGTGGGAAAAATTAAAACGACTTATTAAAAACGAAATTTGCTAAAAATGTAACAATGTATAATCATTGAACTTATGTCGTGCTAGAATAATTACGGATTGTTGTGATATTTCACTAAAGTGTTAGAAAGCAGCAAATTGGTTAGGCTAAAGGCTTGCGAGGCGGCACAGGAGTCCCTTACACATATATAGCTTCCCAGCTTGTGTATGTTAACTAACTTAGAAGTTCTTAAAATCAAATTACTAGAAATGTACATGATGGCATGCATTAAAAATAGGATTTTTAGCAACAAAGGTCGCTTTCCTCTGACGCCAGCTAAAAAGTTATAGGAGATTCTAGAAGGGTCTGAAGTTATCACTTGTTAGAATAAGTGTAGATCAAATGCATTCAACGGAGCCGGAAAAATAATCATCTGAATTAAAAGACGACCGGAGTTTAACCCCCTTCTTGGTGCAATTTTCAAAAATCGCCAACTCACCAACAACAGTCTTGCGCCGTGTTTAGCGAAATGTTCAAAAGCGAGGGTGCAGATATCTAATCATAGCGCATAATAAAGACGAAAGAAAATAGATTTGCCAGTCTAGAGAAAAGGGGGTTAAACCTTGATCCACCCCAATTATGATACACTCTTTTCTATTTTTGAGCCAAGAAATAAGAAAAAACATTTTGGGAATATCGCCAATAGATTCTTGAAATTGATTATTTTGAAAAATTTGACTCGTCTTTTGAAGAGATATTTTCTGATAATCAGATATTGTGTCCGCAGTAGCAATCCGCTCTATAAATGAGTACTTCTCCGTGATCACTTAGGCAAGAAAGTCCGCATTTTCATTGTAATGTATCAGTGAATGTCCTGGAGTTCACACTAAACATACTTTTTGATTAAATTTTCTCCGGACTAGAATTTTTCTAGCTATTCTGTGAATGACCTTAGGAGATTTTATTGTTAAGTGTTGCGGGCTCAAGCCTTATATTTTATTTTTATGTCAGGAAATAAAGTTCGATAATATTAATTTGCCCAAGATATGACGATCTCAAAGCACATGAAATAATGCGAGTTCGCAAATTGTTAAAGGATACCGACGTGCTCTGATTGGTCGATTTATTTCGCACAGACTTTCTATGCTGTAGCTCTTGCAACCCTGTTGCATTGTTTAGTTTCGACGTACTTTTTTGCTTGCCATTTTTCAAACGGGAGAAATTCAATCTTCCAGAGAAATACAATTATAAAATAATTGAGATTGATGAGAATAGAGCTATTTTTCTTATTTCAGATCTTGTAAATAAAGAATTAGCACAGGTAGCAATTTTTCTGTGAAGTATTATTAAAATAAGGCATGAAAATTAAGCTTTTATTTTATGGGAAATGATTGGCCAATTTTTTTTATTAAATATTGACGTTAAAATCATTACCATAAAATATTTATATGCAAATATACTACATTTATTAAGATCCTCATCGCATACTCTCTAATAAAGGTGTTATCCTGGAGAATGCTTTGCACGGTACTGGCATACAATAGTTAAGAAATATTAACCTTTGGCGTGAATATAAAATTTTTATCGAATCTAACGTGTAATCTTTGGCGAGTTATTTGGAGAATGATTCCTAACATGTGATTAACAGTATCCAAAAATTAAATTTGTATTTTCTAGGCTTTTTTCCACACCAGTTGAAACAAAAAAAATTGACACAGAACTTAAGCTTGCAATAACAAAATGTGATATATTTAATTCATTGCATCTTTGAGCTATTACATTGACATGTTTCTGAAAGTACAGACGGACAGACGGTGAGTCCCTTGTTGAATTTGATTCAAAATTTGAAAGTGTAACCGCTCTTGTAACGCAAACCATAACTGTCTATGATGACGTTAGAGACAGCGCTCTCTGATGCTTGGTTGCGCAGACTCAGTTCAGATCTTGCGATCACATGTGCTGCATGCTTTAATCTATGCTGTTATATATATATCTTAAAATTATTCCAAACTTTGTGTATAACTTAACCTATAAATAAATAACTGTTACACTAATTCGGACTTTTCACTGAACCCTTTAACGGCCCCACAAAAGGTGTCTAGACTATAGATATTAGTTTTGCGTATCAAATTTTTTTCTATCTCTCCGTTTTGTAGTTAGCGTGTTAAATTATAATCAAACAGCCGCACAGATAGACTTCCACTGAGCGGATTTTGTTCAAAATTTGATATAAATCTACAAATTTTGCATAAAGACCTTATATCAAATTTCAACTCTCTAGATCAAATCTTTTTTGAGTTATAATGTCACAGACGGACATTTTTCAAAAGTGTGTTTTTTGAATTCAGGGAGGTCTAAAACGAGAAGATTTTTCTAGAATCGAGTTCGAATTTTTTTAGGATTATTCTGTTTTCTCTATATTACATATACGAGAAACTAAACATCCCACTCACCAGTAATAATGAAATAATAAACTATTGTTTTCAGATGAAGGGAATTTTACACATATGCTGGATACCGAGGGGGAAATACAATTCCCCCTCGGTAAATATTTCATATTTTATATATTAGAAGGGCGGTTAATCTTTTCTTTAATGAAAACTTGAAAAGTAAAAGTGTTTATTTGAGGAATTTTAGAATTCGAATCCACATTTGATATCACATTATTAATATCATTACATTCATTTTCTCCAAGTGGTAGAGCAAATTCCTTCATGGGTTTACCACTCTTGAAAAAGTTTTCCAGAAAAACTTGCATACTGTTTAAAGAACTTTTTAAATTCACAGAGAAGAAAACATCATAATTATCCGATAGTATCACGTTTGTGTATGAAATAAAAATGAAATTATTCATAAAAATTAATAATTATTTATTTTATAATTAAAAACACTCTTAGTATTTCACAATAACTTTATTTTCACAAAAAGAAGTCTTAGTGTACTTTTAGTCACTAACGGGTAATGATGCAAGTCACAAGTCAACTGGTTGCCTTACCAGTTGAAGAGTTTATGGACTTTGAATCTGGTCCGTAAAACTTAGAAATAATTACTTACTTCTTACCAAAAAATAACTATTCAGGAGAATAAGAAAATAAGAATTCTATGCGAGATTTCTGATTGATTTTTTTATTGAAAAAAAAAAAGAAAAAAAAAGAAAAAGAAAAAAGAAGAAAAAAATCCATATTTGTTTCTCGATTGACTTTCGAATTATACTATACTTACTATACCTTTTTAAGTATTGTATAATTATACTATACTTAAGTGTGGATAACATCAAATTTGGGTAACATCAAAATTCTATATAATAACATTAAAGGCATAGTCACTCGTTTCTGAAAAGTTGATTTATACAAGTGAATTTGGGATTCAGCAGAAAGTGATGAGGATGGTAGTAAGTGACAGAGATAGTTTTGTTGACTTGGATTATTTGCATAGTTTAAAAGCCAGAAGGAATGACTTGTTGGATTGATATGAATAGATGAATGCTACAAGAGACATTGTGCGCTATATGAACTTGGAGAGATGGTATTTGAAAGGGAGTGAATGGAGATTATTGCGTGGTGTGATGAAAAAAGAATATAGCATAAGTGATGCACCATAAGGTGGCCACTTTTGGACATCAGGTGTTTGTGCCGCAGCAATTACTGAAATTATTTATATCTCAATTTTATTTTTCCTTCAGCTGATACTTTAAGTGCTTCTATCCAAAGAGAAAAAAAAAAAAAAAAATGTCGATCGTCATCCTTTTCTTTTTCCGCTAAATTTGTTTCAACAATTTGTTAAGCATTGATTCAAATTCAACAAAACAACAAAATTCAATACAAATTAAATTATCAGGAAAATGATCCTAGAAATTCCAAACATAAGTTTTCAAAATTAAGTTAAATGTGAGAATGATTATTTGTTCCAGATAGAATTATTCTAAGGCTTTATCGCAAAATTCACGAAACGGTTTCCGAATAATCAATATCTTAGATAATGATTTTAAAAAATGAAGCTTCTCTAAAAAAACATTCAATATTTATTTTTAGAATTGCAATTGAAACTACCTAAATTCTCACATTTTGAGAATTGTCAGTTGATGAAACTCTACTTTAGAGAACAGAATGAAATTTTAAGTCTAATCAGACAAATTATAAGAAAGTTAGTGAGCTTCAGAAAAAGAAAAAAAAAAAAAAAAAAAAGAAAAAATCCGGAAACCGGATTTCGAAAATAAAACCGGAACACAATCACCTCTGTTCGAGTTTCTCTTTCAGATCTTTGGATCTATGAAAGAAAGGTCTACATGAATCACTAAAGAATGTTATAATACAACTGATACTTGAGTTGTACGTCTTCATTATACCACAGAAAAGTAAAAAAAAAAAAAAAAAAATTATATCGCTTTTACAGATACTTATTTGCAAAAACGCCTTGTGTATATCAACTTCTATGCTACTTTATATAAGCGAAATCTGATTATCATAGGATTATCATCTGATTATCATATCTCAACACCACCATTCCATCTACGATTTTCCATTTACGATCTTTTATTTTGAAGAGATTCACTTTTTTTAGCTTAGAAAAAACATTAAACATGGAGTTACACTGAGTCATAATGTTCACCTTTAGCATATATCAATGTAACAAGTATGGACAAGATGCCTTCATTTTTTAGGAACCTTTTCGATGACGCCTTCTAGTTCACATTCTTCGAATTCTCCATATGTTTATATAAATTCTCCGTTTAAATTTAAGAGCTGTTTTTCGTTTGTTGCATATCTCTTCTGAAACTTTCTACAGCAACGACAATTTTTAGTACAATAACATTTTATTGGATCTCTAAATGTATTATCATCAAGATCTATTTTTTTTAAAGAACGTTAAAGTGGAGTCCCATCTTGCTAATTCTAATCCGGTGAGTTCTAAAAGCTTGCTCTGATATCTAACTGTCAATGAAATTTTTCGATTAGTGCTTTAAAAGAACAATTAATGTACGCCTCATTGTTTTTGTTTACCACAAAATGAGATAATTTTTGAGTGTAAGTGGATACTCATCGACGACAGCATAGTTGAATTTCCTTGCCATAATTACAACTATATTTTAATTCAATTACAATCCTCTTTTTTACTAAGCTCGGTAGAGAAATAAGTTATTATTTTTTCTTAATTTGCTCGAAAGAAAAAGAAATGACTGAAGACGGTATGCAAGTATTTCATTTTACTTCTACTTCCTCAAGTGGAATGCTTTCTATCATTTTGGAATTAAATGTTCGGCAGTGAATAATATAATGCAATAATGCATTTTCTTTCAATTGTATTGTAAAAGATTATCTTAAATATTTTGTTGTTGTCGATAATCTTTTTTACTTACTCTTTACTGTGCTCAATGCACCACCCAACGAGAAATATAAGACAATATCTGAACGGTCGATAAGAAAGTTTGGAGACTCAGACACATAGAAACTGAAGAAGCTGCTGACGAAATTTCAAGTAATTTCGGATAATGATATAACTGTCAGATGATCAGTTAAATGACAAAATTTATGGCTTCAAAGAAAGCCTCTTTACATTCAAACGGAACTCAGTACCTTTGAATTAACCTGCAAATATTTCTGACAAAGTACCTGAAATCGTGGTAGTGTATTTCCCATTGAGTGCTGCTTCATCTGTATGTTATATTTATGGATAATCTTTCAAAGAATCTTTTATTTAGAAAATCAAAGATAATTTACTCCAAATTGCTGAATTAAAGCGCAAACATACTTCTCAGCAACACCTTTCAAGTCATCAGAACTCTCATTCCCAATTTGGAGGTCAAAGCAAATTGGTTATTATAACAGCCGTTTTATCAGACATGCACATTAACACACACACACACACAAACAGATTCAGCTTTGTCATAGCTGGGATGGCAGAGGCGTCAGTAAGTAGTAGACGCTTGTTCTTATTACACAGTAAAAGCTGGGGAAAGAATTTTGTGACTGAACTTTGTGAGTGAATGATTCCACTGTCACAAAGCTTTTGCAAGCTACCATGGTCACGTCTTTTCCTGTTTGCAGTAAATAGCCCCAATATTTCAATTTATGGAATGGCTAATAAACAGCAGATATTCATTTTAGAAAATCGTTTCCCTGTAGGCATTCATAGTTGTTGAAAGAACATCAGTCATAATTGGCGCTGTTTTTTTAAAGCATTTCAGTCTCTTAATCGACCTAAGTAAAGGAAGATCAATAAGTACATAAATATTCCTTTTGTATAAAATTTCCTAACCATCTATAATTTGAGAAAAGTGGGGAAATTCGTGAATCTAAGGACGTTTTGTAATACTCAATTTAGTAATGATTTTTTGCTGACCAATTTTCAATAATCTTTTAGTACAATCATTCAGTGCTAAGTAAGAGCAATTCTTTTTCGTATAACCAATTTATTTTTTTAAAAAATAATCAATCTTATAAAAAAAATATCTTTTTGCAGCATTATCCTCAACAGTGAGTAATACTTTGCATGTGGCTTTGAGCTGAAATATTGTGAATTAGAAATAAGTACACTCTTTCTCATAAATTCTATAAAATAAATGTAAATATGAATCCAATTTAATCTAAAAGTTGCATGTTTTATTGATATAAAGAGGACATTATTAAACGAATTAAATATAACAAAGTGACAATTCATATAGCTTTCTCATCAACAAGATCTGTTAGTTCTATTAGAGCAAACAGAGGAACATATTATCAGTTTCCAAAGCTATATTCTAGAAGCATTGAAAGCACAAACTTTTGTGTCTTTGTTTACAGTTTCTTAAGATTCTAAGGCGCAGAACTATATTGTTCTTATTTACAGTGAAATTTTCCCAGGCTTTTGCATCGTATTATTTGGTTTCTTTTAAACTCTAAAATCGTTTTTCAATGAATTTATAATTTTCAAACATTTTTCGTAAAACTTTTTTAATAATTTTCTATTTTCTTCTTCTTTAAATCACCGACCCAGTTTATGGCAGTGGGTTTGGGTTTTTTTTAATGATGTGGATCCCTTAAGGAAAATCCCTTTTAAATATGTTAGGTATAATTTCAAAACCTCTATAAAATTTACAAAATACCTACTAGGTAAAGCATTTTTTTTTCGTACGGAGTAATATTAGGCATCAATTTCCATGCTGCGCGGAATTACTCCACTCAGAATTTATTCATTCAGCAGGTCTTATTTCGATTAGAATGAATAAATTGCCTAAAAAATGTTTTATTCTAATGGAAAATGCCTTGTCTAACAACATTTGCAGATGCAAGTTGTTTTAGGTAGATTCCTATAGGAAGACTAACTATTGCAATGGTTCTCATGGTAGGATTTCGGGAAAATTCCTTCAGTTCTTCACCGATCATGGTCCCTAGAACTCAAAACAACCCTCCCTTCAAAAGCCTCCTTCCCTCCCTTACAAACTGCAATGTTGCTTCCCATCACGGTTAGATCACTGGAAAGACCGTTTTACGATCAGCTCTGTTGGATGCCGATCGAGTGCCGCATCAGTGATCTCAGAGCTTGGCGACAAAATATATATTACTGGAAACTTTCAGAATTTTAGCAATTGAGCCAATAGGAACTGAGATACACCTGATTAGTCCAGAACCTTCCATGCCCACCTCCCGGGAACTATAAAAGACACGCTGAAGCCGCAGTGAGTAGTAGTCTAGACAACCCCACGCTAAGCAACCTACCGACATATGATATAAACGACACCTCCAACAAACGCAGACCTCGCTGTGCCCTGGCAATATAAATTGCAGACAAAATAAAACACACACACCCTTTTTTTTCCCCACACACAAGAAAACAATACTTCCAAACTAAAATAACCCATGTATGATGCATTGTGATTAATAGGGTCAGTTTCATCACTCCAAAGTTAACTACTTCTAGATTTACAGCCGAAATCCCTCTCAACAATTCAGAGTAGTAGTCGTGAAACAAGTCGTGGAAAGAGACGCCGGAATAGTTGGATCAGTCCGGCTAAGTGCAACAGTTGTGTGGAGCTCAAGCGTTTACTGAATTGAGCTGTGTGCCGAGTCCGATTTTATTGTGGATGCAGCGCCGAGTCGTGTGAGGACTAGCCAGTCGTGTAGTAGTGAGTCGGCAGTTGGATACAGCTAAAGCGAGGATACAGTGGTGAATTGCAGGCGTTTGGAAAGACCGTAGTGTGAACTTACGCAGATTCCCTCGTTCTGCTGAATTCTATCTAGCCACATTGTGTGCTGTGGTGTTATTACTACTTGTGGGCTATTGTTTGCCTATGTTCGTCTCAACTGTATGTTTGTCGTGTGTGTGTCTTCGTGTTTAATAAACGTCGTCGTTGTTTTCTTCTAAAGCCTGTTGATTGTGTTTATTTCATGAACTAAGAAATCGGCGAAGAACCCCCGGAAGTATCCATAACAATATATATATATTTATGAACAGGATAACTATAGTTATTTTGTTTGGATTTTACTTAGATTAGAATATATTGTTAGAAATGCAAAAATCTCGGAAGAGTTCGTAAATGCGCTTCTAGCTCAAAAGGGGTGGAAATGGTGCAGGAAAGGGTCGAAATTTTCATTTCGCTATAACTTTCTTAATATTGAAGATAGAAAAATAAATCCAATTAGGGAAATTTGTGCTACATTAAGACAAACAACTTTAGTATTTAAAGTTTTTCGATAACTGCAATATCTCAGAAATTAGGGAATGAAAAGTGATTTTTAAGTCTTAATATTGACTGCTTCTAACATTAACAATTTATGTTGCTAGATAGTAACTTAGATGAAAAGGAATGTACTTTTTTCTTCCTGCTTGGCGAGAGGAATTTATTTATAATTTGAAAAACAACTTTATTTTAAAACTAGAAGCTCGAAATTGGAAGGAAAACTTTTGATTTTTTTTCAAAAAAATCCGATAATCTAATGAATTTTGTTAGTTCGTATTTTATGCGCTGCCGTACTGTTAATCCGATAGCGATAAAACTTTGCGAACTAATTGCTTGCACTTGCACGAAGGTTATAGGCATTGTAGAATTATTATATCTAATATATAAAGAAGGACTCCCCATTGTTTAAAGAATCCAGTAAAATACTAAGCGTCCAAGAGTCGAAAACAGGATATCATCCACAAACCAATGTGTGGTCGAAGAATTTCACCATCCGTTGTAAATTGCTACAGAAGATTGGTCAGAAGAACTTCTCATCACCTTACTTCGTATTCGAGGTCCCCCCCCCCCAAAAGGATGCTCTTCGGTTAACTAGTTTTTGATACTGCTATTCGACTTCTGCTATTAGGTTGAAATCAAGCCAAATCAACAATGGTTACAATAATTGTTTTAAGTATTGTTTATCTAGTCAGCCATTTTGATTGGCGACTTGGCATCCTTAACGAAGTAGTGGGAGGAGCGGGGTAGACTAGATTTCAACCAAGAGGTTTACGACAAATTGGTTATTTTGTGTTAAAGTTTCGTGAGATTTATGCAAAGATGAGCGATTTAAAGATCCAGAATCTTATTTTTGAGCAACTGTGCTTTATTATCCAATGCGATAGATGTTCTATCCATTCATGTTGTTCCATAGATGACCATAGATGTTGTTCCATTCATGTTGTTCCTATTACACATGGTTCCATAGATGTTCTATCCTCGGGATTATTTTCCAAGGTATGGAAAATAATTCCGAGACTTAGCAAGTAATTCAATTCGAATTTATTCTGAAAGCTAATGGGGAAAAAAATTAAAAAAAAAAAAAAAAAAAAAAAAAAAAAACCTCACAACGAAACAGTTTTGTTGTACAGAAAGCTGCATCAATATTTTCATTCCAATCATCTTTAATTAATACATCATGAAAAAAATTATAAAGTCAAAGGATTAATGGAAATGTTGATAATAAATCACAATTTACAAAATGAACGTACATCATGTATCATATATATATGCTTAACAGCTTTTGCAATCTCAAAACTGAAATAATTAAAAAATTACTCGCAAGGCAACGTACGATAGGACAGACTTGCCAAGTTAGCTTTGCTTTCTTCTGAGAATAATCGATCACAAAAAAATCAATTTTGGTAAAGCAATTATTGAGTTTACTTCCTTTAAAATAAGAAAATAGAGGTTGTTGTAATTTAAGTATTTGCTTTCTTCTGAGAATAATCGATCACAAAAAATCAATTTTGGTAAAGCAATTATTGAGTTTACTTCCTTTAAAATAAGAAAATAGAGGTTGTTGTAATTTAAGTATAAAAATAAATTATATTAAAAAATTTGTCAGTACAATTCATGTTTCAGAATACACTTCGGATAACATATCTTTTTTTTTTTAACAGTAATATAAAATAACATATTATGAAGTATATTAACAAGAAATATATGAAAAATATTTCATTTAATTAAAACATGCAAAGCTATTTTAATTATGAAGAAAGATGGCAAGAAAAAAAAGTGGTTAAGATATTTGGAGAAATAATAAAGAGGAAAAACCTCCTGGACACCAGTTATACTATCTTGTAAGATGGATTTTATAATATTTTTTCAAAGTTTAGAAGTAAAATTTTTTAAAAAATTTCTTGAATTTAATATACTAATATTAGTGTATGTGTGTGCTTTAATTAAAGAATCTCAAAAAGAAAGGTTGCAAAATTTTGTGTACTGGACAATTACTCACTTGACAGAAATGCCTTGCCATTGTTTCTGGTCTTTGATAGAAATATCTTTAAAAACCGATAAAGAAATCAAAATACAGTTTTGATTTAAACAAAAATATTGATTTATAAAATATCTTTCAGTCATAAAGACTGATGTTCGCTTAAGTATCAATACTCTTTACATTTGAAAATATAACCTTATTCTTAACAATTTACCTATTTTTCATTAACAGCGAAAATAATTAAATAACTTTCTGAAAGAACATATTCTATTATTTAGAAAATGCTAAAATATTCATACATTTTAACTTAAAATAAATTTTTTTTTCAGAAAATTAAGTAGATATCTATGAAATGAAGGAGAAAAATCATCACAGTAATTTAATATCGAAATAAAATAATCAAAGATAAGAGAGCAAATTTTATAAATAAGGTTAGAATATTTACTATATAATACAGAAATTTTATTAAAAATATTTATTCAAGGATTAATTTTAGTTTTTTTTTAAATTCAAAATTAATTATATAAGCAAAAACACTCCTTTCTTAGAATAAATAAGCAAGTTCCTATCCCTGGAAACATTAATTTTCATTTATGTTTAAAACTAAAAAAATAAAGGGCAAAAATAAATAATTTTCTTTACAATAACATTTTTTTTTTATTTAATGTGGAGAAGAACAGAGAAAATTTAAAAAAAAAACTATATAAATTTGACTAAATTTTTGTGTTGTGTCATCTAATATATAATCCAGACCAGTACATATCTAACTATCTTTAACTAACTATGGTTTGAAATTTTTACAGAAAGACATCTCTATCTGACTAAATCCATCCCTTGAAATAATTAAGTAATAGTGTTTCAGAAAAAAATAAAAGACACATAGTATTTATTCTATGAAGCATTTATTATTTCTCTTGTACAACTATCACTCGGCAATTAAAATTTGCATCTCAAGCATAATCTACTTACAATCATGTACAAGTATAAATATAGTAAAAAAAAATCACAAACAATTATAAGAAAATACATATTTACATTTATGCACGATTGTCATACGGATGGTTTACTATAACAACATTTTGTTTAAATGCTTAATGTCAATTTAAGATCTACATATAAAATATAGCAACATCAAAAAGAAGTTTTACATTAAAAATGCTTTTCTGTCAGCTGTAATTTTATTTTGCTCTTTACTGAAGCAATAGGAACTCTTCTCTTCAGCTAAGACACATTTCATTGTAAAACTTAACTTCTAAAGGCTGATAATTGCAACAATTCTAAATGGACTAACATGATTAATTTTGATATGTATATGTTTGAGGCACACTACCCGACTCTGTTGATCAACTAAAATAATATTGTATTGTACAATATTAATTAAATAAGTTTCTATAAATAACAGCTGCATATTGATAATATTCAAATATCAATAATTAATTACTATCACAAGATATTACTGCAGAAAATGATTTGGAAATTAATAATCTCACTTTAAATTCTTAAATACTTGGTTACAATTTTACTGTTAAATATGCAAAAGTAATTTTCAAAAATTATTAATAAGAGTATTTCTATTTAATTAGCTATATGTAAATATCAAATTTATATCACCCAGGTGTACATACATATAAAAAAAAAATCAGAATTTTTTTTCCAAGTAATCCTGATCATTAAAGTTCTAAGGAATTATTAAATTCTGTAAAAATTCTTAACATTAAAAATACCAAATTTTGATAATAAATCTGTCATAAAAAAATAACAAAGATGAAATTAAATTACTTCAAGTATCCATCAGAATTAGTTATAAAAGCAAATTTTAAATAGTTAAAAAGTTGTTTTATATTTATTATCATTTACAATGATTATTGCTGAATAAAAAGTTCTCATATATATGCACACCTTTTGAAAATAAAGTAGGCAAGATAGCAGTCCCTAATCCCTAAGCAATTCCAATTTTCAACAAAGTTTAAAAGCTGCCAAATCTTATCAAAACGAAAATGGAATAATAAAATATTACTGTAAAACAGGACGTTTTAATTTATCCGCAGACAACCATTTATAATATGAAGAGTGAATAACAATAGTATTAGTAAAATGTACATAATCCTCACTCTTAGATGGTAAACTCTTTCTATAACACTCATCTGTCTAGTTACAAATTCTAGAAATATATAAATATGATACAAAAGCTATGACTAGAACAATGTTTTAGGATATCAAGTTGCCCCAGAATGACACTACACTGTACATCTTATTAAAAATGAATGTTTTCAAAAGTCACACTTCAAAAGGAAGATTGAACTCTATGTAAATCAACTGACATACAAAAATATCTTCATGAATTCATAAAATTAATGCACTCAGTTTAATATTAATTAATCAAAAGTAGATCCTCTACTAATATACACATATAAACTCACTGCATAATAATGACATCCAAAATTAGCTCGGAAAATATTTCTTAAAATTCTTTATAAAATTCTTAGAAAAAAAAATGCCACATTCAAAAAAATAAAAATAAAACTTTAAAAAAATCACATTAAAAAATATTAATGAGGTTTCTAAAAATATGTTCATAGTTTTTAAAAAATGCAAACTTTTAAGATGCATATTAATATTTTTCTTGTATCTATTTGATATAAGCATATAATTTTTTTTTTTAATCCTTCAGCACCCCCAAATAATTGCAAACATTTCATGCAGAATTTTAATGATTCTACCAAAAGAATTTAAAGTTAATGCCTGGTGACTGTAATTATAATTTGATGGTATGGTTTCTTTTAAAGACAGAAGTTTTCTGAATATCACAATTTTGAGTAAAATTGTTATTTTTCCTGAGTATTAAAAAAAAAAAAAAATCCTAACTATGACAGCACCAGCTTTAACAACTAAATATTTTGTAATAGATTTTTTAAGATGATAATATTGATAAATTTATCTCGATTAAAAAAGGTTTCACCAATGAGGGGAAGAATACAAACACACATTATTTAGAGAGTATAATCATATTACCCATGGTTTGAAATATTCTTTGTTTTAATTTTAATTTTGTGTAACAATTTTAACACTTTTTATACTCTCCTTTATATTATGTCATTTATAAAAGAATCTAATAATAGTCAATTAAAATATCTTGCTTGCAATTTATATTTATACAATTTTATTTTTTTAATTTTCAGTCTAGTATTAAACATCTTATATATGATTTCGAATACCAGATGTTCAATCTAAAAATAATGAGCATAATAAGAGTCAGGAAATATTTTCTGAAATGCTATAATATGGTATCCTTAAATGTGGAATTCCCTTTTTAGCAGGGTTGCATCTGTTAAAAAGTTTTTAATATAATTAATTTCTCTACTTAGATAAATAAACTACTCTATGAACAACAGCTTTAACATGTTACACCTCAGGTGTTTTTAAACTGTAAAACCATTGAGTAAGTTCATTATTGGCTTTTGATACAAAGAAAATTGTTATATATAAATATACACATGCTAAATAATCTATTTCAGCTGCACTCGTGACTTATGAACAATGACTTAACTAATTTGCATGGGGAAAATCATGTACAAATTTATATCACATTGATATTTTGCATATTTTAAATGCATTGTGTTTTGGCACTCCAACAGAAGATGCAAAGGCACAGGGAACTCTTGGCAGTTTTGATCATACTTGTAATTTGTGATGTTTTATGCTTGGCCTTCCCCTTGTAATTTCTCAACAACATGCTTCACCCAACCTTTAACTCGAGGAGGACTCCGACAATTTACATTCCCATTGGCCTTGGATACTTTATTTCCAGATTCCATAACAGTATTTACTGTTGATGCAGAATGTTCAGAACTAGTTTCACTCTCTTCAAAGTCTTTGTTTAATACTAAAGTTCCCCATTTGTCTAAATCAAGCCTCTTCTGATTTGGTGGAGGAGGTGGTTTTGATTTAGTCAAAATGGCAGAAGCTTCATCGTTTTGAAACTTAACATTTTCTTCTAGGATTCGCAATCTATCAAGTATTGCTTGATTCACACGTCGAGCACACATTATTTTTGGAGAGGATGGAGACAAAGAATCTGTATCTCCATTTTGATAAACTGAATTTTTGGCATGATGATCTGCACTCGATTCTTCCAAGCCAATAATCAAGTTAGTATTTTCTATAGCACTAAAATCTGCATCTTCAGGATCACTATAAATAGCAGAATCTCGAAATATGTCATGTGCCAAAGCATTCTCTATAGCATCAAATGTCCTTTCATAGTAGCTATCTGCAGAAGTATCACTAGCTTCTGAAACAGTATCATCTGCATCGTTTTTTGGATACTCTGAACCATCTATTATGCCATTTTTGTCACCATCACTTGAAGAAGTTGCATTGGAAGACTCAGAGAATAAGCTGTCAGGTCGGAGATCTTTGAATGTTTTGGCTGGAAGGATTAATTTTGGCACACTGTATTCAGACTCCAAAGGCTGAGCCATTCTAGCACCTATGAGTGAGCTTTCTGATTTGTAACTTCCTAGGTTAATTTTTTCTCTTTTTAAGGCCGATTTTTTATCGTTTATTTTCAGCTCATGCTTCTTTTTATGCCTCATCACAGATGAATATGCTTTAGCAACTGAATGTGCAATTTTCACAGGAAAAAGTTTTGTATTTAGTTCATTTTCACTTTTAATACTTGTATGACTATCTGATCTTTTGAAGTCATTTTTTGAAGATTCAGAATGAAATCTAGCGGGGTGTTCGGGACTTGACTGATCATGAGAAGATGGACTCACTAAATTTGCCTTGAAACCAGCTATTTTGGAACCCATGTGTGAAAAAATATGTTTCAAAGTAGCATATTTTGAAGCTGACTGATGATAAATCTTAAGTTCAGGATGAATAGAATGAACATTTTCCATGCTAACTGCAGGTGTATTTGTGCATCCAGTAGTTGTATCTTGTTCATATCCATCTCTGTTGATGGGAAAACCATATTCTGAACTTGTGCAATGAGAATAATCTAAAACAACATAATCTAAATCATCACCAAAATCAGCTTGAGAGGGTTTGTCAGATGCAATTGTAAATGGACGTTGTTCACTGTGTAGAGATCGTTGACCATCCATGCGTAACCTCATTCGACAAACACTGCTATCGTTAAGGACAACAGGTTTCACTTCTGAAGGGCCAGCAGTATTATCAGATGCAAGTTGGAAACTCCGGGGTAAAGACCCACTCTTCTTTCCACTTTCAGCAAGATGTTCCTCTTGTTGTTTCAACCAAGCAGCAGGAGTGGTAGGACTGGTATCCTTTGAATCGGATGGCAACATGCATACTCCATTAGGTGGCAAATGGGAAGACTTTTTAGATTTTGATTTTGGCTCACTGTTTGAAGAGGAATGGTACTTAAATGAAATATTGTGCTGTAATGATGCAACTCTGGCTTTTGCCATGCCAGTAAATGACTGAACACGACGGATGGCAGAATTCTGCTTCCAAGAACTCACTGAACTACCACTTTCAGAATCCTGATCTTTCTGCCGTTCCGGTTTTGAATCCACTGGCACCTCCACACTATTTTTATTATTAAATTTTGAAGGTGAGAATTTATTTTCACCAGCTTCAAAGTCAGAGCAAACATTATCTAAATCAGCTGCATTTCGTGTTAAATCCATCCCTCCATTGTGCATATCTCTTGTTGCATAGGCATGAGCGTAAAAGAAAGTGACATATTCACCATTATTATCAAATGCTTCCTCAGATGCTTCAGAATACGTTCTATCTCTATAAGAGAGAGAAGGAGAACCATATCTGTTGGACTCTAACTCTTCATTTTCAGTATCTGTTGTTTCTTCAGGAACACTATTCCATGTACGCCAAGAAGGTCTAAAGCGACGTTCTTTATTAGCCGTGCGCTGATTCAAGGAAGGTTCAGGAAGACTGTGCCTTACCCTGGAACTTCTACTAAAAGGAGCACCAGAAGCTGCATTTGAGGAGCAATCAGAAAGATTTTCCTTATTTCCCAAGTGCCCAAGTATCCATCTCTTTTTATGACAAACATCCTCCTGCAAAAGAATATCAAATATAAATTCAAAAACATTAGTAAGCAGAGAAATTAACATTTATTCTACAGTTATGTATGATGCAAGAAATTAATGAAAAAATGCCATTTAAATAAATATTAAGAGTTTAAGTACATTTTTAATATAATAAGAATGCACTTTCACCTGAGCTTCTTAGATCTTTAACTATAGGGTTTATATTGTATTAATATAAAAATTAGAAACAATAAATAAATAACAAAGAAAATCAGAAAATTCAATCAGTTTTTAAAAAATTATTTTTATACCTTCAGATTAATTTTATAAAAAAACTGATAATAAATGGCAACTCTTAAAAAATATTCATTTTGCACAATGTGATTAACATAGTAGAGTATTTATGTCCCTTCTACATCCTTCAGTTAACAGTACCCATCATTCAAATTTGGTACTCATCTCTCACACAACCTGTTATGCACTGATAGACAGACGTTGGCTTAGAGGAATTAATAAGTAAGTCATATCCAATACCAATAAATAAATTTATTGGTATTGGAATTCAATTTAGAATTCACAAGTAAGTAAATGCTACAACCCCAATAATAATACCAAATATATAATGATTTATGATTTTAAGTATACAGAAAATACAAATTAAAACTATGTTTTTTACAGCTATCATAATTTAATAATAATAAATACAAATAAATTTTTCTTGAGGAAAAACAAATTAAAAATATAATAGTGCAAATGATTGCATTTTAAAATAATTAAGATGAAAATAGGATCGATGGAATTAATTCAATTACCTGGCTTTTAGTCCATGCAGATTTGTCATGACTTTTCCAGTTTTCATGGTCATCACTACTTTTATGCCTGGCATTTGAATGACTCTACAAAAAAAAAAAAAAAAAAAAAAAAAATCAGTTAAATGTTTTGAATAACCACATATTTATCAATGTAAAACATGACCCTACTAAACAGGCGTTGCATTATATCATTAATTTAAAAAAATAAAGCATAGCATCAATATGTTGGATAAAATTTATTTATTTATTATTCACGCATAAAAAAAAAAAAGTGAGAAAATGATTCATTTTTTTTAATAAGCATTGACAATGTTTTCTACAGGATAAAAATGCACTGATAACTTTAGATAATTATCAAATTTGTTTCATTATTTTCTAACAGATTTGTAAGTAGTATATGCATTGCATACAACAAATAAATAAACAAATAAAAACATTATATTATACTATGACATTTTGTATTAAAATTTTTTTCAATACTTTTTATTTGAGAAACATTCATTTCATATAAATTAATCAATCTTGGAACAAGGACAATCTCTTTATTTGAGAAATGTTAATGTCATAAATATTTATCCAAATTGATAGGTAAAATAAATAAAACAAAAATGACTAATCCTGCTTTTCAGAAAAAAATCAGTTAATTTTATTTCAATTTCTAGGTATAATTTAAAAAAAAAAGGAACAACATACTTATTTAAAGTTTAATTATAAAAACATTAAAACATTTTCTTAATTTTAAATTATTTGCTTTTTTATTATTTCCACTGTTTATTATATTTCATTAGAATTATTACTTAGAACCAAGAGAATATCCAATATTAACTGAGAATATGCAAATTAAAATAAAATATTTGAAATAAAAACTTTGTAACTAAACAATGTAGAACAATGAGCATTCTCAAAGTTTTAGTATAATGACAGCTGAAATATTTTAACACAAATAAACAACATTTAGAGAATTAGCAGAGAACTATAAACAAAATGAAAACATGCAAGTATTGTAAAATTAAATGTCAATTAGTAAACTTACATTTTTATTTAGAGAACTGTCACTCTGAAAAAAAAAAAAAAATGAAATATTTTTAGATATTTAATACAATTTTTTTAAAAGCTTGTATCATTTAATCATTAAAATATTGATTTTTGACATACAAGAATTTTTTTTTTCATGAACATAAAATGCATTGCATTTATTAAATTTTTAAATTAAGAAAAATTATTTTACTGCACATTCATAAGAAAAAGAAAACACTATAGAGAGCAAATTAATATCTTAGTAAAGCCAGAGGGAAATATACATTATAATTAAAATCATATTAATGATTATTAAAAATGAATTATTATTATTTTACAGCTTTTATTATAGAAGCATAAATTAATAAGTACACATTAAAATTTATATGAGCCATAAGAGAAACTACAGTTTTGAAGAAACATAAAACAATGTGAAAGCAAGAGAAATAGAATAAAAGAGAAATATTATAGAAAATCAGCAATGCAATATCAATTATATGTTTACCAACTTGAGTTGTAAAATGGCTTACCTTCTTCAGAACTGTAAAGAAAAAGAGAAAAAGTAAAATTAGTATGATACTAAAAGATAACATATATAAGAACCAATTTTATTTAACTGATATTTTTTTTAAAAAAATCAAACATTTGTTTACTTGTATGTGTAAATAAGATATAAAATTATATAAATCATGTCTTCCAAAAACAAATATATACATATATATATATATATATATATATATATATATATATATATATATATATATATATATATATATATATATATATATATATATATATATATAAAACCAGTCTCCTTAATGACTTATCTTCAGTTAAGTAAAGAATTACTTTGCTTACTATTTAGATTTAAAAAGTAAAAATATTAATTTAATAAAATTAATTTTTATATCATAGTTTTGCATTAAATTATTACAGATATTGCTAAATTTATTACAGATACATAAGTTAAGAGAAAACCATATCTACTTTAAAATATACTATTTATAAAATGTAAAAATAAAGTAACATAAAAAAAAAGATATATACCTTTCTTTAATTTCAGAGTGCGATTCAAGTTAAGTTCAGACTTTCTTCTCTCCTGTTTACGCTTTTCTAAATATTCAGGGGCAGATAGCTGTCGTTTGGTATGGCTCTTTTCTAATGCAGAGTCTGAAATTAAGTTTTTTATAATTAAGATGCTGTAAGCAGAAAAAGAAAAAGGAAAGATTATCTGCTAACTTTCAAAATATAAAATTATAGGTTATAATTGAAGTAAGAAATTTGAAAACTAAACATAGATTGTAAACCAATAGTAAAAATAGCATGCATACTATAAGTTTCACCTTACATGAAATTGGAATTTGATATATTTTTAATGTATCTGCAAGACACATTACATATACTTAACAAAATCTAAACTTTCATGGACAGGAAAAAGACATTTTCTGTAATTCTTGCAGATTATTAAATATTCTGTAATAAAAATATTATGATATTTTGTCACATACCATCTTGTTTACTCTGACCTAATTCCATTACAAGCTGACGAGCATGAGATGGTATGACAGCATTATAATTTTCTAATATTACTCTTTTCAACTGCAGACACCACTCACGTTTCTGTTCAACATTACGGGCCTGAAAGAAATGGAAATTAATACATTGGAGATATTTAATAAAATACTAAAGGGTTTAAGTACTTTTAAAATTACTAAATTTGAAAATAGTCAAAACTTACTTGGAATGTATATTGAAACCTTGGATTATCAAATGGTATAACATGGAAACAAAGTGGTTCTCCCTGAATACTTTCAATAAGCATAAGATTTGAGCACTAAAAAAAATACATTCAAATTAGTAATGCTATTATAACAATCACAAAATCTGAATACAAGACAATACAATATGAAGTACAGAATTTATTATTACCATGATATGTGTTTTGTAGCTCAGTATACCTTCCTCCTTTTTCTTTGCAATTAAAAGCATTTTGTCAAACAAAAAGAGATGTCTTAAGGCCTTAGCTCTATACATTCTGAAAGCTCCTTCTGCAACCAATTCTCCGTAAGTTGTTAAGTCTTGTCCCTAAAATGAAAGACTTTAAATGTTAAAACTAAAATTTTTGATACAAAGAATTATTTTTTAAAAAAAATATTTTTATATGAATTGACAAAAATAAATATTTAAAATGACTAAGCAATAAATGAAATCAAACTAGAAAGTTAACAAACCTCCCATCCATATAGTAAACTTTGGATTTCTTGAACTCGAACAGCATGTTCATGCTTTCTTTTCATGTCATTTATATGGTAGGCAATGCCAGTCATAACAGATAAAGCATTTTTCACATCACAGTAGCCATCACTTTCTTTATTAGCATGTTTAACCATATTCTAAAAGAATTTTTTTTTAAATAAATAATTAATAATATAATAGATATAAAATATGGTTGATGACCAAAAAATTTTCACATTTTAAATTATTAGACCCTAAATAAAAAAAATTGAAACAATCATTTACAATTTATTAATACAATTTAATGCACATAACAGCAAAATGCATAATTCTAAGAAAAATAAAAATAAAAAAGTTTTCTCAGCAGAATTAAAAAAATAAAATAATAATAATAATAATAATAATACCTGCAATAGTAAATGATACTTCAAAATCCTTTGAACAGGCTTAAGAAGGTATGAACCTAAAGGGAGACTGTGCTGTAGAGCCATCTGCCTCTCCTGAAATTATATAACAAAAGTTAAGAAACTTACAAAAACAAAAAGAAATTTCTTACTATCCATTTAAAGTTAAATCAATTAAGTCATGCATTATTTTCTTCATATCAACTTACAATGATGTGTGTGTGTGTGTAAAGCAATGATAATTCTATAGAAATATGCAATAAGTGGAATGAAAAATCATATGAATCATAAATTAAGTTAAAACAGATAATTCCTCTTAATTTGCAATTGCATAGTAACAAAACAAGGAAAGAAACCATAGTAATGGTTATAATATCATCATCGTCGTCTAAATGTTTTATTAATAAATGTTACTACGCAGTATTAAATAAGAAGGAATTTTATATGAAGATTTCTAAACATATCCAAACAATTTTTCAAACTTCTTAGATATTTAAGTAATAAAATTAGGCATATAGTTAAAATTTTTATCCTATAAAACAATGAATAAATATGAATTGAGGGAGGAAAAACTTGACTGTTATAGATAAACTCTTTACCTTAAATATTTCAGCTGTTTCACTAGTTCCCATAAGCTCTGTCAACACAGACACTGTTCTGTAAAAATAAGAGCGAAACAATTAGCAATCATTTCATTTATTATATTTCAATTTACAGCAGATAAAAATTTAAAAGTTCTCAGTTCAAAATATTATGCAACAAATGTAAAAATTTTCTTGTAGTGAAAAGTAAGAAAATTATTTGCATTCAGTGTCATAGATTAGGGATAAGTTAATAAGATAAATATCATTATTTTTATTTAAGTTTTTATATCCAAATGTATACATTAAGCTTAAAGCTGAAAAAAGAACAAGTAGATTGCTATGTATGATACTATTTACTCACAAGTATAATACCAAAATGAATAATAATAATAATAATTTCAAGAAAAACAATGAAAAGGCACCAATAACATTAATTACCTCGGATAATTTGTGCAGTATTGTGTATATACTTCAAAACCATTGCTATTTTTCACAAAGCATTTAGCCACAGAAACGGGATCCAGCCCGCATGCTTCCAATTCATCAACAAATGACCTAAAAATTAATTGAATGCATAAATACAAACCAGAACAAAGTCAGTTTATTTCTATATTAATATCATTAAAAATACTTTATAAAGGCAAAGAATGACAAATTAAAGAAAATATCAGCAAAACATTTAATGGTCAAGTTTTTCAAACAATAACCTTGAAGTACACTAAATCACCTAATTTCAGAAAAACAATAACTGCTTTGAAGAATCAGTGTATTTTTTACTAACATGCAATTCTCCACCTCCCCCGAAAAAATTACAGTACATAAAAGAAAAATCTGGTAATGTCTAATATTTAATTTGAAACATTAATGAACTTCCCCCCCCCTCTTCCTGACTCTAAAACTTTTTCATAGTTTTAATTTAAATAGCAAATTGATTTCACTAAATTCCTTTAAGAAATTTACTTAATTAAAAAAAAAACTATTCACCATTTTATTATGAGACAGAAAAATCAATTACTGTCCTTTGCTAAACAACTGAAATATATCATTACTAAAATTTCATTTAATTTATAATAAAGCTGCTCACCTATTGAATGAATAAATATCTTCTATGTTACTAAATAAATCCTTTAAATATTTGTGGCTAACTTTTGCTTCTTCATTATTACTAATATGTTTCAAATAGCCCTGTAAAAAAAAAAAAAATGTAATTAAAATATAACATTATATACTCACAAAACTTATCACTAAATAGACACACATCACATTTAAAAGAAATATATTTCATAAAATTTTTATGCACTTATGAATCAATAATTAGTTAACAAATTCAGCTATTGTAAACTACAGAATACAAAAAGAGAGAGAGCATATACGAAAATATACTGGAAATTCCTATAATTAATTTACAGAAAAATTAATGTTTTATATGAGATCTTGAAAATGTTTGGAGCTAATGATACCATAAAAATTTCTGGCTTAAACTTTAAATGCTTTCACAATTTCATATAAAAAAATCTATTAATTATGTGTTATTTTTATTTAGCATATCTTCCTTTCCCCTCCTTCGAACCAATACTATATGCATTTCTCAAAAATATAATTTTTGACAAAAAGAAAGGAAAAAAAATCATTGTCTTGCATTAAAAAAGTACAAGGCACTGCAATTATTTTCACATCTCATTAACATTTTAAATAATATTTTAAGTTCAACGAAAAATTATCAATTTTTAGTACTAAAAATATTTGATCAAAACTTATAGCACAGTGATTGATGTATGGAGATGGGGAATGCGAGAACAAAGTACTAAATCCTTTTATTTCATATTTTTATAGCTAACTATGATTGTTAAATGGAAAAACCAATAAAAGGCTTTTCCTCTCAAACACTTTCCTTTTATATGTTTAAAAACACATTTAAAAAATAAAAAAGAATAATTTGAATTAGTAACTTATATTTTTTTATGACCGTTTCAAATGCCCTGCGGAAGAACAACTTCGCCAACTAAAACATGCTCACAGAAAACAAGTATATATGAAAAGTGATTATTTAACTGCTTAAGAAGCTGAGATAGTTTTTGATTTACTTTTCCGAAAGCCGTGAACAAAAACACGGGCAGCTCTGTTTTGAAAACATTTCTCTGTAGACACTATTGGTGGCATTGACCTCAAAGGGGAGAGGGAATTTTAAAAAAAGAGTGCAAGTAAGAAACAACTGAAATGCATCTTGGCATCAATCCACCATGTTGAATGGGGAAGGACTGCATGCACCCATCGGTTCGGAAACTTAGGCGCGTCTACGTACCGCATAAAAAACTAAATTGAAGGAAGAAAAAGAGGCAAGAATTTCGGCGCCTGAGGTTTATTAGCCGAAACGATATTAAGTTTTAAGTTACAGAAATCTGCTTCGGCCAGCAAGACATAAATTGTTCTTATCACTTTCCACCACTGATTGTTTCAAAGGATTTTTAAAAAATCGAATAGCTCATCTCTGCCATTAAAAAACACTATATCTTTTAAAGAGGCTTTAACTATTGACTGAAAATTCCTAGACATATAACAAGATCAATATTTATTTTTAAAGCACCACAAAATATATCTTTTCATTCAATACATGCAACATTGTGAATTCAGAGGGTAATAGCAGAATTTATAATTATTTACACGAAATCGCAATATAATCATCAAGAAGGTTAATAAAGATAATTTCAAACCAATAGAAAATGTATTCCTGTCTCATTTCTCTCTCTCTCAATGAATCAAATCTTTATAAAGTATGTAATTTCTTATTGCTAAGAATAAATCCAAATACATATTAATGATAATTTTATCAGCATTTTTATATTTATTTCAGTATCTCAGAAAATAAATTTCATCAAATAAGCCGATACTTTGCTTAATATTTACCAGAATAAAATTTGCAATTAGTTTAATTTCCAATGGGTCAAATTTTGATCGCAGCAAGATCTTGAATACATATACATTTCCATATAATTTGCAAAAATGTGAAGAGCTTAAAATTGTCATCGAGCCATACATTAAATTTTTCAAAAATTACAATTAATAAAATATTTTCTTTTTTACTTTATTAGTGGATCACTATAGATTCAGTTTCTAAAAAGTGGACAGCTATATTTAAAGCTATAGTATATATATTATATATATATATACCCCTATAATATAATCAGCTATAGTAGATATATAAACCCCTGGTCTAATATATCTTCATGTCTTGGATGTTCATTAATTGTTTTGAATTTAAAGGAAGAGGTTTCGTTAACTTTTAAGACGAATTTATTGCAAGAGTAACTTGTTTTTAATGTCGATATAAAATGAATTTTATATTAATTTCTTTACAAATTACATTACGTCTTTAAAATTGCTCAGACCAGATCATTCCCTTTCCTTTTCTACGAGCGGTGGTCTGCTAAATTACAGAGACAAATGCATTGCGATAAGAACGCGTGCCACTCTACTTCAGTCTACATTACACGACCTGCATTTTAAACATCTAAAGCAGGTGAATTCAAGCGAACTCCCTTACCCTCAGTTATATGCCAGAGCCTTAAAACGACGTAGGTGTTAATTTGTACGTGGGCAGATCACGATTACTCATTGGAGGGGAAAGCATCAACTTTGAAATACCGATAGGGAGAGACAAAAAGCAGGAGTGAGGTTATTTTGCACCTGCGATATCTATTATAAGACGGTTTCTCGAACAACACTGATGAGAAACACGGAGAGGAGAGATAAACAGCAGAGAAAAGATCAAAGATCACCACGTAGTCAACAGAGTGCTTTGTTCCGAAGGATAAGCAATGCATCCGGATAGTCTTTTCTCTTTCCAAAGAATGTTAAAAATTGATTGACCTTAATATTTCTCATTGAAGCAAAGTAAATAAAAATATTGACCAATTCACTTGAAAAATATATAGAATATGATCGTTGTTACCTAAATTATCAAACTAAAATATGATACATTTTCTTTATTATGTTGTTATGAATGGAGAATCACCATGATATATTTATTTAAATGTATTAATAATTCTTTTTGTTTTTTACTGCATGTAAAGCAATCAATAACCCCTGATACAAAGCAAACAGGCATTTGCAAATTTTAAAAAATATATCAAAGTTATTACATAAAACTTGATGATTACATAAATTTTAATAAACTTGATTACATAAACTTTACTACTCGTAACAGTTGTGAAGACTCTTGAATTACTGCGCGCGTGAATACATAAGACAAAGAAAAAAAGAGTATGGGAGAGGCACAGGCCGAGCTACAAATACAAATAAATTCCTTCGTATCTTCATCAAAACAGATTAAAGTAAGAAATTTCATAAAAAAGGCGAATAATTCATTATCTGATCATAAAATTTAACGTTTAATTTTCATTATATTTGTAAATATATTTAAAGTACGCACAGAAATTTACTAGATATTTTTTTTTTCCATGTTAAAACATAAAGTGCAACGTTTGTATTAAAATCTCAGAATCAAAATTTTTGTGAAAATCCCCCCCCCCCCTATTCTACTTCCAATACTTACATTACACTGAATAGCATCTAGAACCTTCGATAAAAGTACATGCTTATACAATGTAAATACGAGGTAAAATGAAGAAAATATGGGGCTAAAAGGAAATAAAAATTTAACTACGTTTGGACGCAGTAACTTTCGGATTTACGACTCATTCTAGAGTTAAAAGACAGCACTAATAAAAAAAACACGTTGCTTCAATAAGGCCTTAAAAACTCGACATAATCTCTCGAGTCACAACAACGGAAGGAAATTCTCTTTCACAGCAGCGATGGTATCTACTAAGAAATACCCTTTCCCTCTACAACACTTTCCATACGTAATCAGTGAACAACAGTAATTGCATGTTCAATTAAGTCTTCGTTCGCTCCAACGCAATTGCAACCTTTTTGTTTCTCTCACGGTTCTGAAGATAGATTACGCCATTAAAGTGAAAAAGTAATGCTACTAAGTAGTTTCGAGTGACGGCAAGAGAAAATCACGTGAAGATCCTCCTCCCTTCCCTTCTGGAAAGCCAATTAACAAGCAGATGTTTTTCAATCACGACAACAGCGTACCTGAAAACAACTCATAATGAGCCTTGCACGAGGAAGAAGCGGAACATAACGGACTATGATGACAAAAAGTCATGCATGTTTTCAAAATCTTAGATATATTTATTTTAAAAAGAAAAATTCTTCGACACGACAATTAATTTTTCTCAAACAATTGTAAAATTATGTGCAAAACTTATCTTAGATATTTCTATTTTAAAAACGAGTCCAATTAGCTTTAGAAAATTCCTGATACTGAAAGCAGTAATGAAATCTTTTAACAGTAACAAATTCATAATGTGAAAAACGACATGAACACTGAAATACTTCAGGTTATTTTAGGTTCTAATATGAATAATCTAAATAAAATACTTAAAGGAATCCATCATTTAATTAAGCAGTCATAAAAAATAAGAAACCAAGGAGTCAATCTTTACCGCCTCCAAAGAAAGTTTCATTTAATGGTTAATAATTTAAAAATACATGATTGTAATGAAAATCACAACGCTGAAAGACGAAATGCAAAGCATGTATGGGACGGGAAATGAGAGGGAAAAATGAAAGTTTCAAAATGAAATCGTATAATATGAATTTACACAGTTTGAAGTGTCTTGAAGTACAGCTTCTTTAATAAATTCATAAATTTTCTCATTTAAATTAAAGACACGTCAATTTTTAGACTTGTCTTTGTTCTTTTTGAAATTATTTCATATATTTGTTTCATATTATTTGTTTTATAAATTTATTGAATTTTATAAAACATGTTACACAAAATTTCTCGGTACAGAGTATATACAAAATGGTTTTCCGTGAAATAGCATATCAAGTTTTGATCTATCAGAAACAATAAATGATTCAAGATACACCCAAGGATTAAGTTATACATATTTATAAAATATATAATTTTTTTTAAAAAAAATTCCTATCTCCAAGAAGGACTAGTTTTTATCAATATTTTAACATGAAAATGAATATAAAAATTTGTCAAATCATAATGAAATCAAAAGTGAATGAAACAGTTAGCAAGACTATACGATTTTAGTAATAAAGATGTAAAAAAAGAAGGGGAAAGCACTTAATTGATATAGTGGTTAAGGTAGATTTAGTTTTTGAAGCCAACATAAAAATTTAAAGATACATTCAAATTAGATACACATTAAAAGATACTTCTTAATTATATATTGTTACAAATCTGTAATTTTGCTGCCCGGCCCGAATAGTGTCATCGTAAGAAAGACAATTGTACAATCTGTCCTGTGCATGTTGAGTGGATGCCGCGTCAATAACCTCGGAGCTTGGCGACAAATTTGGCGAGCATTTGGCGGTTTGGCGATGAATTTGGCGAGTTTGGCGACTAAATGGATACTACTGGAAAGTTCGAGAACTTTCACGATCCATCCACTAAGACCCAAGATACAGCCAGGTACGCCCTGATTGGTCTGAAGTTTCTAGTCCCGCCTCCCGGAGCTATAAAAGACAGACCTCTGAAGCTAAAGAAGTAGTGTGTGGATCGTCAGAAAAGTTGTGTGTGAGAGGAGTCGGAGTCGCCGACAAATAAGAGGTCTTGGAGGATTAGACAGCAAGAAAGCTGCTGAACTATAGCAATTAAATGTGCTGCGCTATTACAATTGATTAGCGGTATTTGTTGTAGAAGAAAAATTTTGTAACAATATGTACTTCTATATAAAGTAAAAACTTTGAATGAAGCAATAAATCTTAATTCAGAAATGGCATAAAATTCCTTACAATATTTCCACTAACTCCTAAGAGAGAAATGATAATTGATATAAACATAACCGGTCCGAATGACGGTGAAACAAGTCGGACACAAGTTCAGGATCTTCAAAGAATAAATATTGCTATTCCTCGCGGCTGAAAGAAGCAAATGTGCGGAATAACGAGTTAAAATTAATGCCAAAAACGAGTCCATCACAAAATTAAAGGAAGAAGAAAAAGTCAAAAGAGAAGGCCTTCACCTCATTTAAATGACATACATATACACAGAAGGAAAAGTGTTAAGAATACGGAACAGTCAATCGTGAAATTACACGAGTGGTAAAAAAATAATAATAAAATATAATAAGTAAGAGGTGAGGGAAGTTGAAGTTTACTTAGGAATTGACAAAAGACGGATGTCGGTGACAATGACAAATAATGAAAATCTGCGAAAAAAAGAAGCGTAGGTAGCACTAGAAAGCAAGAGGCTTGGCTATGAGAAGTGTCAACAAGGCGCCGCAGAAGTCGAGATTGCAAGATAAATGGCTAGAAATTAAATTGGTTCGTTGATTATGACCCGAAAAGCAGTTCACCTCATGTACACGTATGGGTGTTATAAGAGAATTTAAAGTGAATTGGTAGCTTGAAAAGAAAATAACAAGAAACCACTTAACCTAACTTCGCATGAAAATTATCTCGCAATTTGTTATTTGTAAAAGCAATTCAGAGAAAACAATATTTCGGCAAAAATTACGTAAACGAGAAAATAATGTAGCCACGACAGGAAAATGCATGTCTTTGTTACCGCAAGGTCCTTTAATTGTGTATCAAGCTTCATTTAATTTATCAGATGCAGAAAAAGAGTTCCGAATAAGAATTTAGACATACCTCAATAATTTCATTTAAATCTCGCACATAAGTCTTTTCAGTATCGACTATTTCCAGCACAACTCGATCAGTGTGACTGAGATTAGGATCACACCACCTGGGCTTGCCAGCTGCAGGGCCAGTTGTGGTTGTCCCAGAGCCACCATTCATGGAACCATCGCGATTGGGACCTGTTCGATTGCTGTCGTCATCGTCATCATCATCGTCGTCTAAGGATTCGATGCTAGCCAAGTAAGATTTTTTAACATCTAAAGAATTTCTAGGCAATGAAGATGATGATGAACTTGACGATGATGACACAGAACTGCTACTCAGGGGGCGCTTCTTTTCCTAAAAAATAAACTCATTATCAGATTCTTAACAATACAATGTAGTTGATTATATACAATCAAAGAATTTAACGAACGGAACAAATTTTAAATATTTTAGTAAAAAAATTATTTTTTAAATTAAAAGAGAGAGAGAAACGTTAATTATTTACTAAATTATAGGAAATGGAATAGTCATAATAAAAATAACTAAGATGGCACAGGACACATGAGCTGGAGAAACTTTAAATTCATTCGATAATTTGTTATCTAACCTTTAAAATGATATGAAATTACTGATACACATTAAGATGAAATTGAACGCTTATTTTTACGAAAACGTGCTACACAGGCGCACACACAAAAAGAATATGACTATTAAAAATATGTGGACATATATTATCAATTCCTCCACCTTTATCTCAATGGCATAAATGATAATACAAAATTCAAATAAAATACTAAAACTATAGTTAGTCCACAATAGTTGATGCATCAAAAAACATATTTGAAAGTTATAGTGTAATTTACACTTAAGCATATAAAATAATGTTATAAACGAACTTAATGACAGTAGAATTTAATTTTACCATTAACCATTTAACAAATATATTCTCAAAATACATTCTAAAACAAAAAAAATTGTAACTGTCTTTATAAATATCTAAATGCTATGGCATTATCTTAGCTAAAAACATGTTTAATTAAAATGCTATCCCTTCACAAAGCACACACTTCTTTGTTTGATATTTTTTTTCTGTCACTTTGAATAGAAAGCACTCAATTACACACGGGCACACATTATTAAAAAAAAAAAAAAATTCAAGGATGGACTCAGAGACATTGCCTTTAAATTTTAATGTTATCTTATCATAATTTTTCTTACCTGAAAAGCGCTCTCAGAGTAACTTCTTTTGCTATAAGTCCGATTATTCCTGTGTCCAGTAAAGGGCACAGCGAGGGGTGGTAGTCGTTTGGGTTCATTCCCCTTTCCCCCTGGGTCACAAGGGGGTGGCGCAGATCCTAAACCTGAGGTCGTATGCGATGGGGTTGTGCAATTGGTGGTGGTTTCATCCTCCTGAGTGTTCTTCGCCACGATCGTATCAAACATATCCAATAGACTCGACGATAAGTCTACCGATGTACCTGTAAAGGAAATAAAATTCAAATTGAAATTTGATTTTCGTTGTACATAAATAATAATAATAAAATAAAAAAACGCAAAGAATGTTTTAAGGTGTTAGAAAAGCTTCATATAATTTAATTAATCCAATTATAATTGCATAATTCAGCTGATTAAATTATAAAATTACAATTAAACTGAATATGCATAAGAAAATGAAGAACACAAAAAACGACATTATACAAAGAATAACAATATAGATTCTTATTTCACTGGTCAGGATTAGGCTGAAAACAAGTTTTTTTTTCACTGGAATTTAATTTTCACGATCAACACGAGTTTATTATTTCAGTAGAAGGTCTTACGAAAAGACTGTTTTGATTTCATTTCATAATTTTGTAGTAAAAATAGAAATGGCAGTATATATATATATATATATATATATATATATATATATATATATATATATATATATATATATATATATATATATATATATATATATATATATATATATATATATATATATATATATATATAATAAAATATGCATGCAATGGCAACTATTTCGAACGTAACTTTGAAAAATAAAGAATTTAATTGTGAAACACGTATTTTTTCATATCGAATGAAATAAAACTAACGTAAATGCAGACATACAATTTTCTTCTAAAAATGTGCACATTTTAACCTAGCAGCCTTTTATTTTATTTATGTGTGGTACATGTTCTAAATACGGAAGTAACGTTCTGCGTCAACGACTGCTTCCCTTTTTTATTGCTCTTTTCGCTTGAAAGACCAATTTTTCTTGTTTAAAATAAATACTGAAACTCCAGATATCCATAATTATAAAATCTTCAAAGGAAGAAATATAAACTTCAAAATACGATCAATATTTCTTCCTCTTCAAAACGGATTTCGAGTGTTCGAAAATTTATTGTGTAGTAAATTACAAATACACTAGAATCACGAAGACACCTGATATGGCGGTTAATGAAGGCTTGGTTAAAAATTTGATAATACAGATTTTTCTCAAATGATTAATTAGTTTATGCATAAATGACTGAATAAAAAAATAAAAAACGAGTATACGACTGAGTTTCATATAAAATAAGTAAAAGAATAACAGAATATGTGTGTTGAATTGTTTTAATTAAAAATCAAAGTTTTTCCTTCAAAATAAGCAAAAAGCTCTTGAAAGAACTTTCTTCTTTCTTTTCTTTCCTTCCCTTGCTAGCAAAATAAATAAAAAGAGAAAGAGAAAAAATAATCTTTACAGTTTTAATTATTTAATTTCCTCTACTCTCTAACAAGATAATAACTTCTGCTTTGGAAGTATGTTATTGCTTTGAATCAGTTTAAAGCTCAAAAATATTTATGTATTTCTTTTAACTGTGGGAACCTTTTATGAATGATTTATTCAATATCAATTTATTAATTAAACATATGATTAACCTCTATAAATAAGAAAAACGATAAATCAATTACGTAGTTAATATATAATAAACAAATAATATAAAAACAAAAAAGAATAAAAGTGCGAATACAATTTTTAAAATTGATCTGACAAATCGATTCTATTGAAAAACAAGAAATTCATTAAAAAAAAAAAAATTAACTCTTATTAATTTAGTTAAAATATTTTTTTTATTATTAAAAATCAGAAGAACGGAATAAAATGTATACCAGATAGCAGAAGGTTTAATTGCAGAGCACCGGTCAAAAATACAAACGATTCATTCTATATCAACTAAGAAATGACAAATTCAAAGAAATTGCAGATTTTTCATAACAACACCTATATTGACATCGGACAACATAAAGTACAAATACACAGGTGTAAATTTTTTCCCTTCTTTTTTCTGCTTTATAATTTGGTAGCATACAATTTCAAGGCGAGAAAAGACTTAAAAGACCTTATTATTCAGGTAACAGAATACTTTTTGCTCCGCTGTTACACCGACAATAATTCACTGAATGTTTATCAAATCACTAACATTGACTTTAAGAGGGTATTGTTTGTTAATTTACTTTTGTTTCCTTCTAATTCGCACATCGAGATATTGCTTTCATAACATGACATGACATGCTTTGTCATCACCTTAAAATAAATTGCCTCTTTTCACCAAAACAACATACTGATAGGTGCTTACATTACAATAATTCATTTGCACAACTGATGTTCTAGACATGATTTAAAAAACACCTTCAACTTTAAGGGTAAGAGACAATGTCATTAGACTTCGTAAGTTTTTACATCATATTAATTCTATCGTAACGATTCCAGGAATTCAAGAAGAGGAAACAAGAGGGAGAAATATCCCTGAATAAAAACCTAGACTTACTTGGTTGACTACATGCGACACAGTTGAAACAATTCATCTATGGTAAGACTAGCGGAGAACTCCTCAAAATTTAACCTTGACGACAGCAACAAAGAAAATCGCAACGTGCGAGTACCACAGTAGACTATAGTTAAAATCTAAATTCTGCTTCTTGACACAACAGCTGGTCCTTACGTTACCTGTTCTAAACAAACACAGGTGAGCTGATATAGGCGCACCACCAATAGAAACTTTTATGAATTGATTTCTGAAATTAATGTTCTTTACGACGAGCGACAGCGTAGCATTTATGGATGTACGACAGACTTGGAAAAACAATTCAAGCTCAAAAACAAATATCCCCCTTCTATATGTAATGCTTACAAATGTTATGATTGGTTACTTTATCAAATGCTCATATCTGCCTGCCTTACAAGTACAAGCATTTCTCTTTCACCTTAAAAGGGAGTTTAATACATATAAAATATACCGGTTATTCGTTGATTTTTCTGTTCGCTATGTTAAGCTACTTTACTTAAAGATAGAGGCTTTATCGATCATATCAACTATCGATGAAAGATGGTAATTTACAATTATATTCATTACTCACAATATTAAGAAACAGTGTGAATTATCATAATTTTTCATAAGAAAATGGATGAAACAGAAAGATGAAAGGTAATTAAGTTTAAGGGATATAATTCATCCAACATGTAGTTAAGTTGTTTAATTTTTTTTTAATCGAATCGAAAAGAATCTCATGTGCTGAAACAAACAAACAAAAATCAAATACGTAAACTGTAAAATATATAGGCGAATTAATATGTAAGAAAATGAATCATACAGACTTTTGTCATTTTTTCCCAAGACTATAATTACATACGAAGGTTCTCAACAATGCTTTCATACATTTCTATAATTGCTTCACTGAAAATGAACCGCAATCGTGAGCAATTTGAAAATTTTATTGATAAATCTTCAAGATGATTAACTAACGTTAGAATGGCACATCATTAATTTCGCAATGTCACATAAATAATTCAAAATTTGTGTTAACTCATAAATCAATATAATTTCTATTAAAAACTTGATTTAATTCGAAAAAATAAACAAAAGCCAGCAATACAGTTGAATGAAAAAAAGTTCTACAGGATAGCTATAAAATAAGTTTCCCTGTCTGTAAATATCCGCAGCTAAAATTAATGAACGAATTGAAGCCCATATACGGATTTCAAAAAATTATGAAATTAAATTCAGCAAATAATAATAATTTAATTAATCAATTAACAAAAAAGTAACATAAGACAAAGATAAGACAGATTCCAGTGTTCTCAGAACGAAAATGGCTCACAGTAAACTTCCAGAAAACGGATTAGGCAAAATTTGATTTCATCGATTTCAAATGATTAAAAAAATGTACCTAGAGAAATGAATAATACACAGCATGAAATGCTTAGAAATAATCTTATTAATCAACAAGCCGTCTTTGATGATCAGCCTATTTGCCCATGACTTTATAAGCTGTTAAATGATTAATAAAGACAGCGTATTTTAAAAAAAATTCCATCTTGTTATTGGATACGATTGGAAGCTACGAATTCAAATGAATCAATTTACAGCAAATTATAAAGTTATACTACGAAATAAGAGAATTGAAAATCCTATTACGGAATTGAAGCATGTGATTGAATGTTTTATTGGAAGAGTCTGAATTCCATAATAAAATTTAGAAATATTACCGACAGATTGAGTATAAAATAGAATTGATACCATTAAAAAGGTAACCATTTTTGAGTTTTAAAATAATATAACGATTTTTTTTTTTATAGAATAATTGTTTAAAAAAATATGAACATCAATTCCCATATACAAGTCATTGAGATTATCCATGAGACGAAAGCTGAGCCTATTTTTACGTTCGATTAAACTGTTAGAAGTATATTTCTTGACTTCTTTAAATCTTTTTTCCTCTGATTGAATGGACTTTTTAGTGCACGGCAAACCTCCTCCAGAAAGTTTATTATAACATTTTGCAGCTCCATTAATTAGATAAGCGGAAGTGCACAAATTCAATGCAGTCAATGAAGCATCCTGAAATTCGCACAACGCTTTGTTTACATTTAACTGTTGCCATTCAACAATAAGTAATAAGATTGATTTCTGTGCCATGCACATTAGCGTTTTACATTTTCTGGGTTACATATAACATTTTCGATGCACTGATCTTTCCTGTGCTACCAGATACTGCATTAACAACACTTGGTATTCCCCCTCCTTTTTTTTTTTTTTTTTTTTTTTTTTTGTGGCATATACGGGCAGTTATTACTTTATGTTCAGATATGCTTTTCAAAGGAATCAAAATCAAATACGCTGATATTTATATAAAAGACATTAGCAATATCAGTTTCAATACTACAAAGAATTCAGTTCCAAAGATACAATGGAAATAATATCTAAACAAATTTTGCATGGCTACTAGTGCTGAGCAGCTTCAATTTGTTTCCAATAATGACTAAAAGGCAGTCATTATCAGCCAGAAAATTATAAATATCCGAATAAAATGGATCACTGGAGACCTAATCAAACGTACACAAAAGATTTTCAAATTATTTCTTCCGAAATTTCTACTTATTTATTAAGGCAGTATACTTTTATTCTCTTTTACTGCGGACAGTAAGTGTGACATATATCAAATACGCGTGAGCGCTGTCGTGTTCCTTACACTTCCAAAAAATAAGGCTGTACCAAGTAGGGCGTGTCGGTTGCGTTCTTCAGTAAATAAAGCGAGAATCAAACAATCCAACAAATATGGTCGTAAATTCCCTCGCAGTATCTGCACCCGACATATTGATGGCAAGAATTCTAAAGTTTTGGTATTCGAAATATCTCGTGCCAAAGAAAATTCTGTCCTTATTTTTTTTTAAGTGACAGTTCAGCATAAATATTCCTTAAAGCGCTAGCTCGACAGGCAAATTCTTTGAGTAGCGAAAGAAAACGCACTGCTAAAGGGAGGTTAAGAGAAGAAAAAAAAAAAACATGGTTTTTTTTTTTTTTTTTTTTTTTTTTTTTTTTTTTTGAAAAGCTAGAAGAGACGATAACAATACATAACACCAAGACGATTTGATTCACAATATTACTATTCATAACGATTGTATAAAAATTGGAAATAAACAATCAAATATATTTAAAGAGCAACAATTATGACCACTGACCAAAAAATATTGTTTGCCAACGGATTCTAAAACCTCCACACTTTTGCGCATGCGTTAGGATGGGTTTAATTCGGCACAATAGGGATGAGAGGAAAGAGGAAAGGAGGAAATGTTTACATTTAACAATAAAGTAAATTCCAGAAATTTCGCACATCCTTCCGTGTGTCACCCCTCAGTGAGATAGAACCGCCGAAAAGTGGTCGTCTCAGAATACTGAAACGCACAGTATAAACTATTATGTTTGTAAAATAATATTTTTAAATAATTCTTCAAGAGCACTTTTCTCACCTTGCATCCCGCACAAGCATATAAAATAATTTCCCGCTAATGCCAGAATTATTATTCATTACACAGAAATATATAAAAAGAATTCATCTTGGCCTAAATCTTACATTCAAGAAACTTATAATAAGATCAATAGATTTCTGGGAAACATTTTTACAAACGGAAGTGCTTTTATGTCCTAGATCAAGGGAAAGAAAGGATAAGATCAAAATTCAAAGGAAATGTTTAAACAAGTGCAGGAGATAAAAATAGAGCGAAGGAAGGGGGGGGGGGGATTGTCACGGCTTATGGAAATAGTCAAGGAAGCAATTAAGAGCATCAAATCAACTTTTCAAGGCCTTGATATCGGCAAGGTGTGCTAACAGAGATGTAGGAGTACAAAATAGTAAAGAATATTTAAATTAGTTTGTAACCTACATACGATGATAATTTGAACCACATACGCGTAGCTTGTTTTCACTTACAACCAAATTTCACTTTTTATGTCAATCAATGACTTAGAACCTTCGAAACTTTTAAAAGTGAGGTAAGGTCATTTACAGCAAGGTCAACATCATGATGATACGTACCGATGAGTGCGCAGATTAAACAAAAAAGACTTTTACGTTTACGACCTCCAAATCAGATGTTTTGTCAGGCACTTCATTTAATGCTGGTTAGAAATAATATTTTTTTTATGAGTAATTTATTGTCACTTACGATTTTCAGGAATACACTACTTTGGTTTTTCAAACAAAACGAATAACGCAACAACACACATCTGTAAAGGTTTAAAGGGGTTTTTTATATATATAAAAATACGTATGACTATACGAAATAATTATATAAACAGAAACAAATAAATTTCCAGCGTTCCATCAGGCAAATTATAATAGTGAAATACTCCGATTGAGCAAATAATGTTTAACTATCATAACTTCTTTTACTTCATTAATGAAACAAATCAACCATAACAAATTTACAGATGAATTCTAAAACAATAGCTAGAGCTTCAGTGAATTAAATTAACTAGTTTTGTACACAGAAAGCAAATTCTAGACAATATAACATTAAAAAAAATAATCATGGAGAACTAAAAGAAGAAGTGGGGGAGAAAGGAAGTGCCTTCAGCAGCTTCGGCCAAAATAGTTTCCTCTAGAGAAACTGAATGTTTACCATAGAAAAATTAAAATAACAATAATTACAGGAACAAAATGTTTGAAAACAAACAAATGAGGAAATTCTTAGCTATAAAAGAAATAATTTAGAGATCCTGTTTATAAATAAAGCAATCGCATTTTAAATTACTAGTGTACAAAAAGGATAATTAAGAATACGAAGGAAGCACCAAAAATATGTTAAAAACTCTTAATTATATATTTTTAAAACAAAATATTTTCCAAGTGGCCTTCTAAAATAAAAGCTGAAAAGAAGCGCGGGGGGGGGGACTTCTAAAGGTTAAAAATAATAAATGAATGAAACACAACGCTTCAGAGCGTGGCAATGTTTTCCGGTGTAAAACCTGAAATCCAAAATATTCCAAGAAGAATGTCTGTTCGAAATAAAAGTGAATCCGCCGTTTAAATAATAAAGCATCATTTGTAGTCAAATTTCAGAGGTAAAAGACCTTTCTGAAACAAGAACAATTCAATAAAAATCACCGTTCACCATCAATGCTCACCCAACGTGACTAGAAAAGCTGACCATCCAGTCAGAAATAATGCGAGATAAAATCTAACAGATAACAGTAAGAGTGTAACGGGTATTTTTACATTACAAAGCGGTACTGCATAATTGCAGTGAAAGTGGGAAGACCTGAATATTCGGTACTACATGCAAAAACGTAACTGAATAACAAAAAGTCATCAACTAACAGAAATAAAACACATGTATCTTAAATTTAACCAGCCGCCTTTGGAGATCTACATTCTCGCCCAGATTATTGAGTTTTTTTAGGTAAAAAAATGGAATGCATTCGTTAAAAAAAATAAAAGCGGATGTGAAAAACCTATTCCAGTTAGAAAGCACGCGGGTGAATAGTTAGACGAATGAATTCCAACATAATATTTAAAGAAATTGTTTAGACTGAGTTACAAATTGAATTAAAAAATATTATTAAAACTAATGAGAAAACTGTACAGAAATGGAGCAGATATCATTATAATTAATTTAATTTTTTGGTCTTTGGCAATTTTTAAATTAATAAAAAGACCATTTTTGTCAGATAATTGTTTTAGAAGATATAAATATCCATTTCTACAAGCAAGTAACGACAGTTAAGTATATTTTTGCACTCGATTAAACTTTCTGTTCAAAGTCTATTTATTTATTTCTTTTATATCTTCTTCCCTCCTCGCCTATTCCTTATTGAATAGACTTTTTGATGACAAGGCGAACACTCACCAGAACATTTCTAATAACATTTTGTAACTCCATAAGCTAGCTAAGCGAATAGTTCACTTCAATACAGCTGTAATAATAATGTTCAATGAAGTAGTCTGCAATGGTGTGTTTACATTTGGTAGTTGTCATTCGGCAATAACTTACAAGAGCGATTTCTGTGTCACATGCATTAGTTTTATATATATAATTGTCTGTTTATTTTTTACTAGTCATCTCTGGTAACCAATTGTTTCGTTGGAGATATTGTTGAACTTAAATTCAATTAAATTTCCTATGCACAATTTTATATCTACGATTCCTTCAGCTAATTATGTTTAAACATCACTTTGCCTAGCATATGTTCAAATCATTGTGTACATGAACCTTTCTAAAGGAGATCAGATCCATGATATCATAGCGCTATTAAAAACGTAAATAGCTGGTTCATTTATCTTCCAACTTTCATGGTGTTTTAATTACATTTTTTAAATTGTTTTGTAAACAAGAAAGATATTAAACAAAATCCTTCTTACTAAGCTTTTAACAACGGCAGAAAAGCAAGCGATTATATATTTAAAGAAACAGTAAAAGACGGTTTGAATCTCAGGGCAACAATGTAAATTTATTGCTCGAAATAAAGCAAAGAAAAAAAATTTTTAAGTCAAAATTCAGAAAAAAATTGCATAAATATTTGATTAATAACATTGAAAAGAAAAATTTTTACATTTTAAGATGTAAAAAGCATTTTTTACTATAATATTTTCAGAAATAAAGGGGGAAACACAAAATTTTCGTTTAATTTTTAATTAAAATTTTTAAAAAAATCGCTACGAAGTGCATATTTTTATCCTCCACAGTACATATGTGCCAAGTTAGCTCTAAACTAGACAATCTGATTTGTAGAGTACCAATACACACATTGTATTACTACAAATATGCAAAGAAAGCGGATGGTGATGTCTGTTTATTTTTTATTTACTTATTACATTTTTAATAAGAGTGATTTGCAAACACCTAAATGTTAAATACATAACAGCCAGAAATACATGATCAGATAGCACAGAAAAAAACAACGAATTACAAATTAATACAAACTCGGTCAAATTTAATTAGACATTGTTTAGCACAATAAAGAAGAAATTGGAGGTTGTTTTATGATGGAATTGAGAAACATTCCTCCGAAATTAGAAACTTCTTTCTAGATTATTCACTAAATTTACAACTTAACAAACAAATGGAACCACGGTACAAACTAAACAGCTTCATTTAATAAAGGAAAATTTTCCCACAGATTATTATTATTTTTTCTTTTGATAATACAAGAAAGCACAACAGCGTAAATGCTAACCAAATGCATTTTTCAAAGCATGATAAATCTTGCACATTTTTTGTCCACCCTTCTTCATGAAAGATAGAGAATGCATAGAATGTAGATGACTAATATCAGAAAATGCTTTGCGAAAGGAATGATGAAAGAAGGATAGGGATGGAGGACAGAAGAGGGACAGACAGGGAGGGTGGGGGAAAAAAAGTCCGTATCGAGTACCTGAAGCGACTAAGCTATACGAACATCGGTGGTTCTTCCGTTTTTCTGAATGAGAAACGGAAATAACACGACGGGGAAGGATATCTATTTTAGGATTCCATACAGCACGTGAGCCGCACGTGTTTCTCCAATTAAATCTAAGGTTTCAAAATGCTGGTTTCAAGAGAATTTTCTAAACAAGAAAATAATTTCATACTCTTAAGTAATATAGGCAATGAGATTTCAAGGAAATTCGGCAGAAAAACATTTTATTAAAAGGCATTGAATTGATATATTAAACACATATTTAAAAATATGAAATAGAAAAGACATTTAAAGCTTCTAGGAACGAGAAAGAGATTGAAGGAGAAAGATGTAATGTCTTAACAGCGATATTGTGAAGATATTAAGAATGGAAGCATTTCACAATTAATCACAGAGATGAAAAATTTTAAGAATCCCATGAAAATAATGGCGATTATAATTTTAAAATCCAGCTGTATTAGGATTCCTAACATTTTACATTTCATCAAAATTCAAACAAAAAAAAAATGAGTGAATCAAGAATGGACATCGTAATGTCACACCCAATAGTATAAATTTCCTATCTATAATTTTCCAATGCAATTTCCAGCACATTCGAAACCGAGAATGATTTAAAATGTATGACTATTTTTAAGCAATTATCCATGAGAATTATATTTACTTATGGATAATTTTTAAATTTCAATAAAAGCTATTGCAAATGTAAGATGACACATATTTGGATGATCACTCAATTCAAATTCTAGTGAGTCATTTTAAGAACAGGCTTTTCAAACTAAAGTTGAACAACCTTTCCATACACGTCTATCTCATTCATCGACAGAAAGCCAGAAGTAACATCAGTTCGCCTACCTGCCCAGAAACAGAAACAACACACAGCTGACAGTTTTCAAGTGCACCTTACGACATGCAACACCCACGTTCGCGACACACGGCGCCGAGCTGCCTTCCTCAGTAGCTGAAATCAGAAACTAGCTGTATTATCCAATCACCCCAGTCAGGAAGGAAAAGGAGACCATCGCCTCTTCCTCTAGACTGTGAGGGAGGGGCAAGAAACAGAGGGACCCTCTACTATTCACGGCCGTAAACATTCGCTCCCTTGCCAGAAGATCAAAGAAACCCGATAGCGTGAGGCCTGCACGGGCGTGGATTGTTGGGTTCACAACTACAGCCAGGCTTCCTTTCTTTTAGGAATATAAATTACCATGGTGGTAGAGAAATTATTAGCTACGTTGGAATACACACTTCGGGCCAACCGCAAATAATCTGTGAACAGACTTTGTTGAAAGGAAAAACTGGTTTTTCGTAATGCTACGCAATGTGCTGAAAATTCATGGGAAACAAAACAGATTAATACTTTATACGGTAGATTTTTTTTCCCACATTAAGATTTAAGTTAATATAAAAAACATTATAAAAATGATTCGCAATCTGAAATGAGATAATTTTAATACATCTTCATTAATAATTCGATACTCTTATTAGAAATAGAAAGTATAAATATGTCAAGCTTCAAATAATTCCTATTAATTTTTTTTAAGGCGTAAGGTTAGACCACAAAGGATTAAGTACGGAAAAATATTAAGCATTTGGAATGTACTTGTACTGTAAATGTATGAAATTTTATTTTATTTTTAAAATTTTTGATTTTTAAAGTTGAACAATATGACGATTTCAAAATATATGAATTCACGCTAATTTTATTCACAGAATATAAATGCATGAATATAATTCAAAATTAAACACCCAGAATAAAATGTTAAGATTAAAAATTTTTCAGCGAAAATTTTAATGCCGTTTGTGACGATGCCGCTTAAATGTCTGAACCTGCTTTAAACAATCCACTAAATAATGTGATGTTCTATTCAGAACGATCATGAGAGTACACAAAGGAACAATGAGTGCCAGTATAATGCTTTCAAGAGGACAAACGAGAGAACAATCAGCTGAAGAAAACAAACCATAAGACATATGATTATGTGCAATTGAAATTTTCTTTAAGCCTAATCAGCGGAGAACTTTAAGAGAAAAAAACTAATAAAGAAAAACCAATTTCACTAAATATAATTAACGACTAATTATGCCTTTAAAATAACCATTAAATATTAATTAACCTTCATTCATTTCACAGAAACAAGTGTTTTGACAAGGCGTTCCTAGTGTGAGAAAAATCCAGGAAATTTCTTCCCAAGCTCGTACACCTATTTTTGTGGTCACGAACAGGGACAGGACGGAAAGCTGATACCAAGAATAGAAAAGGATCGTATTCAATCATCCAGAAACCGCAAAACAGTTTTGTAGTGATCATCTACGGAACCCCACACAGCGGATGGTCAAGTTTCAGATATGGTAGACTATACGATATACAAAGAAATTCGAGCTAGACAGCATGAGTTTGGTCTTACTGTAGTTCGATAATTTTAAATTCAATTTGATCTGAAATATAACTTATTGAAAAGGAAAACAAGAACTAATAAAATGTATACTAAATTATAGATCAAATTTGAGGATTTTGAAACAACAGAATTCGTTCAAAATTTTAAGGATTGTAGAAAATAACTTTTACTACTTAACATCATTCTACAATCAGCGAACACTCAAATTGAAAAGTACAGAGACAATGACATGAAGGAGAAATCACATATTACTTTATAATAACTAAAATCAAATCATATCGACAGATATCAAATATATCACGAATCATCAATCAAATCAAATCAATCAATCTAAAATCAAATATATCACGAATTTTACAATTACCCGGCAAATAATTATAAAATTCGCATTTTTATTTTCTAACAAATAATTTATAAACATTCTGTAATAATTACAAAAGAATGAATAAAATTACCTACTAAGTCATTGAAATTGAATCCAAGAGCAACTAACCTTCAAAGAAACAACAGTCTAACAGTAACATGAAAGGTCGAGTACATTACGTTTCCTAGGACAATGCCGCCATCATTATTCTTTAGAAAAATCCAACAGAACTCGAATCTTTTTTTTCAGAGAGCTTTAAAATGGAGGACAGAGAGCAATAAAAGCAGTTTTGTGAGAACATTACGCTTTCTTCTGACCGATGAAGCTTAAGCTTAATATCTCAGAAAAAGGAAGTACGGATAATTGCTTGTGGGCGTCATTTTAATTGATGTTGATTAGGTTAATTCCCTAAGGTTGGAAAAAAAAGCTTGGTCAACAGACTAAGACAGGTCAGGAAATCAACAGACTGGTTTCGAAGGGTTAATGACAATCAACAGCTGTGAAAGAAGAGTGTAATTTAGCTCGTTGGCGGCTCACATGAACCGAAGGGCAACTGATTGAAGATTTATGCACTTATCGAAAAGGGAAAATTATGCACTTCAAGCTGATTAGATAATGGAATTTAAATATGTGGTAAGTACTCTGGTCTTCGGGATTGGAGGAAGGAATAAGATCACAATGAAAAATTCGAAGATGATCTAGAATAAAAGGCGACCCAAGAAGCGGGACTGTGTTTTAAATTTTAAATTCAGCATTGAACATCGATTTCATGAAGTTATAATGTGGAAGATGTAAATGAGACATAATGAATTAAAAGAAGAACAGAAGAAAAGAAGAGGAATAAAATTAAATTATTTAAAAACTAGCCGCCTTTGGCGACCAGCCGGTTCGCCAATCTTAATGTTCGTTAAAATTTTAGTAATTAAATATTTTATGCAATTTCTACTTTAATAGCTTCTTCATCAAAATATTTTAAAACTTCAAATTTTGATTATCATATAATTCACTCATAATATTATAAAGGCCTTCAGTCATAACGTAATATGTATCTCTCTCATTTTCTGTTAGCACCCGTAGAATTTATGCTTTAAATTAAAGTGGAAAGAATTTATCTTCAATTAATATAATAATATTTTTTACTGAAACAAAGCATTTTTTTATAATCTGATTACTGAAAATAGAGTCACTCAGAGTTTAAACTTTATGGGCACTAAAGAATATCTTTTTTAATTTATGTAATATCTCAAGAGTTGGTCAACAAAATTTTCTTAGATTCATTATGAGCAGATCGATTAATTAACAATGTTTAAATTTAAATGCATCAAACACTAAGAAAATAAAACGAATCATTTAAAATAAACGGTTGAAAACAGGTTTTAAAAAAACTACTTAAAAAACGATGTACTTAAAACTATAAGCATATACAAAAAATATATAACTAACATAAATACAATTTACTTACAAAAGCATGCAACTAACCCAAAAATAATTTAAATCATCCATTGATAACGTTGTCATGGCAACAATCAGAACAGAATGCGCATGCGTGAATTTTCTTCGCCGGTTACGTAATGCAAATACGTGATTTTTTCTACGCCAGTTGGGGTAACGCTATGCGGATTAGAAATTTTTGATTTCCTTTATTCTGTTTTATTTTAATTCAAAAGTACTTCAGAATGAATATGAAAGATCGATTCATTAACAATGTTTAATTTTAAATGCCTCAAACATTAAGAAAATAAACAGAACCGATTGAAATAATCCTCCGAAAAATTTTAACCCTAGCCTCATTACTGTTGGGAGAAAAAAAATCTGAAGCCTTTCTCGGAAAGTGGAAGATTTTTTTGGCGGAAAAGTTGGCGGTGGGGAAAATGGAAGATTTTTTTGGCGGGAAAGTTAGTTTTTAATTAATAATTAAAATTCTAATTAAAAATTCGAAAAAAGAAACCCCAGGTGCACATTCCCAACCTCCAAGGTATACATGTACCAAATTTGGTAGCTGTATGTCAAACGGTCTGGCCTGTAGAGCGCCAACACACACACACACACACACACACACACACATTGAGCTTTATTATAAGTATAGATATAGACGATAAATAAAACATATACTACAATTAACTTCGAACTTAAGTTCTACAATTTCATCATAGCCGGCAACTTTATAAATAAAATCTTCATTGTGCTTTTGCGACACTACAATCCAAGTTATGTGCCAGCAATTCTATTCCTCCTTCAAAAGAACATTCCTCTAGAATTTTCAAACGACACAATTAAAAATATTCTCTATAACTTTTAAGCTACATCTATGACTGATAAATAATTTATCTTCAATAATTTAAAAAAAATAAGAATGAGCACTAAGTGGCTTATAATAAGTTTTTTTAGATATTTAAAGAAACATCAGTGCAATTATAAATCGATATTTTTAAAACTACTTTTTTCTGAAACGGAAATCGTGCACTATTTCAAATGTGACCTTAAAACCAAAACTAAAAAAACACCCCAACAAAACTCATAGCATGATTTAAGTTCGGAACTTTAATGTAACCCACGTTCCAGGACCAAGATTAAGTCATTAAAAAAAATTCTAAGTCGATCACGACAAGTATCTCGCACGACTTACGGCGTCAACTTGGAAAACGATTGGCGCCTGGGAATCTCCCGTCTACTTGGATGAATATAAGGTTAACTGACGGTAAGTGACTTTAAAATAAAGACGTCTGAAGAACAGCAGGGAAGGTTTACTATATGGAGTAGTATGTCGGTAATGGATAGATATATACCATTCTTTTTTTTAATACCTGTCCTCCTGTAGCGCCAGTGAGAGAAGGTAAGACACAATAACCTCAGCCAGATATTATGACTCAGCAGAGAGGAATGCAAAGCTCCAGCTGGTTGGATGATTGGCCCCAAACCTGATTTCAGCCCGACGTTGAATTCTCGCTGGGATGGTTGAATGGAACGGTAAAAACTCTCGCGCTACGGTCCCCAGAGGGAAATTAGTCACTTTTTTTTCTTTCCTTTCTATTTATAAGGAAGCAAACTGATTTAGCATCCTCGTGTTAGATAAGAGAAGGCAAAAAAGAGTTAATTTTTAGTGCAAGGGAACTGGAGGTTTTCTAAAACATTAGCAAACATTGAAACGGTTTGCTCTCGCATTATGGGAAAATAAATAACCGTTAATATAAAGAATGGAGATTATTAATGATAATTAATTTTTTTTTTTGGGAGGGGAGGGGGGTACACATTTGAGAAGCGCGGGGTGAGGGAAATAAAATATGATAAAAACATAGACAAATATTTTGATCATTAACCCTATGGCTACTTTACTGGACCGGACAGATACGACGAAGGCGTGCCAACAGCAGGTAAAAGATATCACCCACACACATCTAAACAAGTTAAACTAATCTAATCTTACCATTGCCTAACCAAAATTAATTAGTTTTATATTGTATTTAATATTTTTATGTATATTATCCACCTTTTTTTTTTTTTTTAATAACCAATTCCCTTACAGATCAATAGTTATCCAGGCATTTAAATATTTAGGCTCAGATCATAAATCCCAGGTCAAATTTTAAAAAGTTATAAGGTTTCGGAGATTAAGGACCTACGAGTCCAGGTGCTCCACCGAAACAGTCACCACGTCGTCGTCATAGACAAATATTTGTAATCAAAGATTTACAGACATTTGATTAAATAAATAGACGTAAAAGAGAATAAAAATTAGAAGGATATACTCATTTTTTAAATGAACTTTGTAAATACGATTCATATTTTGAAGCAAAATTTAATTCGATAAAAGCTTGTATAATTTAAAATATAAGATTTAAGAAAGTCATGAAGTAAAATATGCATTGAAACAATTTGAAGAAATTTTAATACTAGATTTTGAATTGACTTTAATTTTACTTATAAAAGCTACAAACATGATATTTTATACAATTATTTTAATTGTTTATGATAAAAAAATATAAAAATATGAAATTCCAAGGAAATTTAAATTAAATTTATTATTTAATGTTCCAATACTTTTCAGACCATTTTTGAACATAAAATGCCGACTTTTAAAATAAAAAGAAGAAAAAAAGAACATACAGAGACGACGAAGTAATAGTTTATGCAATTCACAAGTAACGCCCATGGGTGTGATATTAATCAGAGTTCTAGGCCACAACAACTACTTGTCTAACCGCTGCATGACAGGTCACAAACAAAAATATACTTTTTGGGCTTAGAATTGTCTAGGAATTTGTGCTAGCATTTCAGAAATGTGTTTAAAAAAAAGCATCCTGCAGGAGAGGGGGGGGGGGATTCTCAGGGAACTTTATCAGTGGAAAAAAGATATCTCAACAAGCACCGAGGTGCTGTCGTGATCGAAAAAGATTCAGTTCAAGGGCCTCCCGCTGAGGGTGTTAAGATATCCTCCGAACTGTCAAGGAAATGCGATAGTTGTACGAGTTGGATTGAAGAGAGGGAAAGATAACGTGAGTGGTAGCTTTGTATATCCACCAAGAACACAAAATGGTCTCTGGGATAAGTACAATAAACAATTTTCAAGTACAGTGAATAAATTTCATATGAGATGAATACATATGATATTAAAATTTGAAACTCTTGCAGAAATTATCTCTAATTTTTGATCAAAAAGTAATGCCATTTCAAATAAATAAATAAAAGTAGATAAAATAAATCAGCAAGAATCTTAGATCTCATAAAACAAATAAGTATAAAATCTATATATATTGCGATTAAAATCGGCATTCTTCAAGTAAAACAGAGTTAAGTGTGACTGCAACAATGGAACATTATTTCATTAAAATGAATGCAAATAATATCATTCTTAAAGGAATTAATAATTTACTCTCATGGTATATTCAAAAAGACAAGAGCAAATGAATAATTCCGTCGTTTAAAACATTTATTAAATAATGAAATAAGTAAAATATACTTTACGTTAAAAAAAATGTTTTAATCTGAACATTAAACTGGAAAATATATCATTAGCATGAAAAATTTTCAATTCTATATTGCTTACGTTATTTTATTTTATTTTTTTGGTCATAAGCTAAACATAATGCAAAAACATTAATCTAAAAATGTGTGAAAAAGTAATATTAATTATTAAAATAATTATATCAATGCAAAATTAAAATTACTCGCCAAAAACTATGTATTTTGAAACTTAAAGCACATCAAAATCATGTTAAGTTTTAACGGATAAATTAGGTTTGAAAGAAAATAGGCTGAAGAATAATTTTCTTTAAAGAATACACAAACGATTACAGAGGGCAGACAGACAACGAAATGTCTTCACCAGACTAATGGAATAAATAATGTTTCATTATACAAAAGAGGAATAAAACGAAGGGAGGAAAAAAAAAAGCGAACAACGTAATCAAATGCACGATAAATATGCAATCGAGAAGTTTTGCTTTTTCATTTCGAGCGAACATTACCGACTTAATATTACCCTAAGAGCATAAAAAAGCAGGTTGATGATATAAGACTAGAAAAAACAATTCATTCCACGCTTACCTTGAGTACACCGCATATTCATCAATGAAACCACCATAGGAAAATAAAAAAAATGACACCAACTTCCTCTAGAGAGACAAGGTGAAGGAAGGAAGCAGGTAGGGTGAAGATGAAAATAAAAAAAGAAAAATCAGCAGGTTGAAAGAAGGGATGAAAAAACCGTCGCTCCACGGGCGATGAATTCTCCGAAGCAAATGTAGACTTGCCAAAAACCGGCTGTTTCTCGCGGCGGGTCATCGATACCCACGTGACTGGTCGACCCGTCCAGGTGCCTCGAACGGACCAATGGGGTGGCCAAGAAGGGATCCAAGAAGTGATGCGCCAGGTGCGGCGCGTGCCCGAGAATTGTCACGCTTAGGAGAGTTTTCTTCCAAGACGTTTCGGTGATCGGATGTTGGGAAAGATTTGTTGGAGGGTGCACATGTGGATGGATGAATCCGTACGGTCTTCTATCGTAAATTTGCTGAGAGGAAGAAGTGAAGGAGGGCGGGGGGACTTCAACATCACCTGCTTTGCTCCCAAAGACGTCTGGCGCGTGCCCCAAGAGCAGATGGTCGACCTAAGATGCACATAAAAACCTGGGAGTATAGTCAATGGGTAAAAAGCTCCCCCTGCTGTGATTGAAAAGATAATAAAAAAAAATAAGCCTTGTTTTCCAGGAAATGCAGGTTAGAGGGGAAATATGACAAGTACCAATCGGAAAAAAATGGTTGCTTAAGCTAGTTAAAAATGAGAAAAAGAAGTTTTACTGTGAAAAAAATTTTGTAGAATATTACTTAAATCAAATTTTACTATAGTCTCGTAACTAAACAATTCACGCAAAGAAAGCTAAAATAAACATATAATTTATGAATGCTGCAAATTTCCACAAACATATCTTGAAAAACAGTAAAGATTTTTATACTGAACCACAACCACAGTAACATGATAGTTTTAAACGAAACGTATTGAACAGCTATTCAAGCTATTAAATGATTTCTAGTTCGGAAATATTAATAACTTTCTTCTGTTCTTGTATTAACCTTAAAGATATCCTTAGTTCATCGCCTATTCATATGATAATTCCACTTTTCTTATAGGTTAAATTAAATACACTCTTCTCTTTTCGGCCATTTGAATTAATTCTGAGATTTGACCAATAAGACAAATGACTGGCTAGTGCTATCAGAATTTTGAAAACAATATAAAATAATAAGTTTTATGAATTCTAAACTACAACCAATAAAGAGAGAAAATTGAGCATTTTTTCCCCCCTCTCAACTGCAATGAAAACTCGCCCACAAAACCAGCACTAGCAATAACGTAGCTAGGTAATACTTGCCGCAAAAAATATTTCAGATAAGATTATTAGAAAATTTGCGCTTATCACCACCACTAATTATAATATGCAATTTGGGATAACATTGATTTTAATAATATATTTATTTTTCAAACCTGTATACGTATCTTATTATGTACCTTAAAGTACATAACCATACAGTACAAACCTTATGTACCTTACAGTGGCATAATTTTTAAGCCCACGCAATTGGAACATCTCAGGACAAAGCCCCTAGTAGATTCCAGTCATTTCGTCAGTTCTACGTCTTACAGAGAGTGACAACTATTATCATAAACCAAAGTAATCATTATGGCTACTAACTAAAGAGAAGAAATGATTAAAAGAATGATAATTCAATCATAGACGTCTTGCATTTTGATAAACGACAGTCCAACATGGGAGTGATGAGATGGTAGGAGACTGTTGTGAATATATTGCGTTCCTAAGTTAGAGGATGGGTTCGACGTCTCCAAGAGAATGCCGAGGCTGGAAAAAGTGGTACGTGTACAAGTATAGTATGAAGAGTATATACCGCAGTATGATGATACAGATATCGATCAGCCACGCCAAATCCTGTCGACACAGCATATTTCAATGGTGGTAAAGTGGTAGGCTGCATTATTATGTCTCTGCCATCCTATATTAAGTTACAACTACAGTAGACTCCCGATTATCCGCGCCTGCCGCACAAAGTTTTTTTTTTTTTTGCTGATTTTTTCAAAAAGGTGCAGTTTTACAGTTATGCTTTTGTAATTACATAATACATTACAGTATTAAAACAGTACATATGTATTCATTTTTCTGTGTATCCTTGACGCCTCTCGTAAATACTAAGCACTTTTCTGTTTTCATTAACAAAATGCATTTTAGGTTAGTTTTGAGTGATATACTAAAATATTAAGCGTTAGTTAAACATTTCCTGCTGTTTATTTTACGTTTTATTGTACATAAAACGATTTTTCAAACTTGGAATGACTGTTTTCTCTTTTGCTATACCCGTTTTTAGCTTTTTTCGGATTATCCGCGATTTTTGTTATCCGCGGCGGCCGCGCCACCCAATTCCGCGGATAATCGGGAGTGTACTGTATTACCATATACCGAAATAATCATTATGGCCATTAACTAAAAGGAAGAAAGGATTAACAGAATGAAGAATCATGAAAAGTGTAGTATCTGGATAAGCTATAGTCCAATATGTTCATATATACTTAACACTATTAAGATTTTTTCCCAATAGATATTACTGTTTTAATGGTCACTAAACAAAAATTTTAAAATATTAAAATTTAGAAACAATTGCCTTTCTGTTTCAACGGTCAAAGAAAAAAAAATTCTAAGAACATACATAAAACAATGAGAACAATACATGACTAACACATCTGGTGAACAGGAAGGATAATATTTAGCTTTTCTTTTTGTAAAGCTACTGTTGTACGTCGTGATATAAACAAAAATTCATAATCGCCATATGACAACCGGTACCTGCACGAACTTGACCGTGATACACCTTGTCCAGCGCCCTTTAGTTTTTAATCAATCTAAAAACCAACCTAGCGTATCCTTTTTAAAGTGTACTTAGCACCACGGTAAGTCGACTGCCCTATTGAATGAATGCATATCACCACACAATTTTCTCTGATTCAATCTACTAATACAGCATTGGACGTAAGTGATCCATAAAATAATGATAGTGGGGAAAGGATCACCCCGCAGCATTAATACGAACGACACAAATGACGTGGATCACCATCTGGTCTCAATGCACGATGAAGGAAGAAGTATAGCAAGCGAAGCGTTTACTTGGCTCCTAACAGGTGATAAGCCTACTCATGAAGAGGGGCTGGGTTAAAACGATTCACCTGATCGGCTGTTCACACCCACATGTAGCGTTTCTTCCATGTATATATCAGCAAAGCCAATTTCATGGCAATAGCTGTTTATCTCGTAAAATCGAGCATATTCTTATCAGCTGGCAGAGACGCCATGAATGGTCTGGATTTCATAAATATGACATTATATACTTACGGTATCATTTCCGCATTACGAAGAAACATTTGATCTTTCAAAATATTTGCAATAATTAGGTGCTCTTTTTTGTAAACTTATATGTATATAGGAAAGAAAAAAACAACAAAATGAAAAATATATATATTGAAAAGACATGTTTAAGAATATTTTATTAAAATTTTTTATCATTATAAAAGGTCAGGTTGTAATTGGCATTCTTTACATAAAGTCAAACAAATAAACTATGGTCATTTTTATACCCAGTAGTATCACAGTTAAAGAGAGCTTTCAAGCATTTCCTAATTATTTTGATCAAAAAAAAAATAAATTAATTATTAGTGTACAGCACATATTTTACATCTTTTTTGCATTTATTTCGAATATAAATAACAAATCACAAGTTAGCATTAAAACAACACAAAAGAAACCAGGTTGAATTCCAAGAACGTCGGGAGAATGCAAATTGTTGGCAAAGCTATAAATGTGTCGAAGAATATCTTGCAATTAAAGCTACATCAAGGTTATACGACAGAAATGGATGATCTTACTATTTTCTGCGTCGACTAATTACGCAATCTGGAACATTAATAACAGGTTTGTGTAAATACCATGTCCGTATCACGTAATTTGCAATCATATATAGCAGAAAAAAAGAGCATCGCATAGTAAAATACAGTTTCATAAGCATGCTTTTTAAAAAATCGAGAACTTTATTATTTACATAAGTTTGGTACAGAGGAAGTGTATATAACAGGAACTACACATCAACGAATCATTGCAGTGACCTAGTAATTTTTCTGAGAATTGTGCAGTTTTAAATTGTTTAGGTCGATCGTTATAACTGAAAAGGTTAATATGCTGGATTTTGAATTAAGAGCAAAATTATTTTGAATGCATAACCTAATTCACAAAACTAAGTACATTAAAATATTTAGGAATTTATTTCTAGCAAAAGTGCTTAAAAACTGCATTAATTAGAAAGATGTGTTAGAACACTGTACTCACGTTATCCAATGTTTGGTTAATAATGATACGTCAGCATATCATATATGTTTCCCATGTGCACATTTATTTTGGTAACGATTATTGTTTTACGATTATTGTTTAACGATTGATGTTTTCGAGGCTGTGTGGTAAGATTCATTCTTTAAATAATAATTTATTTCGATTTATTACTATAAAATATCAAGTCAATGTATGACAGAATTAGCTTTAAATTTATCTAAATTAATTTATATTCAACTCCATATTAAAAATAAAGAATTTGTAACATTAAAATTATAAGAACTATTCTTTATATTCTGTCATGCAAAACTGCAATCGAATGTCGATGTCAAAATTTACCGATGGAAGAAAATTTCCCAAAAAGAAAAATTGTTGTTAGGTTTTTAACTGAAAAACTATAAACATCCCAAAGATTTTGAATTGCACTTGTGGCAGAAAATAATTATCAGGTTTTTTATTTTTTATTTTTGAAGATATCTAAAGTAAAAATTTAATAATTATTATTATCTCCTACCATTTAATATAAGACAACAAATAATGATTAAAAGATCCTCTAAACAATCTAAAATCTAACACACTTTAAATTCATTAGTTAAATGCATGCTAAATGATGCTATTTAATATAAATTCTTATTTAATAAATAAAACTGAGATTAATATTTAGCAATTATATTATTAAGTGAACATTCAAATTATTCTGTAATTGATGACTGAAGTATATATTCTGTGAATTAAAAAACAAAAACAAAAAAAGTTTTGTTAATATTCTTAGCTATTTACTGAACTGATAATTTGCATTAAAAAACTGTGCAGTTCAAACTTTTACAGACTAGTGTGTGAAATAAAGATGATAAGAATAATCTGGAATACTTTTAATCAGAATTTCATCTCCAAGCACAATTTCACACGAATTTTTTACGTTACCGGAACGAAAGATAAAGCGTAGATGATGGCTCATAACTTCATTCATGCTTCTGTTTCAACATTAAGCCCAACTTAAATTATCTAGGAGCAATGTCAAAACCCACATTCCAAGTACTTAAAAGCCTCTCAGATCAGATAAAGAAGCTACTAAGTTTTCACACAACGAATAAAAAAATATAAAGGCATACGTCATTTAATAATCGGTGAAAAATAAGCGCAAGACGAAATACCTTGATAATGATTTGCGTCAGAAGTGTGAATGAAGCATTTATGCCCTGTTGAAATGAGTTCAGCTGAAAGAATAAATTAATCCTTTTATTCTTCGATAAAATCATCTTTATACCCGAAATTCAATTATATATATATATATATATATATATATATATATATATATATATATATATATATATATATATATATATATATATATATATATATATATATATATATATTTCCATTCCACATTTGAGGCAACTAATCAATGACGGGAGATTTAGTGTACCAGACCCGCGTACACAGCAGATCGTCAGTGGAATGAGCCTCAAATACAAGATCTTCCGAAACTGGGTGGGGTGGGGGTGAAACAATAAAATTTGATTTTTTTTTTAAACGATGAGTTTCCAATAATGAATATGAATAATATACTTAACGATAGCAAGATTTAACTATATCAATTTCTAGTGTTACGTTCATAAATTTGCTAAATTTTAACGGATACCTCTAAACTGAAAGCAAAACCACAACTAAATACAGAAGCTAATAATTCTGTTAATTAATTTACTAACATTAATCTCTATATATTTAAATTACAGTAATTTAATTTCAAATTCAAGCAAGCTTCTGAAAAAATGTGATCCGTGTAACACTTTCTAAGTACATTATAAAAATAATTTGATTATTAAAGATGTTTAAATTTAATTAAAATTTAAACGAATTTCATTTAGAAATTCATTTATAAGTAACTGTGACACTTTACACCAAGGCATTTACATTACAAAATTTGCCTCGAAATGCAATCTACATTATAATCCTATAAACGATCATATTCCAGTTTGATGCCGATAACAGGACAGATGGCGGGGAGATGTGCCCAAGGGAGTAAGGGGATATGAAAATCAGATTTAAATTCTCTCCCCTTTCTAACTTAATCAAAATCGTGGTAAGTAGTTCAACAATGGTCACAAAAATGAAGTGGGAAGTTTGCCATAATGTAACAACCACACACTTCACTTTTTTTTAGTTTCCCACAGTAACTTTGAAATAGATTTTAATCATGCGCCAATAGAACTGACAGCTGCAACTCCTTTCATTCCTAAGTAATGCATTCAGGACAATTTATGATTCTGAACATAAAAACGTTACCGCCTTTGAATGTGACGTATGTGATTTATACATTATAGACAATATATTATATTACAATATTTCGATATTATAATTTATTGTTATGTTTAATGTTATATTTATTTATTAATTACAGATTAATTAAACTAATAATTATCTTCATAAATATATTTTTTAACATCTATTTCACAAATATAATCTTTTTAATAAATAGCCTGATCAATAATAGAAAGATAACATTTACCATCTCCGATTATACCATTTGGGTGCTATCATTAATTTGAATTAAAACTCAATTTAATTTCCATTACTGATAGATCAATGTCGGTTAACTCAAACTGAAATGAAATTTTAAATAAAAAAATTTATCAAATGATAAATATTTCACAATTTAGTAATCTTAATAGCTTTTTATTATTTTCCAAAACCTTCAGCAAGTAGGATGAAATATCTCAAATTGTTAATCGCACGTTTCTTTGAAATTCCACATAAATCTCTTCCACTAGTTAAAAACATCAAAATTTTACGAAAAAGGACATCGCAAGTAAAGATCAACAGGGAAGAAATACCAACAGAGAAGAAAGGTAAATAAGCAGAAGACAATATTAAAACCAATGAAAGCACTTTATTCTCGAGTTAAGTACATGAAAGTTTAACCTGTATTTAATACTCATTAAGTATTCAAGCCGAAATAATAACGGGGATCTGGCTGATCTTAAAAGCTTTCACGAAAATTTGACTAATTTTGTTTATTCAGAATGTAGGTTAAAAAAACTGGGACAGAATGCTGCGAAAGAGTTCGCTTTGAATAGCTAGCAATTGTATGTGATTAATGTAGGAATTAGAATACTTCGAAACTAAAAATTCAGGCTTCAGTGACCATGGTAGGCAGCAACTGAGTGAGCGCAGCATGTTCCAGTGGAATATAGCCCAAATCCGATAATTATCCTTCGTGGACTTTTAAAAGTAAACTTAATTAACGCTTTTAGCCAGCAGGATGTAGTAAAAAAGGAAATCACTTTCAACATGCAGAATTATTTAAGAGAAAAAAAGTTTGATTAAAATCAAATATGCCTGTATTCATCAAACTTTTAAACTAGGCATAGAAAATATAATTTTCAGCGTTTTCCTTTCTTTTCCCTTCTTATGTTTTTAATGCCAGTATTATCCGTAGTTATTTGATATTTTAGTGCAATTTTAAGCTATAGCACTATTTTTAATATAAAAATGAAGTAAAGTTAATTTTTAAATCAACAAAAAATTCTTTTAATACTGGTTTCATTTCAGAAAATGCTGATTATTTAGTTGATTAAAAAGCATGGCAGAATCCAGTCCAGTAAGGATTTCTCAATAATACTGATCGTTCCTTAGATTTCTTTCAGTAATTTAGCCATGTTTTATATTTTTATAAACCAAATCTGTAAGATGGAGTCCCCCACCCCTCATTTTTTGAATTTCTTTTATACAGATAAAAGAATGTAATAATATTATTTAAATAAAAATTTCTAAATATATACATACTGTGGTATGCAGTCTTATAACAGAACTTAGCTCATTAATCCAGTTTAATTAAATTTTTAGGCAATTTATTTAAAATAGATGGAAAAGTAATATTTTCTGTCTAATTCTTTTTGATAATTTCCCAAAACGACTTTGGACAAAATAAAGGCGAAATTTTACATTTTTATGCACACATGTAATAACTGGGGTTACTACATGCAGTAAAGATAGATAAAGTAATTTTGTTAACATATATAACTGCCTTATTGAAAGTATGCTGCACACTCAAAACCGCACTCGAATTCAATACTTTTTTTAAACACATATTTAAAACACAGTGGTAGTTCATAGTTGAAGAGCAGATCACACTTCAGCAAACCTTACATAATAATAAGCGAACTCTTCAGCACACACAAGACGCACAATTATTCCTTCAACAAATATGGAATCGAAATCTTACCGAAAATTCCTCAAACACACAGACAGTAGCACGATGTTTACATTCCCTGCATTGTTTCCCGCAGTTGGAGAAGTGCCGTGTAATCCAGTAGATGAGCAGAACGTGTAAGCAGTGCAACAGCTACTTAGCAACTATGAAAAGAGAGTCTAAAAACAGGAACACTCGTCCATTTTATAATACGTCATTCCTTCGAGTATACACACACACACCTTATCGCACTGGTATATCAATGGCGGGGCCAGACACATCATTCGCAAGTCTTGAACTGGGGATCAGATATCGAGGAACAACACATTGCTGGGCAAAGATGGACATTAACCGAGCATATTTCTGGAGGGCGGGGCTAAACATACGGACGAGGATAGGGGACTCCATTGTTACTAAGATAATTCTTCCGATGCCAATTTAAAGGCAAATTAATTAGAATATTAATTAAGAAAAACAAAAAGTACTATTAATTATATGTAGAACATATAAATAAGAAATATAATGAAAGAATAATTAAACGAATAAAATTAAATAATTTGAAAGATTTTTTATCTGTTAAATGTAGAAAAATGAAAACTTTATAATGAATTTTTTTTATAGGTGAAGTGACAATTTAAAACATGTAAATAATAAAACAATGCAATTCAGGGATTTACAAATTCAAAGAAAATGTGAATTAAAGCGATATTTCGCGCAAATTCTGTTTTTAAAAATTTATCGTTTTATTTTTTTTTTGCATTTCAATTAGAAAATATTACTGTAAGTATTTTCCATTTAAAATTATTTTTTTATTGTTCATTTTTCGAAGTACAATGAACTCTCGTCTTCGAAAACAAAAGATAAACTGGTCTTACTTATTTCAATAACAAAATATCAATACATATTTTTAAAGTTTTGTCATTTTATAAATTATAAAATTCCAAAATGCTCAAATATTTGAATATAAAATTCAAAATGCTATTGTAAACAATTTGCTTTCAATTAGCATAACATAGATAATACTTTCAACTGAATAGATTTCACCAGAATAAAGCGAAGGCAACATTGTCAGAAAATCCTTCTGTATTTACCAACTTAAAAGTTTTTTAAAAAGTCAAAATTACATTATTAATTTAAACATTTAGATAACAAAAATTAAGCAATTTAAAGATTAAAGAGAGAAACGCCATATAATCAAAAACATTTTAATTTCGAACCCATCTTCAGACATTCCTTCACAAAATTAAATGTATATATTAAACATAAATTATGTCATTCATCAATAAAAAAATAGAGAAAAAGTAAAAAACAATAATAATATATAAAACAATTAATTCATTTTTACATTTTTAATATGCTATGGTATCATGAGACTGGTCGGCATAAGATAAGTTCATGCAAACAATAAACAGAACATACATAAAAAAAAATAAAATAGCTTTCATGGCTAACAATTTATGGAATCCTTGAAATGAAGTTGTATCTAAACGATTTATTTGAAATTAAATATAACAATATCCACAGAGAATCAGCTGGCCACCAGAAGTGAACAATGTGGAATAAAAATTATTCAATGGTTTAGAATAATAATGCAACAACAGAAAAAAAAATTCAAAAACATTTCAATAAGAAGAGTTAATTACTAATACTTTAAAATCTTTGGGCATAGTATTTAACTCAAAATTTTATTTATCAATAATATTTGGGATTTAAAATCTTAACTACATTTCGCATTTAATAATAATGCTATTTGAAAAATTCAGTATTTAAATATAAAGAAAATACAGGAAGAGAGAACAGTGGTTGAAGTCGGAGAGAAATTTAAAACTCAAAACTGTTTTTACAAGTTTATAATTTTTATGAAATATATAGTCACAAGAAAATTTATATTGCCGTCTTTCAGCAGTTTTACATTTCAAAATTAATCAAAAATCGTTTTAGATACACATCAAAGACCAAAGAAACATGAACTAAGTATTCAAAGAAAAGATAATATTTTTTTTTCTAATTATAAAATATTATAAAAATGCTATTAAAGAACCTAATACAAAAACATTTTTGAGCTGAAGAATCGTGTGTTAAAAATTCCAGTTCAAAAAATAATAATGGCTGAAAAATCTCTAATTTTCAATTTTAGAATGATAATGGTATTTATTTCAGTAAATGGATCGCAATGATACGGTCATGAATCCAGTATCCTGGACATGAAATCCGCCCATTCTGAAAATATACCAAACAATTAGAATACTTTAATTAGAGGATACGACCGAAGCCCCAAACCGTGCAGAAATATGCACAGCCTAGATAACTTCAGACTTGGTAGATAAGTATTCCTCGGGCCAAGTGGCAACCAGGAAATACAACAACGGTTCTTTGTGGTGGCAAGGCGCCTAATATTCGCGTGCCTTAGACGTGCCCTCTTCTTGACCGCTTTATGATTAATAACAACTTGAGCAAGGGAAAAAAGTAATTCAACAAACAAATCAGCAAATGATCGGTTGAGTGACAGAAATCGCTTTGGATAAATATAGGAATCAAAATAGTCGATTTAAGAAAATTTTACCACAAAGATGAATATGCAGCAATCATTAATGGCATTTCGATAGATTTTATAAGAAACATCTTTCTAAACAGCACTTTGTGAAGAAGGGGGGGGGGGAAGAAGGAACCGTGCATTTCTTTTTTTTTTTTTTTTTTTTTTTTTTTTTCCGGACACATTTGAGAAATAGCATTTACCATTATTCTAGAACATAATAATGATAAAATAAGTGGTAAATGTAATTCACATTTTTTAAAATTATTCTTTTTTTATCATTGAAATTTTATATCAGTCACAAGTGGAAGTTAAGAATTTCAAATACATACATTTTCATGTATACTATTTTAATACAAAACTTTAAGACATTCCATTTACAACATAAAATTTTCTTCTTCAAATTTCAAACAGCAGAATTAATCAATTATAAAAAAAAATATTTGTATATTTTATAAAATGTTGTAGAATTGCAATACTGTATAATGTTCAGAATCTTTTATCACGAATTGATGCGAAAGTTTAAGAAAATGAATTTAAAACAAGTCAAAATATTGTAAATGAGAAGCAACAATGGAATAAATACACGAAAGAAATGTATGTATAAACGAGGAGAAAAAAAAACAATCATGCTTCACTGAATAGATATCTTTATAAAGAGTGTTATGGGGGGGGGAGACGAACACATTTATTCCACGGCAAGTAAATAAAACTTCTGAAATGACTGTTTTTAATAGCCAAAATGTTATATTAAATAACGAAGTTAATCTGCTATTTCAAGCTTCAACGTGGAAAATTTTTAAAACATTTAAATAATCTTCAATTAATTCATTTGATGATGATTATAAAAATCATTCCCTATGATAATATACACAATGAAGATAATAATTCTAACATCGTATCAAAAACATACACAATGAAGATAATAATTCTAACATCGTATCAAAAACAATCATCAAATAGGACGAACGAATGTAATTTGTTTTCGCCTATATCAAGCAATAGCATATTAGAAATTAAATATTAATCTGAAACTAAAATAAGCATTTCCCCCCATATAATAATAACGAAAGATTTCAATTTTAAACAAATTTAAAAATTAAATTTAATAAAAATTTATTTATTTATTTTCAAATATTAATAAATAAATTAATTTCGTATAAAAATAAATGAATTAATTTTCTTTCCCATTATTATTATTATAAAATTCACATTTCAAAGCAATAAATGTACATAAAAATTTTTTATATCCGTAAAAGAATTTTCATATCTCTCAGATAAAAGTTCAAAAGTTTCAACGTCACATATTCGAAGAAAATAATATGCTGGTATTCAAACTATCTACAAAGTAAGCTACATTATCAGTCTGTATTCGCTTTGTTTACTTACAGCAGAACCGAAGCACTTTTTTAGCACGTGACGATAAATGTTACGAACTTTAATGCAAGTAAACAAAAAAGCTAAATTTCATCATGAGAAATTTCCAGCAAATATATAAGCATTCTCGCCAATTTACCTACACAAATCAGGAAGCTAAATTTTATATTCTCAATAAATGCGCGCGAACAACACATTTTTATCACAGAAAACATCTATGCAGTATAAGAATGATGAAATGAATTCATATCTTTATGACAAAATATTATTCAAAAGAAAAACCAATGTTCTGAAATGGAGGCTTTTATCTGCGTGAGATAAAAGATAGCGCGTAAATTTCTATTGCCCAAACTGAGGTATCATATTTACTTATAATGACAATGAGTTTGAGTGGTGGTGGTGGGGGGGGGGGGTGTGATCCTCGGTGCGATTTTTTTTAAATTTTAAAAGTTTTAATTCATACGAATTAAGCTAAATCATGGCGTTTTTCTGCAATAACTTCCGAAAGTGTAATATTACAAAAATAATTTTTATATTGTCTTAAAATTCAAAAATCAATGATACCAATGTTTTGCGGAATAATTTTTTTCTATATTTAATCAATTTTTTAAAAAAATATTGTTAGCATACATTTTAACACGAACAGTTAAGAATTTTGAGTGAATATTAAACGTATCATGAGTAATAAAACTATATTATATATGTATATATATATATATATATATATATATATATATATATATATATATATATATATATATATATATATATATATATATAAAGAATTCTGAAGAACACCCAAGTTATTGATAAAAAAGTCACCAAAAAATTTCTAAATATTTTTCGTTTTTGTTTTACAATCCGATTGACTTATCTTGTAAAAAAAAATCACAAAATCATTATTGGCAAAGCAGAAATTAAAGAAGATAAATTTATGTAATTCTGAAAAGAATCCGCAGCAGGTTTAAATTTACATTAAAATATTACTATTAATATGAAGAAAAAAGCCAAATTTTATATTGTTTTAAGTTAAAAAAAATCACGTCGCATTGTTGAAGCACTAGAAATAGCCGGGCGCATCCACTTCTTAAAACGTTTCAAGGAACAGCCAGAAAATAAAGGAAATTTATAGTAAAATAAGTAGAGCAATGCAAGGCTTCTAAAATAGTATGATTTACAAATTTATCGAAATTTCAAGCTTAAAAATATTTTGCCGAAAAAGCCATTAAGGCTAAGCCACATAAAATATTTAATTAAACAATTGAACGACCATTAATCCAACTGGTAGCCAAAGGCGGTTTGTTTCGAATACGAAAAAACAATAATAAGTTAAAGGACTGTTTCTTGCATGATTGTTAAGCATTTAAGTAATATCCCAGGAATTATTATTTAACTAAGAATAAATATTACAGCTGTATAAATGGCATATCCGTTTACGCCAAGTATAAATGCCATATCCGTTTATGCCAATTAAGTTCACTCCATCTGAATTAATGATCGTTCGCATTCTTCTATCTCTCAATGATTTACATAGATTCGGAAAAATATAAATATCGTTATTGCACTTAATTGGAAGCCATTCTTCTCTGCTCATTTTTAAATAGTTTAAAAAAACATCACATTTAAAAACAAAATATCAAGCAATTATAAGAGGTGTTGAACAAAAAAGCATTATTGCGAAAATAAATTAGCCCATTTTTTGAAAAGTCGTCAAAACAGACAAAATAAAATAATAAACAAAAAAGAATGTCAAGAAAATTCATTTTATTACCTTCAGCTTCAAAAAATTTAGCATTTTTTTTTTAATTATAACTTACTCTAAATATAATAATCGCTGAATGCATCCCATTCCAATTTTTTCACAGCATTATCCTAATTCAATCAGTAGTTGCACAATTTTTACAATCGTTACATTCCGTCTCAGTTCTTAAATTAGTTTACTTTAAAAAGCTACATCATATTAGGAACATGAATAAAGCTTTTGATAACCAACATTCACACTGCACTAACATACGAACTTGAGAATATCACAGACACGAATGGTTCTGCGGTTGACAGTTCAAATTTTTCTACTTGCGAATAAAGGCACCCATACACAGCTGTGGCATTCAGAAAAACAAAAATCTCAAAAGAAAACGCCGAAAAACAACAAATGCATTTGCATCAATCCTTTCATGACAGATATACGACATCTGAGTGAAGACGTCTGGGTCTTTCCCGAACTAAAAGTGTTAAGAAACACACTCGCACATGGCACCGAAACTAACCTTCACAACGATGACTGATTATGCATGCAAAGAAGTTCTGTCTGAACATCTGGATGATAATGCCAAGTATTAAATAATAACTGTGAACATCATGGAACAAAATGAAATTTCTGTTTCCCATTATGCTGAGGATTGAACAAATGTTAACAGATTCGTTGAAACTGTTTCTTCTTCACACATGAAAAGTACACGTTCATTCTATTTGGAGTATATACTTAATGAGATAGAATGAAATAATCCAACTGATATAAAAAATGCAAACAAGTAAAAAATTATATTTATTGGCGGTTTTAAATTGTTATTATTGATCATTTGATTTCAAGCTTCGCCTTCATTTTAATTCTTGAGTTGTGCTTCCATAAGACTTTCACACGTTTCTCAGAATCAAATTTCTATAACTTTCATAGCCATACATGAAACTACAGTATCATATGAAAATCATGCAGCTAAAATAATTATTTGTTCAGCTACAATGCAGTACAATCCATTTATGAAGTTATACGATCTCTGAATGCGTTAATACACCCTCTTTTTCCTAGACTTTACCAAGTGAGTCGCTTTCTAGTAATAGACAGGGCTGCGATGACCTGGCCTGGTGGTAATGCCCCGGCTTCGGAAGCGGAGGATTTGAAAATCGTGGCCCGATTCCACCCATGAACCGTATTGTAAGCGAGTCTGGTACACGTTAAATCCGTCGAGGTCAAACATACTTTCGCTGGTGTGGCATGAAAGTGTAGAGAAGGGGATGCTAGTTTAGGTGGCGTCCTCGTCATCCGACCATGGTTCAAAATTACGAGGTCCGACCCAAAATAGCCTTAGTGTTGCTTTAAAACGGACGTTAATACAACCAAACTCTATTAATAGATTTAACAAAGATTTTTTTTACGCTGCTCTAAAATGAACCTTTTCCTAAATAACGAAATGAAAAAGAAATCTATGATTTCAACTCCTCTACTGCATACTTAACAGAAAATATTATAACATATACATGCTTACTTTATATATGCTTTAAAACTTACAACACATGGGTTCACTCTTATTAGAGTGACAATAATAAATGCATATTATTATTTAAGAGGTTGATAATTAAGCAATTTCATAATATTAATGAATAATGTAAATTGTATATGCTATAAAAATAAAGGGTGTTGTAAATGATATGACAGATGAAAACAAGTGCATAAAGGCATATTTCAAATTTTATATAAAAAAAATGAATATAACAAAAGGTTTTTCAGCATTCATCTCATTGCATTAAATCTCACAGTTAAACGTTACTGAGGATTCTTCTCCATTACATCAATACAGATATTCATTAATTTAAAAACTCTGATTCCTTTTATTAAAAAAAATCAAAAAATTCCTTTTATTTAAAAAGTTACAGAACACTAACCTAATGAACAATTTCTTATTATGCAATCCAATGGGCTTAAAAAACCAGAGTACAAGAAAAATAAATAAATAAATAAAACATCTAAAAAAAGTGAAAGACACGTGGTTTAAAAGACAACGGACGCTCTATGTAGGTCAAAGATTAGATGAAATTAGTTCTAGATGTGTCGATTTCATTCTCTTCACTGACGATCCCCGCCACTAATTAAGGACAGCTTTGCCAAATTTTATTTACTTTGTCCAAGCGTTTCAAATTGCAATCATTTCTTAACAGCAAGTTCAGCCCTACAGTTAGCAAATGGTAGAAATGACAGATTGTGTTCACACAACCAATGAGGGAAAAAAAAAAAAAAAAAGGAATAAGAGAAGAAACCAAAAATGAAATGAAAATTATTAATACAACTCCAAACGAATTTTGTCTTGACAGTGCCCTATTAAAGAACTCTACAATTTTCGAAGAATGTTTACGTACACATGCATGCACGAAACATACACACGTACATATAAGGTATCCAAAATAATTATATAAAAAAATTAAAATTTTAATCCCTTTATATGAAATAATTTTTTCAAGTACATCAAATGAATGGAACCGAATTTATCTTAACTATTCTTATATAATTTCTTCTTAACCATCAATCAAAGTGTTTTTCAGATCTGTATATCAATTTCAGGAGGCATTAGAGGGGGGGGGGGTAAAAAAAGCCAAGAAAGTTATTATGTACTTTATTTAGTTTTCGAAATGAAGTAACTAATTGGTGAAGCAAATACATATCTCTTCACTGATCTTTACAAAACAGACGATTAAATTATAATATTGTGTATTTTTTTGGCCATATATTCTATTTTCATTTTATTCACTTGATAATTAAATCCTTCGATCAGGAAAGCCACATCTCCTGCATATATATATATATATACAGCAAATAAAATTCTCACATCCAATCACTGCTAAAAAAGTCTATATCCGTGACCAAAGACGTAATTTTTGGAAAGTTGTGTTTGACATATCTGTCAAACATAAGACCTCTACAAAAGCTTTTATGGGGGTGGTTCATCAACCTTCAGAAGCACGAAAGAAAAAAAAAGATGGTCCGAAGATAACAGGATTTAGAGCGTCAGTAGAACGTGCTCAATGAGCTTGAATGAAAATGTCTCCCCAATACACGTGTCCACTCCATTAATACTGCTTTAGACTACCTAACAGTAGGCAAAGAGAAATTTCCGTAAAGTCGAAATTTAACCACAAAATTCCATATTATTTTTTCAGCCACAAGAAAAAATAATATGGAATACTAAATGTAAAATTTCCGTTTTAAACAAATATATATATTATATATATATATATATATATAAAAATTTAACTTAATGGCTTCTTAATAATATAATAAATTTCGAAACGAGTTTTTTACACTCTCATGGCCACTTTACGCATTTGGGAACTTACACAAAATTGAAGACTTTCTTTTTGTCATTATTTATTTCTGAAAGTTGTGAATATCAGAGACATTAACTTAGTTTTATTACAATGTTAGTATTAGAACCATTAATTAAACCAATTTCAAGCCATTGAACCTATAAATATTTAACCAGCATAATTTATGCGAAATTGTTTTATTACTTATAAACTGAATATTTAATAAATATCAAACATCTTCTCTTGCATTAAAAATTAGTATTAAGCATCATCAAAATGGTTATCCTAAATACTGACAAATATCAAAAATGACACAATCCTACAGCTATGGTTAATATTGGGGGGGGGGGACTTTCAACCCATTCCTTAAAGTGGACTTTATATATCGGGAATTGATTTAGTGGGGTTAGGGGGCAAGACTCGCATTCATCAACCTATTCCATTCTTCAAGGAAAGGAATACAGACACGCAATAAATTAATTCAAGCATGTGCAACAGAAGTCACAAATAAACCATGACAAAATCGACGCTTTTTTTTTCTTGTTTACTTTTCAAAGCATTCGGCACAATCCAGTTTGCGTGGGTTTTGGATGGGTCATTAGAATGAGAAACACGTGTTCCTGATTTTTAAGCTGATATTTATAATAAAATTAAAATGAAATCAAGTTCTCTGTCACAATAAACAACAAAATTCTGGGAACAGGGAAATAAATTAAACCGATAAATCGTGAAAATATATTGAGACAAAATAAATACTGCATTTCATAAACGACTCAAAAAAATTATTATTATATTTTATTGTAATGTGCAATTTTGTAATACTATTTCATATGTTTATTTCATCGCCGAAACTGAAGAAATTTGAACTCAGTTTTTAATTATTTATACGAGCTCGTTTGACACATGCCTTCAAATCTGATGCATATTTTCAATAAAATGCAACAGAAACTAAATTCAAGCATATTTCCTTTACACGTATAAAATATTAAAAATAATCTATTTTCTTTCATTGCAAGTACAACTGGAAGAGCAAAATTACTACAATTTATAATATTTGTAAACAGTGAGATTTTATACTTCACATTTTTTTAAAAAAATACATGTTGTATTGTTTTTGTTAAATTTTTATATGCAATTAATATAAATATCAACAAAATTAAATGCAACAAAAGTTTTGGCGTAATCATGCGAAAATTGTATAATTAAATGAAATTGAAAAATAAATATAGAGCAGTTTTAATCAGAGAGATGGGGATGAGCAGGTTGTCACTCACTTCACAGTGTTATAAACTAAAGGAACAACTAGCAAGCTAATATTCTTAAGTAGTGTCTGAAAGAAAATACATGAACTTAAATGAACAAAGTAAAACAAATTAAAATAATGATTTGTGATAAACGATTCGTACAAAAATAAAAACAAATAATTGTAAAAATATTCTAATTTAAAATTTAAAAAAAATGAATAAAAAGAAAAGAAAAGAAACTAAGCACTTATTTAAAAAAAATTAAACAAAAAAGAATTTTACTTCCTACTTTTAACACACTTTGTTTATCTGATTAAATAAGCTCTTTTCACAGCTAATTTTATAAACATGTTTTTCCTTTTCTCTTTCTCTTTTCATCAACATATGCAAAATTCTGGGAAAATCTATATTTAGTAAAAGAAAAAAAAAATCTATTTCATAACATAAGTAAACGAAGTACTAGAAATATATGAGACATTAAAATATACATTTGCATTCGAAATTCATTTCGAATGCGAATAATTGTACTTTCGTAACGATGTTTTTATTTTGTCAGTTGGGTGTTAATCGAATGCGTGGATAATATCATTAATATTGAGTTAACAAAACAAAACAAAAACAAGGCGAAAATGTGATGGAAAATAATCATGAGATAAAGGTTCGATTTTTTTTTGGTGTGAGTGTGTGTGGGGGGGGGGTATATATATTTGAAGAGTTAGTTATCATAATGGTGATAAAAGGTGAGCATCATTTTTAAACAATTTTGTAACTACAAATCAGCAATAGGGTTCTGCACACTACAAAACAATTATAAAGGCACTCAACTCAAGATTTTTCGGTATATATTCCATGTTAGCAAAACTTGATAACACAAAATATGATCAAATGACGGAAAAAACACTCAAGAAAAATTTATACATCGATTATTGTCAATAACCACTGGAATGGACTTGACAAGGTCACAGCACAAATTGGACACTCAAATAACAAATAAATTTGAGATACAAACAATACGTTTCGCTTTACAGAAAAACTTAAAGCAAAGAACAACGCCTTCTTTTACCAACGTCACGTAGGGCTCGTTAATAACAGCTTAACTCTTTTTTTAGCAACGAAGAGCGTACTTATTTGACACAGAAGGTTTCGAATTTCACAAAATAGCCGAGACCTTGAAAATGGAACAAGCAAAGTAGAGCACATAGGAATTCCAGTGTATTTTTTCTCCATCTCTGATGAGCTAGGAGGCGAATTTCAGAGAAATGTACCATTAAATAAACAGACACAAGTCTGCAAAAATACATCTTTCGACATAAATTTGAATCTGTATTTCGACATCTTTCATCGCTGGAGATAAAGAGGCGATTCTAGGAGCCACCGCCTAGGCGACGTCAGGCTTTATCCATTTGGATGATAAGAAATGATTAAAAGAGACATCGTTTTATACTGTGCGAGGTCTCTTGGCGACAAGCCCACACAGGCGACAAAAACTTGATTTGAGAAGCAGAAAACGAGCCCACGACAGATTTGATGCAAAAACACAGCCAACTCCTTCCAAACTTGAGACATTTTGTCATCTACGTACATAAAAATGTTTAAAAATTTACGGAGAAATTACAAACCTGAATAGTTTGGAAGAAATTATTTCCTAGGGAAAAGAAGGAATACACATATAACAAAAAATAATAAAAGTAAATTGCTTTGTTTTTATAAGCGAAGAATTATTTCAAGTGTAAAGAGTTATTTCAAGTTCCTCAAGAGAAGAGGAATAAATAAATAGGAAAAAACTGAGAATTCTTTGGTAATCTTTACTTAAGAATAAAGACTGCCGATTTGAGGCTTGTATCACGGAGTTCTTGAACTCAAGGTTCTTAAATCTCCGGGCTGAATTAACATGGTTATTAACATGGCATTGAGATTACTTAGAAATAAAAATAAAGATGAGTACGTGCATTTGCGTTGGCGCTCTACAGACCAGACTTGACATAAAGCTTCTAAATTTGGCCCACATATGTTTTAGTAAATGGAAATGTGCACCTCGAGGAGATTTTTTTTTTATCCAAATTTTTACTAGAATTTTAATTAAGAATTAAGCCAGATTTTGATGTTTTTTCGCATAACTTCCAAAAATATTCCTGCACAAAAAACGATTTTAAAGAGAAAAAATATTTTTTCTACGATGCCAATTTAGTTGCTGTGAAATTCTTTAATCTAAATCTAATTAACTTTTATACATATTTTTAAGTACACATCGTTTTCATTGTTTCAAATATCTGATCGCGGGATTTCCTTCTATTATTGAATGATAAAGAAAAAATCTATTTAATATCTATGCAGTTTATAGGACGAATAAAAAAAAAATGAAATGAAAATACCGCTAAATTTAGGAGATGAATGAATCAGAAACTTCAGAGACAAAATGACACGTCTTTATTATCTAACAATTTGATAGAATCGTGGACAGGAAATTACATCTAAGCAATCTGGGTTCATGTTTAATGTTTAATTCTCTCAATATTTCAAATATCCTTAAAAGCAGAATAAAATTACAAACTACATGATCTAATAATTTTTCCTTAATAAAATACAAGATTTTTATGCTTAAAAATTTAAGGTAGAGAATAATATGTACCTTCTAAAAATAATAAAAATTGCACAGTGCATTTAAAGACTTCATTATTACATTAATTAACAAAAATAAAATATGTGCATTAAATGCATAAATAACATACCAAAATCTGAAATTGAAATATTTTTTCAGCTTTTTTTGAAGGCTAACGACTCAACTTATCAGACAATTATTGAATCTTTTTGCATCTGCTAAAAAATGAAATTAACTTCAATTCCTATATGGAATTTATAAATCAACAAAATACCTCATAAATCGATCGCGTAACTATTATTAAAGTGATAAATAAATAAATAAACTGATGATACTGATATAATAACACAAATCAATTACAACTTTTTTTGGAATAAAAATAATAATTTTAAAAAATGGGAATGGAGAAAGGAATAGTTATGAAAAAGTGAATTCCCATTCAATAAACTAACGAGATCTGACCTTATTTTCAGATTAGACGTTCAGAATAAGAATTATTTATTTTATAATATAACACACTAAATTATTAAGTCAGAGGGAGTGCGGAATGGCTAATAAATAGTTGAAAAATATGAATTTCATCAGAAATAATGTATTTTTCTAATGAAAGCTGTTATTTATTCCCCTTCCCCCAATGATAAAAAGACATCTTCTGTAACAATTTCTATTTGTATGGCCAAGCGAAGCTTCGCAATAATTCCTTAACAGATTTATTTCTTAGAAGTGTTTTAAAGAATTAATTTCATGAATTTTTTTTTCCCTTATTTCTCGATAATAACATAGCATAAATAAACATTTTCTCGGGTTTACAACTATTCAGGACTTTAACACTACATTTTTCATTAAAATAAGATACGGATTTGATAAAATCCATTAGAATCGGCAGATCTGCTGTTTCACAAAGTGCAATTTAAATACTTGCAAAAATAGTGTTTCTCACAATTTTAGGAATGATTTGGCTTTTTTTTTTTTTCATACACTTACAAGGATTTCCAACATAATCTTGCCCTTCCTCTTATAATAGCTAATAAAATAACGTTTCAGGTATCCAGTTGAAGACCTGGGAATTTTTAAGGGAAAAAAATAAGAAATATACAGAACGAGGGATCTTTTACTGAAAATGTCTTAAAATATTTGAGACATTCAAGATGTACGCATATATAAATCAAAATTAAAATGGAGTTCGGAAGCTGCAGAAAGGCCGAAGTCAGAATACCAATACTCTAAACAAACATTTCGAGATGAATGATAGGAAAATAATTTAACTTCAAACCTTACAAAAAACTTTCAATATCTTAAAGATTTTATTTTTAACCTAACGATTTAGAAATTAAAAAATATTCTTCTTTTTCAGCCATTCTTTTTTAATTGAAAAGAACCACTGCTTTATTTGATTCAATGTATTTGATTGACAACGTTCGGTATATCTGGATGATGCCGCTTCGCCACAATCGCCAAAATTCAAGAGCATTTAAAAGAGAAAACAGATACATATCCATTTCTATTAGGAATTCGTCAAGCAAAATAAGAATTGGAAACATCTATTGCAGCCGGATGGGGAAATGAAATAATTCGAGAAATTATGGTTTAGCAGGTTTGTTTATCGAGCATGCAATGTACCTTCTAAAACAGCTGCGTCAGGCCTTGTCTGTTACAGTGAATAAATAACGAGTGCACCATGAAATGGCCATGTTAAAATATATGGACGCGTCAACCGCTACTCAATGAAAGGAATGTTAATACGGGATATGCGTCAGCTAGTTTCATTTGTCGTTTTACCAAGGTAATGTTTCAGCACATTTCAAAGAAAAATACCATCGGCTGCAACCATCCATTTCTCACTAGAATGCTTTTTGTATAAGCATATACATCATATCTGCAAGTTTTTTTCTTTCTAAAAGGTTCTTTTATTATTTGGAGTAAACTTTTAAAAAGATACATTTTTCCACAACTACAAAAGTGGGAAATATTCAAATATTTTTTAGATATCAAAAAATAAGGAATGCTAAGCAGTAAGAGTGGGCGATTATTAACAGCACGACCTACTTACTGTATGTATGAATGAATGAGGGTACATAAATAATAATAAAAAAACCTGACAGATGACAAAATCAAATAAAACCGACACCGATAATGAATTACATGCCATTTTTTTAATGAATTAAAACCTAAAACCTGGACACTTTCTGCGACAACATAATTATAAGTTAGAAAGTTAATTATGCTGCTGCACATGTTTATTCATTACTTACATGACAAATCAAAATTTGTAATGTATGGAAATTTATACAAAACTTCTAAAAGAGGCCATTCAAATAGATAGTTTTAATAGTAAAAGAAATTAAATGAACTGTGCAATTTTTATAGCCTGTAATTTATAGAGCAGACAACTACTTATGGAACTATGTATTTAAAACCACTTGTAGTTTATAGAGGTTATAAAAGGAGTTCAAACAGATATTTTGCATAAATATACATCTAACAATAAAATATTACATAGATATGCATTGAAATTTTAATAATAACAAGAAATCTCATGAAATTTTTACGAAATCATAACACAAAATACGAGGAAATGTATTTTCACTTTTATAGTTTTATTAAAATATTCTGAATGCATACAGAATCTCTGTATAAAATACTAATGCAGAGATACAGATTAAAATATTTGAATACATTTTAGTAAATATATATACACTTAATATCAGAATATTAAGTACAATTTTTTAAAACAAATATGAGTTAAATGTAAAAGTAGTAATTAAAAAAATAATTATACTTTTATCTGTAAAAAAAATGAAGTACATTACATGTATGCAAGAGAAAAGTGGGTTTTACAACCACAATGAGCAGAAGTAACTTTTGATACTTCACAAGCAAACTGAGCTGATATTTTCAAAATCACATGTCAATTCTTACTTTTTAAAAATAAACAAAACATGTCTAATTTCATAATTATGTATATTATTATTGTAGATTGTAAAAAAAAAATCGTATTACGCATTTCTATCGAAAATTCTCTCCTAAATTAAAAGTAATCTTAATGTTTTATTTTTTTTAAATTTTAATAATTTAACAAAAGAATGTATACTCAAATAGCTGCATCCAAATTTTTAAAAAAATTTCAAATAAAAACAAAGCTTCAAAATCAAAATTCTGAAAATCTCGAAAATGGATTTAATCCATATGAATCAATGAACAGTAGAAAAAACACCAGTCTCAATCTAAAATATCATATTTGGAGCAGCTGGTGGTCAGGAAGGGTGTGGGGGGTAGAGAAGAGACGAACTTTTTTTTTTTTTTTTTTTTTCATGCGGAGCAATTTTTAAGTCAAAGAATAAATGCTTATGTTCTATTTTTTTTATTAAATAAACATAAACACTCCTCTAAAGATATTTTATTATTTATATCATAAACGGAACAATATATGCATACAGAATAACTGTAATCAAGCAATATTAAAGGTAAAGATGTCGAATCGGTATTTTAGCTTGAAATCAATCTAAAAAAAATTCTTAAACCTTATTTTGATCTTCGAGATTGACAGCACATCTTTTCTATTTAAATCTGCCTAAATTATATAAGAAAGAAAAATATATGTTCTGCAGAAATAGATATCAATTATACAAAGACAGCAAACCTAAAACAAGAAAATAAAAAGTTTCCAGTAAAATGCCTCCAGGGATATGACTGAAAAACGACCGTAGGTGGCTTAATCTGCATTCAGATTAAAAAGATCGCATAACGTTGACACACATGCAGCTTTACAAATAAAATAATGATTAAAAATATATGCATAGTAGGCGGGTACGATAAAAGAATGAAATATGATACCAAGGCCAAGATAATAATTCGGTCTTTATACATCATCTATAAACGCAGCTATTTCCCATTAACAAAGGGATTGGGGCGTTGCCCTGAAATGGTCCAAGACCGTTTTATCAATATCTAAAGCGTTTGAGGATTATATATAATATATGCTCTTATCCCCCTCCCCCAATAAGAAGGTAGAAGTTAATGATACAAAAAGGGTGGAAGAAGAGGAGAATACGCAGCGATCCTTCAATCCTCTATCTTTAATCCTTATAATTAAATTTGTATTATATACTAAGAATTGAGAGAAGCAATTTTATATCTTTTTTTCTCTCCATTAACACTATAAATCATTTTAAATTATAAAACACACGTGATAATTTATTATATAGACTAATATTTACAGCACAACTCATGTTTCATTCAAGCAGATACGATTCCACAGCAGAATTCACACAAATCGCAATTTGTAAAAGATCAAACAGCATACAATAAATAACGAAATTATTTAACTATTCTTCATTAAAATTACTTTCTAACTTCATGTCAAAAATGCAGTCAAAGAAAAAATGTACCAATGTTTTATAATATTATCAAAATTAACAGAAACGGTAAAATAAAAAATAATAAAAAAAAAGCAAACGATGTATCACTAAGCAGTGCAGAATTAAAAAAAAAAAAAATTATGATAAAAAAATCAAGTACATCAAAATAATTTTCTTCTGTTTTCAGTTAAATAAGAATACAGAATTTTTCGTCTTGAAATCAAAATTATGAATGAGTGGGTAAGAGATTACACATGACGGCTTAAAAATAAAAAATAATAAAACGCTGCAAGGCATCCTTTTACGGAATATGGAATTTCCGATGGCGAACTATCAACAACTTGGATGCTTTGTTATCCTTACAAGCGGTAATTAGATCGAAAACAGGATGCATCGATGACGGAGAACTTTCAAAAGCTCCCTCTCGTCTCTCTTTCTTCTCTTATAAACATGTCGCAAGCCCTTGAGTATCGAATGAAAATAATCATTTAGATAACAACTGTATCAAAAAAAAAAAATTAATGCATTCTTCAATTTATAACAGAAAAACTTTTTTTTAAAAATTTCCGGCAAATTTTTAATTTCTTTCCGCTGAAAACAGTGAAATTTATAAAAAGCTATTTAGAAAACGAAAAGAAAAAAAAAAAAAAAAACGCAGAAAAAGAATAAAAAAAATGTAATAGAATTTCCCGGAGATAATGGAAAATAAATGTAAGAAAGCTTTTCAATCTTAAAATCAGAAATGCAAGCAATTAAAAAAAATCCGATCCAAAAAGAAATTCCACAATTTATAAATAAGACCATAAAACAATTAAATAAATTTAAAGGAAAAAACATGTTTGTATTTACGGTAAAATGTTCAGTTCCAAAAAACTTATAGACAAAATACGGACAACGGGACCAAAAAAGGAACATAGCATTAAAAATTCTTCACTGGATATGAATAATTATACTGAAAATGTTTATAAGATAAAGATCTGAAGCGAATGAAAATGTAACTTCAAAATAAAATAATAAAAATAAATTTGATGGCATGATTTTAGAAATTTATGAGGAAAACACACGATTAGAAGATAGGTAAGCAGTTGTAAAAGACCACATTAATAACAATTAAATACTAAGCGTGCAAAGTTTATGAATGCATTTATATAGTTATCATTATTAATTGTGGTTTATTTAATAGATACAATGATATGGAATATTTAAAACAAAACATGTTGATTTTAAATGGAAAAATGCGATACATTTTTTAAAGTTTTCATTTGAACATTTGTAATCGAATGTCATATATTACAACAATAGTATTTTTAAAATTAGCTTATAAATTAAAGAATAAACAACATTTGACATAAATATTAAAAATGAAAAAAAAAAAGAAAGATTAATTTTCAATCGACCCCCCCCCCCCCTTCTTCTCCCTCTAGTATCCAATGAAAATTATTTAAAATGCTGAAAATAATATCGCATGGCTATAGAAATTCCTTCGATATTATCCAATTATCGGTGACACTGTCTTAAAATTAATAATTATTTTATCATAATCCATCAGAAATTCTTGATTTTATCGACTGACTGTTACAAAGTGAGAAACAATGGTTTTGGAGAAAGGAGATGCGAATTAGACACAAATATTTCAACAAAGAAGTAAGTAAATTAAAAATAAAAGTTGAATTGTTATGCATGATTCTGTAAAATATCTAGTTTGGCATTTTGAAAGAGATAAGAAAGTGACAATAGAAAATCAAACAAAAAAGTAAATGATTAAAATTAATAAATTATTATTACTGAATATTAAATATATAATGCAAGTGCTTTATCCCACACTAATTTCTAAACCATTACAGTTAGGTATATCGTTCCAGTTGGAAAAATGCTTTAAATAACACAGAATTAAATTTTATGTTGTCTAAGTTAGTAAATGGAATGCTGAAAAAACCACAAAATTTAAATTTTTTACAGAGCTTTTAATAATTTTTTTTATTATTTGTTCTATTAGTATATTCAGCAAGTTATTTTAGACATACTAGCACATTAAACACAAAAAAAAGTTTCACTCTTTTGCATATAAATTTGACCAAGTTATGAAGCTTAGAATTTCATTATTTTAAGCCAATCAAACGGCCACTTCACGATTATCATACAATGATTGGTATATCGTCGATTCTGACCTAAAAATATCTAAAATAATGATAATTAAAGAGCAATAACTTGGCTAATATTTCAGCATTGAACAGTTTTTGTTGGCAATCATCGTTTGTCTTAATAATATTTTATAAAATATGATTAATAGAATCACGTGATTACATAAAACTTTAAATTTTGTAATATTTTCAGAATAGCATCTTTCAACAGAAAGTATATGCATATCTAATGATTTAGAAATTGATATTCGGCCACTGTTAGAGTGGAAAGCTTACACATATTTGAGTAGAGAGAGGGACTGAATGTATGCGATCTAGTTAAAATAACAAAGATGAATAATTTTTCTATCAATTTCGTTTTAAATTTCATTTGATACAGGAAGACATTTTAACATATTAACATTTGTTGTTAATGCAAACCTAAAAGGATGCCATGATATAACGAAGAAAAAAAAATTTTTTAATTAATGCTAAAACAATACAAAAAGCTCATTTCTGAAATGAAGCCAAAATGTAATTTTATCATTATAGTCTGGATATCGTTATCATACGTGGAAATATTTCTTATGAAAGAAATAAGAAATTAATATACACCATAAAACTCACCATTGAAAAAATAACCTTGATATTAACAATTGCGCATTTAACATTCCCAAAATCGAATTTGAAATTCCATCAATTTATTCCTCTTTCCCCCTTTTCTTCTTCATTAACATCTTCAATTACGAGCTCCGACAACTTGTTAACCCACGCGGCTTCTACGGCAGATGGTATAGCCTAAACCACAACAGACGGGGGAAGGTTCTAAAACGGTTTTAAATTTCGTAGTGGTTACAGACGTAATCCGAATTAGTGAAAGTGAACCCTAGATAAAGAATTCATAAAAACGCAGGGAAAGAGAGCAAGGCAAACACCAAGCACATACAGAAAAAGAAAGAAAGAAAAAAAAAAGCATTGCGTCACTCTTTCTCTCGATTTGCATAACCAGAACAGCTGGGAGAGCTGAATGCTAAGTGACAAAAAATACGCCATTTGAATCCGCCATTGTTGGACACGACATGCACACGTGAGCCGCAGGGCAATTGGGAACCACCTTTGAAATAAACACACATACGTAGAAAAAGCGGAAAATACTCAACTTCAAAATAAAAAAATTCAAAAAGTAATTGTTTCCTCAAAACCATTAAAATAAAAAAAATCTAGAGCAATGTTTTTCAAGATAAAATAATGCCTTATAAGTAGCGGTTTGGAAGTAGTTTAGTTTCACACAACAAACTATGTATACCTGATGGCCATTTCAATAGTTCTCGATTGCGTAACTACGGCAAAAATGTAATAAAAACATTTTGGCAAACCAGAAGAAATGGTCTTTCTGAAACTCTCAAGCGTACTCTTCACTGACGGTTATATCTTTCTTTCACATTAAATTAGAGACTTTGAAAAAGGTCTTGCATAGCATTAGTGAACAACAGTTACGAACAATAAATGAATTAAACATATTTAAAGAATCTATTGCAAGAATCTATCGTGCATTTTTCTAATTAGTCCTACTAGGCGATGTCCTTTATTCTTTTTGACTTATTGTTGTAACATCTTTATTTCAGCACTAGAAGCGCTGTAACCTCCCACAATAAATTTAGCACAATCATTTTACTGTAGGTACACTTACTTCCCTATTATATGAGAGGCCGTTTTGAATTTAACCCTTTCTAGGGCCGTGGGAAGTATGCTTCCCACCAAATTTATCAATCTTTGTATGAAATTATGTAGGTTGGCATAAGTTCTGACAAATTTTTTTAGTAAGTTAGAAACTTAGATGCTTCAGTTCTTTATCTCAGACAAAATGATGTCTTGATTTGTTACTTCAATTATTAATTAACCAAATTAATTAATTAATCAAATTAAATTTATCAAATAAGCTAAATGAATCCCTTTTCTTATTCCAATTTCAAGCCTAAAAATATTTTAACATAATATGACTAGAAAAAAATGGTCCTTTAAAGGGTTAAAGGACTTAAAAGTCTTTATGGATCACCCTGCATATTTTTTATACCTTAAGATTATCACTCTTCATGCCTTGTTTCCTTTCTTTTTTCCTTTCCTGTGCAATATCAATGTTATTTTTTTCTTTCAATGTTCAATTCTTAACTTCATTAATCAATTCTTCAATTTCATTTAATTTTGTATACAGACTTTTATTTTAGCTGAAAGGCCAAAAAGCAATACGTGCTTAACTCGCTGGTACAAGAACTGCCTTACTAGTATAACTAAATCACTCATTCTATAAATAATTGTTCATTCAATATATATAAAGAGAACTCTGGGGGAAAAGGGGGGTTACACGATTTTCCTCTAATACATCTTACATCAGTTATGTCATCAGATGGAAGCATCATTAGGGTTGTTTGGGGATGGAAATCATAATTTTGAGCTCCGTTCAGATTACGAAAACAATCTCTGAGCAGGCACACACACACACACCTTTTTCAAATTTCCGGATAAAACAACAGATAGACTTTTTGGTCAAATTTTGACGTCAAATTTAACGTGCACCAGGCTCGCATATACGATGGAACTGGTTTCAAACGAATCCTCTGGCACCGAAGCCGAGATCTTACCACTATGATTTAGTGATCTAAAATGGCCATGGTAACAATCTGTTTCTGAAAAACTCCAAAAATTTGGTAAAAAGCATCAAGATATATATATCAATAATATACGAAAGGTATATATTAATGCCATTCGTATATTCACAATTATAATTTTCATAACCAGCATTTTAACTCTTTGCATTCGGATGGTGACACTTATCATTCAAGACGGTGCATCATCATTCTGACTTTTATTTATTTACTTTTGATTGTTAAAAATACCTGCAGAGTAGTAAGAAGATGAAAATTAATTAAACGGAAAAATTCAACCTAAAACAATTGTATACATATTTATTTTTCGGAGCAATGAACAAGTCTTTATATTAGGTGAATAATTATGCATCGAATTTCTTTTCCGAGTGCAAAGGATTACTATCAATGACTGGTTTCTCGCTAGCCAGACTAAGCTGCTGCTGCCTAGAGCCAATTATTCTAGCACTACAAAAGTGCAAACCAATTAATTTAGTGGACTGATGAAGGTGTTTATTCAAGTAAATGATAAAATACATGGAAATCTAAGTCTTTTTAAAAAAATATTTTTAAAGACTTTTTCCCAAAATAGATTACTAATATACAAATTAAATAATACTAAACATTTTACCATAAAAATGCTATATATTATCCTTCTTGTACTCGTAATAAGTTTTTTTTTTCTTTTTAATTAGCAATAAAACTGCATCATAAAAAAAATCATTAAATACCGTTCTTCAATTAAGATTTTCGGTTTTTCTGTTTATAATGGATATCAAAGCAGAGAAATAATCACTTATTTAATCGAAGGAAATCGCGCAATACTGGTGATCTTGAGATAAGAAAAGTTACTTTTTCTGCACGTCAACTAATCCATCCGCATGACCGAACTGTCTAAAAGCATGAAGCGTATCAGGTTTTCAGACTCATGGGATCGAGCAATACACTACAGAGCAAAAAGTAATGAGAATAAACTATGCTTTTCTTTCAGCGTGGCCCGATCCAACGGAATCGCTAGTTAGGTATCAAATTGCTACATTTTTTTTTTGTATCGTCTTCTGCAGTCGTCTCAGCGCGGTCAATTAAGACTAATGCCTTCCCAGAAATGATTATTAAACAGGTTCCAGATTTCGCCGACAGCACACCATTACAGTCCGAAAGGAAAGACGTTTTCAGAAGCTGGTCCATCAGGTTCCATTCTTAATGCATAATAAAAAAAATGTACTAATCAAGAGGTTATTGATATCCGTGAGTTTTTACGGCAATATCCAGAGACCAAGCTAGAGGTTAAATTAAACAATTATCAATATATAACTAGAAACTATTACAAAGTAACTCGAAAATCTCCCTTTAACAATAAAAAAAATGTAGCAATTCTAAATTTTAGTTCGAAAAACCGTAGCAAGACATGATTCGTCTGCCATTACATTATTTTTAAAAATGATATTGAACTGTATGGTAGCGACGACATGCATACAAAAAAGAAAAAAAAAACTATTTAATATTGTCACAGCAAGGATGAATATAAAGCAAGTAACTCATACAATTAAAAATAGTGTAGTATATTATACTTAAAACCAATTTTAGAAATTTGCTGAAATTGGGAAGGAAAAAAAACCTTATATTATTTAATAACTAAATTTTTGAGTTATAAAGTTATATAAAAATGGTTTTTGAATGATAATAATATACTCTGAAATAAAGATATTAAAATTTTCTATTAAAAAATGTGATCAAAAGTTTAAAAACCTCGTTCTTAGTGAATACCTACTAACTAAAAAACATAGTGACAACTCAGAGACCTATGTCCAGCATTTTGTCATGAAGAGCGTTTTAAAATTTTTTTCGTTATGCATATCGCTACTTGCAGAACAACAGTTTAAGAACATTATCATTTAAATAACTATTTATATCATTTAGAAACGGAAAGAGAAATATTATTAACAATTGGAAAATCAAAAAATTTCCTTTCAAAGAAGAATAAATTTTAGCAGACAGACTTCTTCTTTAGCGAAATTTATAATGTAGCAGGGAAAAAAAATGCGTACATTAAATGCAGCGTTAAAAAAATAGAAAAGAATTGATATTCATTTGTATTTTCGATTCATCCACTTTTAAATCCGTTACAAAATTCGAATCGGCTGTTGAGTAAATACAAAACAACTTATTGCAGCGCAAATATAATTGAAATTTTGCCCAAACACGTAAAATTTATTTTTTTTTAAAAGCGATAAAATTGCTGATCTAATACAAAAAAAAAAGTTTCCTTTCCTTGATTTCTCTGCTTTTAAAAGGAAGTGCAAATTAGTGAAAGCGGGTATACAAAATAAATAAAATGAAACATCACGCACTGCGTGAGTACAATGATTACTATCTGGAAATTTCAAATCTCAAACTGATTCGATTTGAAAATATTCAAAATGAAACAATTGGAAAATATACGATTTCAATAAAACAATTTTCTACCGTACATACCATGTTATTCAAATTTTGGAAGCGATGTTACTAATAAAATTCAGCATAATTATTGCAGAGCAATATTTTTTTAAATCCCTCGCAGAAGTATAAATAATAAAAGGTTGTGCACTATATTAAGAATCATTCTAACATAACAGAATAATGACTGTGTTCCAAGTACAGAAGCGACAGAAGGGTAAAATTCGTCCTTGAGAAGATTATAAAGAAAACAGAGCGGTTTTAAGCCAAACAGGTTTATATTTAAAAGAAAATATGTTTTCAGCAGAAAAATCTGTCACACTCTCATAAAAAATTCACGCTCTTGTTTTTATGGGTGCGTGGATTGAAACGAGTTTAACCATTAAAGTTATTAAGATAGCTTGTTCAGTGAAATTAGATGTTGCGAATATGTTGATGGAAAACAGTTTTTTAAAGTATGATGACGAAAGCACAGAAGATGTTAAAATCACTGAAAGAAGCCCTCAAAGCGAAAACAAAATATCACTAATTTCAAAAATTTTAGATCAAATTTTTCCACCAATCTGCATTGAAGAAAGCCACAAACACATAGTTCGTTATGCATCACGCAAACAGCAAACGTTATTTGAGATTTTAGATTTACAGAATCATTTTGAAGAAAAATTAGCTCCATATAAAAAGGAAATAAGTTATTTCAATCCAGAAATCTGGAAGCTTCACCAACAATTGTTTGAAGAACTTATTCGCCAAGAAATAATAGCTTGTCCGGAACGAGGACTGCTCTTGAAATCAATACTAGATGAGCAACTGCAAACACTAGATTCAATAAAGAAAAACTGCAAGAGTGTTTTCTCATACGCGGTTTGTAAAAAATTGCTGTCACGTAAATTTCTAATAGGCCATAGAGGAGAGATTCCAAAATTTCAAGAACGGATGCGGAAAGGAGAAGATGAAATGTCTGAAATGCAGAGAGAGAATGAAAGAAAAAGATTGGAAATAGAGCAAGGAGAACAAATAAAAGATATTGAGCGAAATTTCTTGGAAAGTCAACTCACTAAAGTAAATGACGAAATGACAACTCTATATATGAGCAAAATTGATGAAGAACATAAATGGCTAAAAAATATACCAGAAAACATTGAATAGTTTCAATTTTGAAGAGTAACTGCATAACTTTATAATGAAAAACCATATAAAAAATTTCTAAGAAAAAAAATTGATATTAGCTGATGCTCTAGAAATTTATTACCTTAGAATCCATTTGCCCTTTTGCTACACCTGAAAATTTTGTAGATTTTATTTGATCAAATATATAGATTAATTGAAAACAAATGTTTCATAAATATCTTTCCATCTTTTTTCATCATGTTTTATTTACTTGGGCAGTAATTTAAAAAATTATGATATATGAATACATATATAAAAATTTTGGCTTATCAGCTCACTAACACTGAAATATTTTGATTACTCATTTAATGTATTTATAAATTAGCATTATTTGGTGCAAATGAGTATAATGAAAATTTAATATTCAAAATGATGGCTTAAGAAAATTTTAAAATAATTTTTAAATATTTTATTCCCACTTATCCTTTATTCACAAATGGCACATATCTAAAAAATAAGACTTAATAAATGCATAAAAGATAAAAAGAGTTAAATGTCTACAAAGAAGAAAAAATATAGTAGTATCAAGATCCTACCAAAAAATAAAAAAAATAAGGTGCTTATATAAGAATAAATATCAGGCAAGATGAATAATGTAATAACATACCATTCAGAATTTTATAATGGTTTTACTAAGAATAACAATTTTGTCTTTCTTCTGTTAACCATTTTCTTACATCTTGAAAAATTAGTAACATATTTCAGACTATTTGAAATGAATGAAAGCAATAAGATAGAGAAAAGAAAATGGGGGAAAAAAATCATCCAAATAAAAAAAAATTTCTATGTATGAAGTTGTTTCTACTTCTGTAAGCCTTGTGCTGTATATTGTGATGCACAAGGATTGACTTATTATTAATAATAAATAAATAAATAAAAATAAAATTTTTGTGATAATTTAAAAGTACAATTAATGATAATATTTCAAGTTTGTAACTGTATATACTAATAAGAAATGATAAAATTGCAATGAAGGCACATAAAAAAAAAGCATAACAGCATGTTATGTCATTTCTAATAAATATTTTACAGTATTATAAAGTCTTTCAAATCACAATAAAAGGAATAAAAATAATGCATCATAAATAACTGAAAAACCTCCATTTAGGACTAAGTGGAATTTATTAAGAATTCCTTTTTTTAGATTAGTACAAAATTATTTATAAATGATTAATTAAAATGAAAATCGATAATTACTTTTGATTGCAGAATATCTTAAACAGAGACATTCAAACAGTACTTAATTAAAAGTCCTTGTAGTACAGGACTTTTTAAAACAGTACTTAATTAAAACTGCTATTCTTAGTAGAATGACAGTTTTTAAGATTTTTTTTTCCCCGGTTACACCGAAGTCATTCTAGTTATTTTACTTAATCAACATTTCAAAAGACAATTTTAAAAAATATTCAAAGGAAGCTTTTGAATATAAACATCCATTAATATCAATCACTGCATAAAATTAAACCGTAAATATTCTAATTATTTTGGTAACATTACATTATTAGGTCTCTTTTTAATTTTTTAACATTAACATAAATCGGATAATACAAATATTGTTTAAAAATAATTAAAATTGCACCATTATCTTCCGACCTTTTCAAAACACCATTTAGTTCAGAATACTGAGCTTTTAAAATATGGATAAATCATATTTTTTGGCTTTAATAAAATCGCCATAATTTAAAGATTTTGCTCCCTCCTTTCTTCCCACATAGATTTTCAAGGAAATGTGCAAATGATTAGTAATAGTCATTTTGATTTAATTTAGTATAGTTTTTACCATTGCATTTTTAGCAATACAAGGTCTATTTGTGAATCAACCTCATACTTTTGAACCATCATCAGACGAAGTGGACGACTTATACCTCCTTATCTCTATTTTTCATACAAAGCAAGTTGCCTTTCAACATAAAATTTAATGTGCATGAGTCCATATATGTAGTACATATATAACTTAATATACTCTAATCCAGAAACCAAGATCTTACTATCACAGGTTCTGTGGACATTTAGGAACTAAATTATAGAACTGCAATTGTGATTATAGAACTGCAGATACTACTATAATATTTGCTAAAGCTATTTTTCCATCTTAGATATGTGGAGAATTATACATCATCCTGTTTCTATGGATTTAAAAAAAAAGCCGCCTTCTGTACAAAAAGGAATAAAAATTTTTAAGTTTTATCAACTGAAAAATATGAATAAATATTGTATGCAATGGCACTTGTGGTTTTCAAGCCAAGAATAGTGTAATCTGTGTATTTCTACTGACAATAAATATATATATAAAAGAGTAATGATTTCTCAGGTCAAGAAGAGAAGCTCAGAGTTTGAAATTATTTCAATTTTATTTCTATAGTGTAGTGCCATAAATTGAGAATTTTATGTATTATATCATAATTATGTCTAATATCCATCCAAGAACAAAAATTGAACAAAGAAGTATGTAAAAGAAAGCAACTTAAACAAATCATCAACATTTAAGAGATTGCTAAGCAGAAATAAAATTGAGATTATTAGATTTCTAGATTCTCTGTTTCAATAAACAAATCAGCATTTTTACAAAAAAAAAAAAAAAAAAAGCAATAACAAAGACTTAAGAATTTTAATAATTTGGTGCCTTCCATTATTAACAAACTAAAAACCAAAATTTAAAACTCACTTCATAATTTTAATTTTTAAAAATAAGTATTAAAAAAGTATTTAAAAATACATCGTGAACATTTGAGGCATTACCATATTCTAATAAATGTTTATAAGTAAAATTATCTTCCAAAATTAAAAGAATATGGCATGATTCCAAAAATGCCGCATATCTTGAATTCCCTCCTGTATTAATAGAGACAAGAGGCACCGTGATAGGAAGTACAAAAAAAATCATATTACAGAATCCCCTCAAGTTAGGAATAAGCTTTACAAGTTTATCAGTTATATGCATCTAAGTAACAATTTGGAAAACAAATTTTAGTTTTTTTAATTATGCCAATTTAGTAGCATACGTAACTACAAAAAAGACTTATTTTTGTCCCATCCACAGACATCTGCGAATAATGCCATAGGACAGCACTGAAATAAATGATAATGAATCCAGACAGACATCACAGGGCATGGTGCAACTCCTCCTATAGAGATGAATGTCTCTTCATCCGAGTTGAGGTAATATAACCCCACACTTTGCTATTCTTCTTATGGGTATACATGTTATGGATTATGGAATTACTTTTTCCCTTTAAAAGTCACAGATATGAGCATCAACCTACATACTAGAAGGAGCTGAGGCATAGCATTTTTTTTTTTACAATACATCTAAAAACAAAATGATTTATTGTTCTTAAGTCTTGTCCCAATGGCCCTCAGTCATCTACATACTTATTACACCCTGAATGCCATGCTACTGCATCCATCCCAAACTACCGAGCTACTTACTAGAAGCAACATTTATCTTCATCATTCAGCCTGAAGAATTAAAGGGTCAAACCTGAAAATTCCATTATATTCTTTACATAAAAATTGATGAAATTTTACTTGAATTCATAAAAAATTAAACGATCACTTACTACAAAAGTTGAATTATTTTAAATAAAATACTTGAGTCATGAATTTATAAAATATACACAACTGGGAAATTAAGGAAAGGTAACACTTTGCTATATAATAATTTCTACTGATGAATGTACATCTGAATCCAAAATAGTTAAGGCCAACTAATATTGAATATGCATAATATGATCTTCCCACTTTACTTGTCTCAAATAATCAACCTTATAATCAGTATCAAACCTATAATATGTTTGAATTAATATCATATATCATTATTCACAATTCAAAATATAATCCTACTGATTTTAAAAATAACTACTATTTTTACTAACAAATACCCTTTCATTAAAACTTTAAAAGTAGACATTGAAATTCATCAAACTCTTTAAAAAAATACAATCATATCAAAAAATCCTACATATTGTCAAAATGCATCATCACCAATTATAATCTCTACTGATAATAAAGAATATTGTGTATACAGGACCGTTAGAATTATATATATATATAAATATTACAAATTAGAATTATGTATATTTTATATATACTCATGTGTGTATGTATATGCACATACAATATATTAAATATATATATACTTTGGAGAGTTAAAATGTATATCTGCAGTGATTTTTTTAAAATTTTAATTAATTAAAAAATAGGTTAAATGTTGGTATTTTTCTGTAGTAACTTCTTCCAAAAATTTTATCACACGATAATTAATTTAACATCTTACATCATCATATCTAAAATTAAAAGTTCAAATTTTAGATGAAAGAACAGAAAATTAAGGAAATACTAAATTCTGTGAATAAAATAATGGAAGGCTTCTAAATAAGTATCTATTATAGCAGCCAAGTCTCAAAATATTTTTTTTCTGGGAAAATACTTATACTACATAACATAGTGAATTGAAAATTTCAACAATATGTAATCCTGGAAAATCAGTTGGTTGCCAAAGATTAATATAAAATAAATTTTTAAAAGTCATATGCATCAGACAATCAAGCTCTATTTTGTCTAATGAAGAAATATTGCAACTTTATTTTTATTTCCTTATTAGCAATTATACTTTATTTACTTGCTATTTCAACTACTCCAACTATGCATAAAAATTACAAAAAACATTCACTGAAATAAATATCAGGATATTTTTAATCTTATTAAAATAATTTTTCTTGCCTCAATATAAATATTAAAAGTGTATGTAAATTTTAGCCACATAAATAATTATTATATTATTATCACTGTGAAAAAGATTATTATTAATATAAAGAATATTCAGAAAGATGGTTTTTAATAAAATAGATTCATATAATTATTTCATTTCAACTTATTTGCTGAAGTTCATTTATAGTTTTCTATGCATGATAAAACTTTCTACTTTCGAAATATCTGATTTCGTGACCTAAATTATAACATAATTCTTTGCTGATGAGTGTCAATGTAAGCACATATAACCTATATTGTATTATTCTTACTTAGTTTACTTAAAAGTTTCCTTCCTTTTTTTTTTTTTTTAATTTTTTCAAAAATATGTTTCTTTTTAGTTTATCTAAAAGTTTAAAGTACTTGTAACTGCTTTTATGTTTACCAACTTAATAAAAAATAAAGTAAATAATAGTAAAAAAAAAAAAAAAAAAGTTTAATGTAACCATTTTAACTAACATCTTACTTTAATTTTAAAAAAAAGAATAAAAGTTTGTTTTAAATATGTCATCACCTATCATTTTCTAATTCTACATTGTAATAAAATATAACAGTTTCACATAAGGCATATGATTAACATTTAAGTGAGTACCTTAAATTTAAGTTATCAAGATATAAATTTCAGAAAATAATAGTATGTCATTCATACTATCATTAATTTCCATTTAAGCAAACCATGAATCCATGTCAAAATTAGTTACTAGAAAAAAAATATAAATGTATATGAAATTTTAAACCATACATCACTACCTATATGACATTGATTAAAAGATAATTTTGCAGTAATAAATACTATTAATTTTAATTTTTAAATTTCTTTTCATTAAACTGTCTACCACATTCACAGGTATAAAGGCAATAACAATCAAAACTTAATTGCTTACTGTCAAATATTATAAACTGGAAAAAATTTATAAGCAATTTCATAAAATACTCAAAAATAATCAAAACATTTAAAATAATGAGAATACCTGGCTTCGCCCATAACAATATAAACTGCTCTGGGTAATTTAAATTTGAATTTTACCTTTAAAATTTTTAATAAAAATAAGTTTTTTAATTTATTATATTTTTTTTAATGAGATTTCTCATAGTTCAACAGAGAATAAAGAAAATCCGCTACCCAGAACAGAAAAACATTTATCCCCGGTCAAATAATTTTTAAGTCAAATTTATAATTTATATCATAATTTTTAAAAATGTTAATTATTCTTATGCGAATTATACTAATAAAAATTATTTTTTTTTATTTATTAATTTTATTAAGGAATAATATTAAATATTTCTTTTTCCTTTTCAAAACGAAAGTTTGTGTACTTACCGAAAAATTCTTCCCATTTAAAGTCATCGTCGGATTCCGATTTTTGAACTAATTCGGTGGACGCTTGGCACATTTCAGATTTCCTGCCAGAAGCTTTCTCCATACGACTTAAAACCATCGAATTATTCCAACGGTTATCACGTCTTGAACACAAATATGTCACACCGTTCGTGCAAAATCAAAACATCATCTGGTCCAGGGATCTCTGCGGTTTTAGTTAGAAGTCGTTCTAACATGGGATAAGAATCCAGTCAAATTCTCACTCCTAAGCCGGAAACAGCGTGACTTGGAATAATCGTAACCGGAAATCGTAAAAAAAGCACCGATAATCAGTGACAGTGAACTACTAACTTCTCTTAAATGTAGGCCAGGTTTCAAATACTTTTCACCTTTGGCCATCATACAAAAATGGATCAGAAAATGAAGTTTACACAAATCACATGGTACAAAATACTTAACAATACAAATCCGTTTACAGAACAGTAGAATAAAAGAATTCTGTTTTTTCACTTAGGGCGATACACGTACAAAATATATATCTATATATCCTGTAGTGATATGTATTTATTTTCCAAACATCAATCATATGTGAGATAACAGAAATATGATTGTGTGGAAATAGGTTTCAAGTTAAGTAAACTTATCAATGAAGTCGACGTTAAAAATCCGTAGCGTTGAATAACTAAATCCAATCGAAAGAAGTGTTTCAGCTGCCTGATTTAAATCAGAGATATAAAACAATCATACAAAACTTGTAAAATAGTAGTAGCAAAAGGAGTTCATGAAGCAGTTGTGTGTGTTGACAGTTTGTAGCTGAAAGCGGCTGTCTTTTTTGTAGATCACAATAATAATGGAAGTTTAAAAATTACTACCCTTCCACTGCTACTTCACCGTACACACGCAAGTGTGCTTCAGTTATCTCACAAAACAACCAACTAGCGACGAACTGAAAGTTAGGGTTGCTTCAAACAAACAACAAAGCCGCCAAATGTGCGAATACGCCAACTTTCTCGCGCAGGCACGAAATTGAAGAGAAGTTACCATTCAATTGGAAACGATGGAATAAATAAAAAATGAAAATGTTCTCAAACGAATTTTGTAAAAATAAAGAAAAAAAGATCAAAAATCTATTGTAAATGTATTGCATAATTATAACGCATTTGCTATTAAAAATGTAACTATTTTTAATTCAGTATGACAATTCCAAATTCTTACTAATTTATTTTCGACTTGGGAAAATTGATGTATTGAGAAAAAAGAAGGATAATAAGTATTTAGGAGAAAGTTACAATATATTCATTTTAAAGGGATTTTTTTCCCCTACTGAAAAGCGGAATTACACTCTTCACATATTATAATTTAAAAATAGAATAAAATTCAAGAGCATTTTTATAAGAACTATCGGTTGATAAAATAACTTAATGTATAAAGATTATATAAAAATTTAGTTTTAATTTTTTGAATCAATGATTTAATAATTCGTTCTATGTCTATTCTTTTTTCTTTTTATATGATAATATTTACAAATAGCGGAATAAATGAGATATGCGCGACAGAATGAATGGCCGATAGAACTATTAAAAGATTTTGTCAGTCATCAGATAAAAATAATAAAGAATTAAAAAAAAGTGCTTCGTGTGTAGAGTAATCAAGGTTACTGTATTTCTAATCTCGATAAAACGATGCTTTCGATTAACTATCAGCATTTCATCTTGCTCGCCCATTTATTGTTGATTTATCTCTCTAATGATTTCATAAAATCATTCGACGACATCTAGTCCGTTTGAAAAGACGATGATATAATACAAAGCAGAAGGGAAAGAAAATCAGAGAAGATTCGTGGTTTGAATTCGAAACATACATTTCAATGTTTTAAGCTTAAATCGTCTGTTTTAAGTTTATTTTGAAAATTTGCTGTTAATTATATAATAACGATAACGCACGCACAAAATGAATGGAATATCTTCGGTATGCACATCGGCATAAAATCAATTACTAGAACATTAAAAAATATTTATGCGTGATTTATACTTAAAAATATTTTTTTTAATTTATTAAAGATAGAGAAACAAATTTCACAGAAATAAAATTAAAATAGATAAAAAGGTGTTTTTTTTTTATTTATTTATTTTAAGGTGGTAAAATAGATGAAATGATTTTGTGCAGTTACATACCCTGATGCTATTGAAGTAAAACCTTCAATATTTTGATTAATTTTCAACTAAATATCTTATAAGAACTTTGAAAAACATTTTCTAATTGAGCACCTATTACCTAAGAAGGAACTAAGTGCCAAATTTGATAACTTAATATATAGGTGTGATACTAAAATTTAAATTTTGTGATGATATTAAAATGGCTGGTAAAGCGTTTTGAATGATTTTTTTCCCATTATGCATATTTCCATGACGCCAACTTACTAATAGTTAACATATAAATATCATCTTGTCAAAATGCATTTAATAACGTCACAAAACAAATTTATTTAAATGCAGTAATTAAAACAATAAAAAATAATTTTACAATAAAATGCTTAAAATATTCTCAAAAATTTATGAAAATTATAAAAAAAAAATGTATGGAGATAAAATTGATTTCCCTGAAAAAAAATTTAAATGCTGTAAAAATGATTTCTGCATGATAGCATGTTCCGCAGTTATTACAAAAAAAAAAGCATTTATTTTCTAGCATTATTATTTTTTAAAACATATTATACCCTAATAGGAACACTTTCATATCCAAAACATCATTCATTTGTGGTAAAAAACACATAAGTATGTAACAGCAAATTTAAACAGAGAGAAAAAAAATACTACAGATTTGTAACTATGTTAACATCGATAATAATGGTTAATTTTGTTAAAAATAAAAAGAAGCAAATACCATTTAAGATGTATTCACTTCTAGCCGATTTGGCGATCAACTAGTTTGCTGGAAATAATGGACGCGTTTACTTTTAATTAAACCTCTTATGCATGACTTGATGTCCATAACTTCCTTCCTACACTCAAAAAAATTTAATAGTCTTTGGTATGTTCTACAAATTGCGGACAAGAATCATTATGATGGTGTCAAATCCCATGACATCATTGTGCTGTTAAAAATGTAAGTCGATCCAGATTTAACTTTCAAAATATTCCAACTTCACTTTATCATTCCTTACGTAAATCACAGATATTAAACAGAATTCTCCTTCTTTGACTTTGAACGATGGAAAAAAAATCATGCCATTAAGTATGTACCTTTTGATGAACAATGAAAATTATTTGCAGTTATTAGTAATTAAAAGATATCATCAAAAAAAATTTGTAAATTTAAAAAAAAGGAATAATATTTAGTTTTGTGCAATATTACTTGCAGGGGTTATTGCAAAAAATCTCCAAATTTCGCTTAATTTTTCGAATTAAAATTTCAGAAGAATCTCTCTGAGGCTCATTTTCCCACTTTCCAAAATGGTGCCAAATTTGGTAGCTTGACGGTAGACGGTCTGACATGTAGAGGGAAAATACACACAGACATATATTCATCTTTATAATTAGTAGAGATTAGCTGATTTAGATGCACCTACTTTCTTCTGATAATGATATATTCATTTTACTCTTGCAAATATCTTACTTAGAAAAAGAAATATGAAATCTTCAAAAATTCTGTATTTAAAGGTATATTATGCTGTTACATAAAAACTGCGTTCTGAAATGCAGAAACAGTTATATGCGATTAGACATCAAATTTTGAACAATGGTCAGATATCAACGATATCTAAATTGGTACTCCGATTTCCAAAGTTTCAGGGTGTACCAATATGAGAGTGTATATTTCATGATAGCAAATTTAACATTTTTTTCCATATTTTGTAATATATATATATATGTGTGTGTGTGTGTGTGTGTGTGTGTGTGTGTGTGTGTGTGTGTGTGTGTGTGTGTGTGTGTGTGTGTGTGTGTGTGTGTGTGTGTGTGTGTGTGTGTGTGTGTGTGTGTGTGTGTGTGTGTGTAATGATATTTTAATATCTTTAATCAAAATTAATTTCCTAAATTTTTGCAAAATTCGGATCGTGTCGCGGTTATTCTAAAGTGTTCTCTTGTTTCCTGATCCCATTCCGCTGTTGACGCTTTGTAAAAATGATGCGCCATCAGTTCCATATGTCTAGTGAAAATGATCCATCCGTTGCTCTTGTCAAAGATCAAAACATGTATTCAATCGATGCGTAGCCGGAAATCCCGTGTTATATAAGACTAGTGATCATTTGTTTCGTCCCCTTTCTTACTTCAGCTTTTGTACCGCGTTGTTGTGGACATGCCCTGTCCGCGCCTACTTCTAAATAAATTGCCTTCCCTGGATGGATTAAAATGAATTTTTAAATGTAAAATGTCGCTTCTATATCTTCTGATACTATGTCTTCTGCATTCTGCTTCAACCAAAATAAGCTTATATATATATATATATACACACACAATACATATATATATATACAATGGGAATCACAATAGTGTAAAATTTCCTTGCTGCTGCTGGTATGTCCTTTCCTTTTTGTTTTCTCTTTATTGGTTTAAGTGTTTTTAGTGTTTATTGTTATTTCGTTATTGAATTTTTACTTATTAGTGTTTTTTCTTCTAATTCGTTGTTTTGTATTGTACTTTCTGTTAAAATGGTATATCTCTTAGGCCTAATTTCAGGGGGTTTTCGGGTCACGAGGAATCTTTATTAGACTTTTTGTCTGCATTCCCTCACAGAAAAAAAAAAAATCCCTTTTTTTGAATCCCTGCCTGAGGGTGACCTTGAAAAAGTCTTCAGGCTGGATTCTTTTTTTTATTTGGTTTATTTGATTTTCCTATTAACTTGATATATATATATATATATATATATATTGCCTACTCTTATTTTATTCTGAAAATTTATTTTTAATTATATTTTAGCTATAATTCGTGTACAATATATATATTTATTTATTTAATGTAGTAGCACTCGTCAATATAAATGTGCAATTGCATGAAAAGTATTGTTGTGAAATATATTTAATTTTTTTTTTTAAATTAGAAAAAAAAACTATAAGATTATAAAATTGGTAACACATAAAAGTTTAAATTTCAAATGCATGTACTAATAAAACTTGCTTAATAATCGTGTTTAAATAAAAATGATTTTTGTACAATAATATTCTCCGAAGTTATTCACAGAACTGTTAAAATTTTGATTAATTCTTATTTAAAATTTTGTACAGTCCTTTTTTTAGTTGGTACCTATTACCCAGAAAATAACTACTTGTCAAATTTGGTAGTTCTAAAAATTGTAATCTGTTAGGTCGAGTGTTTTATATCGAGTCTTTTGTCAGGCAAATCACATGACAAAATTGATAAATAGAATACCAGTCTATAAATGTTATTATGTTAAAATAAAAATTTCATTTAGTTCTATAAAAACAAATATGAATTGGACAGTAGATTCAAAAATTATGAATGACGGGAAAAGAACTATTTTTCAAAATACTGACCAGATTCAGCTTGAAAATCCCAAATAAATTTTGAAAAAATGAAAATAATTCTTATTCAGGTCAGAATTTTAGAAAATTAACTAAAATTTCTAACAATACCGGCAATACTTTTTAAGAGTGAAAAATATCATTCTATTTTAATAATTCCACATAATTTGGGGGGGGAGGCAATTATAATGCTATAAAAGCGTTACATTAATTTCACTGAAACTTTTTAAAGTTCAATATGAACGGCACAGCGATGAAAATAGCCTGAGTTTTTCTGTAGAATAAGGATAAAATTGCCCGTGGTTGGAGGATTAGAAAATAGAAAATCTCAGCATAATATTCCTTTGCAGTTGAAAGTAAGTAGATGTAAAGATCTCCAATCGATCCGCTTAATGCTTTAAAAAATTCGGTCATTTTATTGTTAAAAAACATTTTAATTCGTTTTTAGAGAATCATCTATAATCCTTCTTTTAATCCTAAATTAGTTGAATAAGAAAACTATTGCGCCAAAAGAGCGATTTCTTGCCAATATTGTTCTCTTTGAAGAAAATGAAAGCAAGTTCATCGGGAATGGTCCAAGTACGTATTCATGAAGGGGAGAGAAAGAGGAATGCGAAAGATAAAGATGACGAAGAGAAAACACATAATAGAATAAGAAACTCTCTCTCTCTCAAGGTTATAGTTCAACAAAAGTATCATTGACTGACAAAATAAAAAAAAGAATATCGACCTGACGTCACACTAATGCTGATTTTTTTTTGAGAGGGTAAATTTGTTACTACACAATGTTACGCGTGATAAACAAAGAGGTGCGCTTTCGCTTTGTATTATAATTAGTTCTTTTCATGAATCTCTGCGGATATTCAAGAAAGATAAATGCAGCGAAATCTACTTAGAATCATGTTTTAAAGATTTTATGTTGATTTTAAAAAGAAATTCTAACGCTTCGAATACCTTATGAATATGTACTTGTACGTATCTGTTTACGCGATCATTACTGAATAGACGAATTCTTAATTTCTTTAGCACAAAACTTCGAGGTTTAATTATTTTTGTTATTACTACTTTTATTGTGGTTGTAAAAAATTTTCTAATAATGAACATGTGTTTATTCTTTTTCCACCTCCTTTTCTGATAGATACTGTAATAATTCAGTTTTAGCCAAGTATTATTCATAAGTTCATAAATTATTCAGCTGTAATATTTAATTTGTTCCCTTAGAAAAAGGTTACTAAAGGTTGTAAACAGCTTTACAAGTAAAATTGCCAGTTTTTTATTACTTATCCGAAAAAATGCCATTTTTAATGAAAAAGAAAATTATTGCTTCAATGATTTGTGATTATTCAATGATTATTTGTTTTTTCAATGATTTTTTTTTATTACTGAATAAGGAAAATAAGTAAAAGAATAAAAAGCAAAAGTTGTTCAATTTTAAAAGACGATAATTTTTGTGTATTCGTGAGTGCATGAAGAAAGCCCTCATTTAAGCAAACAACTTGCACTACCCATGACATGATGTGTTTTTCTTTAGGAATTAAATATAAAATGCATTCAGAATTAAATTATTATTAAAATTTCATTAAAATAAGATTATGGGTATGGGTATCAATTTAGAATAATGAAGAATAGAAAAAAGTTTCAAGAAACTACAAAGAAACCAAGCGATTTTTTTAAAAAGAAAGATTAATTGCATGTATGCGAAAAGTCATTTGTTCCCATTTCCATTTATTTGTTCAACCAGTTTTGGAAGGGTTCATCAGAAATTCTTTTGGGAGAAACAAACATTTACATTGAAGTTTTCTTTTGTAAATAGAGTACAGAATTAAATCTCAGTATATTTAGACAAAAAATGCATTTCCTTCTATTTATAATTCGGAAATAAATATTTTTATAGGATTTAAGTTTTAAAAAAAATTGAAGATATATGTTAATCAGGTGAACATATACAAAAACTTTATTTATATTATAGAATCTTTATTTCTCAAGAGGCTATGAAGGAATCAAATGTTTTTTTAAGGGATATCAGTTACTTTCTAATGCATATATGTTTTGTTATCTAACATATATATGTGTGTGTGTGTGTGTGTGTGTAAGGACTAAGGATCTATGACTAAGCTGCACAGGAAAAAAATACATGAAAAATGCAAAAAGAATACACATAACATTTTGTAAATGCTAAATTTAACAAAGAATAAATGTTTATACAGTTTTGATATGAAAGATATGTGTTCAAAGAAACAGTCTTTGAAGAATTATGTTTAGGAATACTCAACGACAATAAAAAAAAAAAAAAAGAATGTCAAAACAGTTATTTAAGCATGACTTTGTTACACATTATAAGAAAAATTTTTTTAACATTTCAAGAATTGAATGTAACATCGTGGTTTTATAAAAAGTTTTCTGAAGCCTCTTTAAACTTCGCTCTAAAGAAGAAATAATTTAATATTGATTTTAACCCTTTAACCAGATTCTTCACATCGATTCCTTAATTTATATTGTAGCAGTCTTAATGACCGAAATTTCGGTTAGAGTGTTAGATATACTATGTAGGCAGTAATTTCAAAAGTAACATTCATATTCAAAGCTTTTCAAGAAGCAAACAAAAAAAATCTACAGAAAAGTTTTTCATGCTTGTTTTTGAGAAGTTTTATTTGTTGATGTCAATGAATTTATTGTCAGATAAAAATAACTTAGTTCTAGGAATAAAATTATTTTTAAAAAAGTTGAAACCTTGTTTAAAAATTAAGATTTGTGAAATACAACTTTCACAAATCATATTTGTTAGCCATAAAAGTGAAGAGGTTCTTCTACCTATTTTCTTAAATTTGTCTCCATTTTTTCCAAAAATGTTTCTATACCAGGCCTTTACAATAAATTTAATTGTTTTTATTTCTAAAATAATATTCAAATTTTTGATAAAGCTCATTTTTATTATATTCCAGTGTCTACAGTAAATCTTTCCTTACATCCAATTAAACTTTTATTCCAAGGAGGTTCGTTCAAGTATCAAAATGTTGCAGAACATTTCTGTTTTGCCTTATTTGAAATTTGAAAGCGAATTGTGAATTTCATTTCACAAGAAACTATTTTGTAAGATGAAAATTATAATAATATTTTTTTTTCATTCATTCGTTGCAACACATAATAGGACTAACGACCAAAAAGATTTGCTGACCAAATTCTGTTTTATCATAGCAATCAAGAAATTTAGCCCTTATTTCATATTCAAAATCCGGTTTCGGCACTTTTATCTTAATTACTATGCAAAAGCAATTTGCCGCAAATTTAGAACGCTATTTCAGCGCATAGTTGCCCCTCATCAGCAAATAAAGATAGGGGTTAAGTAGAGGAAATGTCACTTAATGAACTTAGTCCAATAATGCATCCGACTTCTAATCCAAGTAATTAGGTATTCTAACTACCTCTATTTATTCCAAGACCATCCTTAATTGAAAATAAGATGATGCATTGTCTTCAGCATGAAATGCATTTCACGAATTTGAAAGAGCTCAGACAAAATTCTAATTTAATTTATATTGCCTTTCTACCTTTAAAATTTATTGCCTCATTTTCTCACTGGGGTGTCCAACCGCTAATCGACTAAAATTTATCTCCCTTCCTTTTAGTATTAAAAAAGAAGAAGATTGTAACTGCACCATTTAAAAGTCGTTTGGCATTAATTAACGATTCAGCTAATATTTCGATGAAAGAAACATTAAATCAATAGTTTGGGGTTAGAATCCAACATTTATTATTTACTGCATGCTTTTATTACCATTAGTTTACTCTTAAACCTATCTATTATCAAGAAGAAGAAGAAAAAATGTTTAATTAACCGCAAGACAGAATATTATATAGGAGCTTCAAAGATTATATAATTCCAGTAGCTAAGTTTGAACGATATTCTGGAGGCATATCATCAGGAGATTGTAAATTATCGGCTGAATGTCTGACTTTTTGTCGGCGATTTCTTTCCGATTTTTTTTTTTTTTTTTTTTTTTTTTTTTTTCAAATGAGAGAAAGGCGAGTAGAGAACTTATTTGCAACTATATTAAGGCTTAATATAACTTTTTAAAGTAATAACGATTGTTTCCATCTGTATTAATATTTGCACATGGATTGCGATATAATCATTTGCAACCTCAAATTTTTAAATATACATTCTGCATTTTGTTACATTTTTTGAGGAAGTTTTGAATATATATATATATATATATATATATATATATATATATATATTCATAACAATTGTGTTGAAGCAATATTCATTTTTAGTATGAGTTCGTCAAAGCTTTCATCAGTCATTCATATCTTTCTGTACTTCACTATTTAAAATTTTGAAAACTGGTCAAAATTATTTAATATAATTTTAATCAGTATTTATAATAGATAAAGCGATTAATTTTGCATGATAATCGTAGCATTATTTGCATAATATGAGGTGCAGCAAGTCATGAATTTCTGTAACTGCAATTAATTTAAATATAAATAAACAATGGCTACTATGTCCACTAATGGTTCAGTGGCTCAAGAGAAAGATTGATTATGAAATTTGAACTGTAAAAAAAAGGTCTTGGCAGAGGTCTTAACTAATTTTATTCTAAAATTAATAGATCGAGGGGACTTTAACACTAATTGCTTTATGTGGCCAGATTGGCTGAATTAGGCCTCACTCCAAATAAAATACAAATAAGGGCCAGTTTATCCTGAAAAATTTCCAATATTTTAATTTACTTCGTAATACTGATATTGAAGTCAAATTTCTACGTTCGGTGATACCTAAGTGCTTTACGGTCGCTTTGATCAATAGTTTTTCTATAGTATTATGAGTTTGGTTCATGGATTTGGTTAGATTGTACAAGCTAAATCAGGGGCATTTAGCCAACAGTCAGTGGTGACCCGTCTATTAGGGCTGCCGAGCTGCAGCATAAAGTTATAATGGTTAAAAAAAAGTACAAATTGAAAGGTTGTAACAGAAAAAACACCAACCCCAGAAGGTGTAAAAATTGCTCACGACGTAATAGCTGAAAGTGAAAACTGAAGATTTCTCTTACAGGGTTTAACGGTGGTTAGACTGTTTTCAGTGCAGTTCAGGTTTTGCACACGGCTAGTTGTGAAATGTTTTTTTTTTAATTAATTTATTTCCCCCTTCATTTTTTTTATTTATTCCTCCATTCCATATGCATGATTCGCCTTTGCTAGTCTGAATTGTTTTTCTTTCTCTTTAGCTATTATTTAGTTCTGGTTTTGCTTTTAGGTTGTTCTGATGGAAATTCATCTACTCGATAAATATTAATTTTCTTTCAATAAAAACTACCCATTAAAACAAAACAAAAGTACGACAGTAAATTTCTAAAATACAATTTAAAATTTTTGGTTATTTAGAGGTAAAATTGTTTTTTAGGGTTTATATTTTAATTATATTTTTTTGTATGTTCATTTCTGAATTGATGAACCACTATCATTATTAACACCACAGCAAGCACAACTTCAGTAATAATATTCAAATTCAACTTTTATAACAGCTGAAATCTACGGTTAAAAAAAGAAAAAATATCTGATATTTTTTTTTAATCTTAAATGGCAGCAATTCATTTAAAAAAAGATTACATCCATTGATAATATTTTCAGTTTATTTAACGGTTTTACATTTCACAAAAGTAAGAGATGTTTCCCCTTTCGTCTAACGATTTTCACTTGTTATTTCAGTACACCAAACCCTTCTGGGACACGCGACGCAAGCCTGCGTCCCATATGGAACCACAAATTGTCACCCATTTCAGGGTGAACAGGAGGAAGCAGAGGGGGGAAGGGACTGAGAGAGAGAGAGACAGAATATGACATCTGGCACGGCAAACAGGACTCCTCCCGCTTTATTTTGGCCACCGTCGTCTCCACCCCTTATTTTTTCCTCAGGCCCCTTTCAATCACTCCCACTCCTCTTTAATTTTCATGTCCCATTTTCTATTGCTTCCTGTGATAAAGCAGCAGGAAAATAAGGAGAGCTTAGTTGTTTTTTCATCATAATGTAATAAAGTTATTCAGCGTTGTGTCACCCCCTTATTTTCTCTTATACGAAGTATTTGAAGAAAATATTTCAATCGTCGAAAAATTCGAAGTCAAAATTTTTATAAATCTTCCCTAATTTTTTAAATCGAGAAAAATATTTTTTTGGAATTTTGTATATGACGAGCAAGAGAAAGGGGAGGTCACAGATGCCCCCCTAGTACCAACCACCCTGTGAAGACGCATTGGAGATATTTATTATTGCGTTACACCACATTTTAAAAATTAACTATGATAAAAGAGCAGAAATATAGTGTTATGCCTTGGCACCATTTGCATATGTTAAAGCATTGATGATGACGGAGGATGATAAGTAATCAGATAATGTCCCAGGCCCCAATTTTCTCTCTTAAGGCATTGTTCTCTGTTCTAGTGTATTTTAACTCGATAACTCGAAAATGCTGTTAGCCATATGGATGAAATTTGATATGCTGTTTTTAGGGCAAAATTTTAAAAAAAAAAAAAAATGTTATATGAAATTTTGGAGAAAAATCCACCAATGGGAGATCTATCTTTCCGCTCATATGCATGTGAATAAAGTAACCAAATTTCATCTTAAATTGGTGATTTATTTCTTATTTCTATCATGGCTGACTATCTTACATTCTAAATTATAATAAATCTTGGTCTGACAGAAAAGTCTTTCTTTTTTTTTTTCTTTTTTTTTAACATATCCATATGAGATGGAACGTGACTCATGTCGATTATTTGGGCAAGGAATCCGCAAATTAGTTATCCAACGATGCCATCTAGAAAACAAATTCTTTTATTTTCCATAAGCCATTATCTTATCTGTAAGCTCAAATTAGAAAAACTGCTTTACCCATCAGGAAAAAGGTGAGGTATAATGGAAAAACCGGCTGAAGTACAAATAAAATAGAACCCAGAATCTGAAATAAGACTATGGGATGGAGCTAAGAAGAGATTATATTCGTTCCTCAGTTTCCAAACAAATCTGGAGCAGGGCCAGATTCTTAAATTAGAAAAGTAGGAAACTGTCTAGGTGTCCCACAATTTTAAAGCCCCCCTCCCCCTTCCCTCGAGTTCTAAAGGTTATGCAATCAAACCTATTCAAATTAAAATCAGATATTGTAGAGCTTTATTCTTGTTACATTCCTAATTAATTACTATCTATAAATTTTATATTACGTTATTTTATTATTCTAAAATATGTGAAGCTTTATAATTAAAAAAATGTCCGCTTCTATTATTATATATTATATAGATGTATGAAAAATTTTTTAACTCTTTTGTTTAAAATTATTTTTAAATTTCTGTTGCGCTTTTTTTGAACGCAATATACTGAAATGAACAACTTAAAAAAAAAAAAAAAGCAAGTAAGCGTTTGTTATTTCAGCATGTCAAAATTTGCTACTTAAAACAACTTATGCAACGATTAAAATTGAAATAGATTTAAAAAAATTAGGTTTTGAAAATTTGGAGGGGGGAAGGGTTCCTGAGATTTGAATTTTCCCCTAGAAGTTTTAATGTTGCCTGCCCTGATGTGGAGATAAGATGATCCAATACACTATGCTATAAAATATCTACTAATAGTTTTCTGGTATTCCCAGACTCCTACTCTACAGAATAAAGTACAATGGTTGAAATTACATACTCACAAACAATTTGATAAAAACCAAATTTCGACTTTAAATGCGCTTTGTGTGTGATGAGAAAAATCTTGTAGAACATCATTAAGCTTGAAACCTCTGAACTGAAACACAAATGCAGCAACTCAATTCTTAGCCGTTATTTTTATTTTTCTTTGATATCCCATGCAATTTTATTTTTCTACTGCTTTTCCTCTCTTTATTGTTTTGCTTCCAAAGTCGGTTTTGTTTGTTTTTTTAATTTGTGCATGCTTTGTGTTTGAATATTTTATTATTGTTCAATGCCAAACATTAAACATTTGTCCTTTTTCTTAAAAAATAATTTTAAAAAATTACCACCAATCATCCGAAACGGAAGAAAGGCACAGGGCTCTGAAAACGCTGTTAGAGGAAGTGAATTGTAGAGCAATGTAGCAAACATGACTGGTTACTTTTATGTCTCTAATCGCGTAAATATAAACTCGATAACTCATATGTTAAACTATCTAAATTTTAGTGTGCATTCTTTTCACGAAAACAATAGGCAAGTGGAACAAAAGGAAAAAAATAATGTTCTGGATTTTTTTTTTTCACTATACGACGAAGTGATTCGATTGGGCAGTTGCCTAAGGCTACAGGGTTGATGGGAGGCCGCAATCTTAAAAATGTATTATTAGTCAAGTTGAGACTGGATAAATTTATAAAAAAATGCAAATTCTATCAATTGTAAAACAGTAGAATAATATTAACACCTTGTAAAATAATATTAATGTCAAATGTAATTGACCATATTCCTTTCTGTATCATTAACATTCTATTAGCTATTACAATATTTACAACACTAAGAATCTGGTTAAATGATATTGCTTATAACAGAGATGACGTGCAGTCATATGTCATAATAGATAAATCAATAAAAATATATCAATTTTCATAAAATTACTAAATATTAAGATTTACCTAAAATAAAGCACTAACTTGTTGCTATAAATATACTGCCATTTTGAGCGAAATCTATCAAATAATTAAAAGAGGGTGGGGCTCTTAATGGATACTGCCTAGAATTGCAAACTATCTAAATACGCCAGTGGATGGAGCTAAAAACAAAATATAAAATATTGTTTAACAGTAAGAGAAAGTCAAGTGGAAAATAAACTCACTGACTTTGCTTTGATTTTTTTAACATCAGTTTCAAGTGTGTATTAGCATCCTCAGGTGCTTATATTTCAAAAACAGAAAAGCCGGGATAAGATATCATCCTTTTTCTGTTTAATGAACATTAGTAATCTTTCCTTTTTGTATTTCTTTGAAATAAGGGAAAGCAACGGTAAATATAGAAGTCTAATGGAATTCTACTTGCTTATAACAATTTTGCGCTACCTCATCTTAATGATGGCGGATTCAGGTAATGCACATCATGAGGTTCCTCTTTTAATAAGATGGTCCATTTAGTTTCGTATTTCAGCACATTTTTAGCATGTTAATGATTTGTTTTAGGCTATTCTTTATTTTATTAATTCCATAAGTAAGTATTTGTTTTTATTTATTTATTATGATTCCAGACTTCTTGGTATTCACTTTGGCACGCAATATTATTGAAGAAAATGTTCAGTTTTATAATTATTTCAATAACTAAGTGAACGAAATGAAACACCAATTACACTTGAGATAATAGTGTCCTAATATATATATATATATATATAATAAATTTTCTTAATGGGCCTGCTTGCTGCCCTATTTCAGTTCAGTTAGATTAATGTCCCTTTTTTAAAGCAACACTAGGACTATTTTGAGTGCCAGGTCAGGACCATCCGACCAGATGACATCTGAGATGGCACCCCCCCCCACCTGCAAATTTCCGCATCACACCAGTCGCTGACGATTCGGCCCTATCTCAGGCAAGTGACGCTTGATAGTTGCCTTGTCATCTTAATTAAAAATAATCTATTGCCCTTTGTTGATGAATTAAAGTTAAATTTTTCAGTGTTTGCTTTATTTAGGAAGGAGACATTTATTTAATTTATTATCTTAAGGAGCATTTCTCCTTTCTTCCGAGTTTTGATGTCTATTAAATGTTTCTATAATTACACGAGATTAATTAATTATAAAAATAAAACTATTAAAATACAAAAACCTGAGTAAAACGTTTTGAAATGGCGAAATTAAAATAAATGAAGACCATGAAGTCTTCCTTCCCCAAAAATATTTTTTTGAGGTGTTTTAGTAAATTATGGGATTTAGGGAGCCATTTTACAATCACGTCGAATAAAGGAAAAAAGAGTCATTGAATGGCATATCAATAATACTAATTAAATGTATCGGCAACGGTATAAAATTATGTTACATAGGTCATTGTACTTATTTGATGCAGGTATTTTCTTGAAAACAGGATCAAAGAGATAAGATGGAATCCAAAATCTGGATTTTCATATTCACATTTGATACTGTTTCGCCGAATTGAGACCAAATATAACGCTTACTGAACTAAATCATAAGTAAAGTACTGAATTAATTTTAACCTCTTGTCCTATGAATCTATTTAGCCTCTAATTAGATTGCATAACCTGTTTAAGATATTAATCAGTACTTCAATCTATATAAAAGCGTAACGGAAGCCTGGTATACTTAAGTGGGTACAAACGTTTAGTCCTTTAAATTAATTGCTGTTTCGACTTAATTACATATTTAAGTAATCAAGATTTAATAACTAGATGCACGAATGGGTTTCGTTTCTTTGCTGTTTCGGCTGCCACTTTTCGCTTTTTTTTTTCTCTCCCAGACTGGTTTAAATACATACGCTCATAGACACTCGATTGTTCTGTCCTACAGGACAGAAAATTAAATAAATACATTAATAAAATAAATGTTTTAGCGAATAACAACAAAAAAAATTATAGTCCTCTAGTGACAGGTCTATAAATAATAACATCAAATAACAATGTACATAAATATTGAAATATTTCTTTAACTACTAATTATTACCTTTAAAACTAGTTAACAGTATTACAAAGAATAATTACGTGTCTTAAAAAATGTACTACTTTTATTGTTAGTGATAGTGATGAGTTTTAATTTTTAGGGCCCTACCCTAAAGATTCGCTGAAGAGCACGATATCATCTACTACGCCTCTGCTCTGAACTGCAAGTTACATGCATGCCCAGATGCACGTGCCCTATCATTGGAAATCATCGCTTATGAAACAGACAGCCCGATTTTCTAGTAAATAGAATTTATCCCTCCATCTGACTGACTCATAATTTAATCTCTGATGTATCTAATATTGGTCTTTCAGAAAGATAACATCACGATGAAGCGTATTTCTTTCTCTGTTAGAGAAAGAACGAATTACAAAAATAACAAGGTGATTGTTGAACTTTTCTCTTGTTTCTGCTGTTTCATTTCTAAGTTACAATTTTTTTCTTCAATAATGGAATTATAAAATTGTGGACATTTCACAAAATGTTGATTATTTTAGTTATGATATTCGCGTGATAAAACTTGAAAAATCTAAACAAAAAATTCGGATTTTAGAGGTCTTCATTATCTTTTTTCATCTAAATTTATAGTTAACATTACAGATTCACGTTCATTAATCTTATCTTATTTCAAATACACAAAGTAGAAAACGACCTTTTGTAAAACTTCTGGTTATCTTCAAATCCTGAAAGATAATTGATGCCATCTAACAGATACGCAAGATCGAAAATATTATCTTGAAGTCATTGATGGCTTCTTATTTCACAGTTATTTGTAATAAATGTTTGATATAGCACTGTCTACACTGTATGTTATTGTCAGTAATCATTTAATAAGCTTGTTTTTTAGAACTAGAATAAATGAAATCAAAAACATTTTTTGAGAAGATTTACCTCTAATTTTGAAAGGGCAATAAGTTCAACTGTCATTTTATTTTTATATATGTTTCCAGAGCGATGAAGTTACTACCCCCCCCCCCCCCCTACCCTTCGTTCAATCATGCGTTCGTCATGATTATTGCCTAATATTTGGATAGCAGTGGAGTGACAGAATGATTCCAGCCATTGGGTGGCACAATTACTTCACCTATCCTGCCTCATATACTTTTTTTTTTTTTTGAGTTTCCTAAAAAGTGGTATTTGATACCCTATGGGCAGCGATAAAGGTTTGTCGTATGCACAGCTATAGCTGTCTAGCCTTTTAAGCTATGTCAAAAACACAGGGTGGTGACAAAGTCTGTACTCGATTACAAAATGTAATCGTAAAATATTATAATATGACATATGTTTATTTCAATATATTGTGAAGACGTTTATAAAGTCTTTAATAAAAACCATTTAAGTCAGAAAATTTTAATAAGAGCACCGTGGGTCACTAGAAGTATAAAAAAGCGGTATTTGAATTGTCGTTAAGTATTGTCCAACATTTCGGTTGTCACCCTGGACACAGCCTCTATGATCCTAACTTTGAATGCATCAATATCTTCAAATGGTGTTGCAAACATTCTGTCTTTTTTGTAAACCCACAATTAACATTGAAAATTAATGACAAATTTGAATTCTTGAAACCAAAGAGAACATTGAGCTTTTTTCTTCGCTTCATTTCGATAATAATCGAATATAAAATCACTATTTTCGAGTTAGTTGTGGTATCTGTTGGACTAAAAAAATTTTTTTAAGTACTCGACATGAAATAAGAAGTTAATTCGACTGTAAAAAGTTTACAGTATTGTCTTTAATGGTTCTTTCATAATATTTTTTGTTTTGTAGTCGTAAAAAAAAAAAAAATCTATATTTTAATGTCTTAATGTTCTTCAACTTCTTTCGTATTTTGTTAACCCTCTGACTACATAATTTTTTAAAATCACTATTTAGATGCCTGTTTGCAAATAAATATGTATATATTTGAAAAAAAAGTGAACTAATATTATATGTTACACGATAATAGTATGATATAATAAGAATCTGTAATCGTAAAAAAGAATACTCTAAAATGCGAAAAACGCCGGATGCATTCATTAGAAAATGGACCGATTGCCAAACCGCTGAAATCGCGGATAAGCAGCTGGAGGGTTCATATTTCCAGCAACCGACAATGTCAGGTAAAATCTCCATACAGAAAAATAACTTTAAACTGCTGTTATAGTTCATTTTCTTCTGTATTTGATATGTAATTATGTAAAAATTATTATTGTTGTTCTTAAAACACATTTTCTATTTCGTATATTCATTATGTTTGTCCTCTGTACGCTTAACATATGACTAGGAATTTTCTAATCTGTGCTCTCAAATCATTTCGATATAGTATTCTTCCGCTATTATAATTTCTGAATTTTTTTTATACTCGTTAGAAGAAAGCCTTTGCTTATAATAAAGTTTTCTACATACAATGATTCATTTTGATTAAGATCAAATATTTCTTACTTTGGAATCCAATTTCACGTTTCCTGTTTGCTTTTTTATACCATTTTTTATAATGTTTGTTTGAAACCGTTACTTTAAGCAATGGACCCGGTTGCATTTAAAAACGAACTCTCAAAAGCGCTTTGGAGTTCCGTTGACATCATCAATAATAATTATTATTTTGAGGTCTAAATTATACTGTCATGAAGAAGTATGATCTCGAATAAGTATGAAGTCGTTAAAAACATCTTTTTTTTGTTTATAAAATCTCAAAATCTTTTTGCTGCTTATTTGAATATCATTATGCATTTAACTGTTTTCAATCTTTTTTATATAAAAATTATCTCGGTAACATTGCTTGTAATTTCAGTTGTTGAAATGACAACGAAAAAAATTTTTCGAACAAAAAAAGTCATAAAAGAAAAAAATTATTTTCAAAGATTTTTTTTTTTTTTTACGAACTTAAAAGTTATGAAAAAAATATTTTCAAAGAAGAGGTTTAGAAAAATACTTGAAATTTTTTAAACTATAATAATGCTTTTGTTTGATTAAGAAATGAAAAAAGAAAGTTTAAATGTACTTGAATTGATCCAATGAAGTATAAAGCATTTTTTTTTCTTATTCTATTCAAAGAGCATTATATCTTTGATTTTTCTTTTTCTTCTTTTTTTTTAAGATTATTGCATTAGAACCATGAGGCTTTCAAGAATTTTTTTTAATACACAGCAAGATAATTATATTATTTTTAATACATAGCAAGATATTTATTTTATATGATCTCAGTTTCGGTATATATTTTCACTTTGTTTTAGTGTTTTGGAACCTCAAAATTAAATGGAAAGAGAGTTAATACTTAAAGCAGTTAATTAATAAATGCACAAACTTGGTAAAAGCACAGAAGATAGAAATTTATATTATTACAATCAAATTTTTAGTATTGCTCGAAATAGTATTGCTCAGGTTTTAGTTAATGTTTTATTTCTGGTTACTATGATCTTCAGGAAATTTCGTTATTAAAGCAATTACCATGTTTTATTATTAGCAATAAAATATCTTGTTCTTCTTCATAAATAAGACATTTTCGATTATATGTAATGCTACAATCAAAATGGCCAATATAAGTTATTACAGAAATGCGATTGGAGGCGGGGAGAGGGTACATAAGCAGAATTCACAAATAAACTAGAGAGAGTAATCTTCTCGATATTTCCTTATATACTCATCCATAAATACACTTGTGTATTATTAACCGCATGATATTGGCGAACTATAATTTACGAAAGAGAGCATGCGAGAGAATTTTGGGAAGATCACTTCTTGCTGGTTTAAAAACGCAATGGACTCCATAGTAAAACTTCAAACTTATTTTGTTTGCCAAAACGCCAAACGCCTTGTTTGTCGAATACCAAAAGGCAGGTGCAAATAAATCCTTATACAAACGTTTCATATTGACTTCAATGAACCTTTTCATCGCTGCACTTAATTCAAAGCGTTGCTAATTAATGGAGCTGCAAAATATAATTAAAAATGCTCTAAAGAGAGTTCGTCGTACAACTGAAAATTCCATTTAGTCAGAGGAAACAAGATGTAAAATATATCAAGAAACAGGTGTCAAACAGAAAGTTTAATCGCGACCGAAAGTAGACTCAACTACCGCAGATCGGTATCACAGGTCATCGCTATGGCTTATATATGGAAATTGATAATCATATTTTTCAAAATTATTTAATCATAAAATTAGATTTCGCATTATTTTAACACTAAAAAAAATTACCTTTGTAATGATATTGATTTCATTTCTGTAATTTTTTTTATCTTTAATAAATTTTTAAATGTAATGCACAATTTGCAGCGATATTTTTAATGTTTTAATGAAATTCAAACTCATGCATCAAAACATTAAATATTAATGATTTAATAGACTAAAAAAATCAATAATCTGGGCGAATCAACTGGTCACCAAATGAGACTAGTTTCGATTGAACGTCTTAGCATTATAAGTTATTTTATGTTGTCCTTTGAAAGACGTACAGTACACTCCCGATTATCCGCGGAATTGGGTGGTGCGGCTTCCGCGGATAACAAAAATCGTAGATAATCCGAAAAAAGCTAAAAACGGGTATAGCAAAAGAGAAAACAGTCCTTCCAACTTTGAAAAATCGTTTTAAGTACAATAAAACGTAAAATAAACAGCAGGAAATGTTTAACTAACGCTTCATATTTTAGTATATCACTCAAAACTAACCTAAAATGCATTTTGTTAATGAAAACAGAACAGTGCTTTGTACTTACGAGAGGCGTCAAGGATACACAGAAAAATTAATACATATGTACTGTTTTAATACTGTAATGTATTATGTAATTACAAAAGCATAACTGTAAAAATACACCTTTTTGAAGAAATCAGTCATTTGTGTTTGCTTATTGCTTTGGAAGCATTTTCTCTTTGCTTGGAAGCAAAAAAAAAAAAAAACACTTAGTGCAGCAGGCGCGGATAACCCGCCCGCGAATAATCGGGAGTCTACTGTATTTTGTTAATGCCATTTTTTCATCAGATTATTTCAAATACATTGATGATATAAAGTAATTGATAATATCAGTAAAAGATGGAAAAGATAGTTCACCCGAAAATAATCTCAAAATATTAATTCTAATTCATTTTTTAATGAAAACTAAATGCTTTTTCTTACAGATAAATAAAAAATGGACATTTAATTTAAATTTGGAACAGATCAAAACACTTTTTTTCAATCTAATATGAATGAAAAAAAAAAAATGGAACGATCTAAGCTAATTCGGGACGTCTGGTCATTTACATTAATTTATAATTTAGAATCTTTTTTTCTTGTTATTTTCTTAAATAAATTACTTTTTTTCCCCTTCTTAAAATTGAAATAAAGACTTTATTTGTAATCTGAAACCTCATTTGGACATATTACACTTATTCAGTTTTCAATAGTTGTCCAAGTTTATTTCGTGTCTTAAACGAGCAAAGGTGTGGTCAGACTAATCCAATGCTATCTAAAATCAACAACTCTCCATCCCACGCAATCGTTCAAATCTACGTAAAGATCAAAACATAATAATTTGAATGAATTCATCAGTCTTTTAATGATTAGTCTTTTCATGCCAGAATGCCGTACGATGTCACTGTATTTTTCAAGATTACGAGATGGATTTCAGAGATAAAGCTATTTTTTTTTCTTTGCCGACTGGCAATTGCAAAGGCACACTCGCTTATCTGGCCTGATAAATAATTCAACAGCTACATGAGTACTGGGCGTAGGTAGACGCTGAACACTACATAAACTACAATGCCCAAGGAATCGTTTCGCTGCCTGTAGCGACAAATTTACGCCCGGATAATCAGTGCACAGTGTTTACATGGCTCTTAAAGTGCACCCCAAGGTTGCTACTCAATGTTGACATCCCATTTCTTTTACTCTCTACACAATTTTAGCTATGTTGTAACCATGGGCATATTGCCAAAGCTGCTTTACATAGGTATATAGAGACAAAGAACTAAGGCATAAACTGAAGCAGCATGTGTATCAACAATGACGATTTCGGTAGTTGTTGTTGTTGTCGTTCCGGTTCTCGCTATTTTTCAAATTAATTTCCGAAAATTGCGAAGGAGGTCGGGCAGCAACATGCATAAGATGGATTTTCGCCCAACGTGGGCTGCAACTGCGATAGATATCTCAAAAAGAAAAAAAGGGTTTGGGGCTTTCAAAGTCACTTTGGTAGAGGCAATTGACCCTATCCTACGTTTTTTTTTTTTTTTTTTCTTTTTCTTTCTTCTTCTTCTTCACCACTTATTTAGTTCCAGGATGAATCATCCAAGGTGATAATGAGCGTGTGACATTTCCTCTTTTTTTTAATTTATTAACAATTTAAAGTACTTTTCTTAAGCGTTTTTCTTATTAGTCAACACCTATAACCGTTTAGATTGCAGTTCACGGATATATTGAGAAAACAACGTCTCATTTTGTTCAAAAATTTGAATAATTACGAGATATGTTAATTAATGAGTTGCAAAGACACTCTTCCTGGAATACTTTTTAATTAATCTTGATTAGGTTCTAGAATACGTTGTTTCTAACAAGAATTTGTTTTCGAATAATTTTATATTTGCATAATATTGTGAAAATTATATTTTCTTACAATGGATTAAAAATATTAAAAATACATAACAATGCAATGAAATTTTCATTATTTTGTACCTAATAAAACTTAAAATAAAAAAATAAAGAGTGGAAATAATAGTGTTCATGCCGATATACTTTTTATTATTCTTTGTAATCTCTCACCTCAGATATGAAGATGATAAGTTTCCGGCATGGTGGTTGGTTCTCGTCATCCGTGTGGGTCAGAAATGGTGTAGGGTTGAATACCCCTACAGATGATGGGACCTACTTTCTACGGGAAGTGTTATACCGTGACACGTTATGGCCCTTAGTTATCCATACCTTAGTTACTGCCATTGCTATAGCGGCGGTCTAGTCATTCAGAATTTATCTGTATGCCTCTGGGTAGGTAGGAGTAGTTAATGTATGATTATTCTTTGTAATGTCAAATATTACTTTTATATTGATAGAAATTCAGTTTTGTCTCAAGTAGCTTTTAAGATATTGATTTATTTAAAAATAATAATGATGCAGTTGAAAATAATTATAGAAATATGGTCATATAAGTAAGATTAAGATTTTAATTAACATTTAGATTTTGAAAACATGAAGGATCTTCTTTTCTTGAAAAGGGAGTAAGCTAGATTTCATCATCAGACAAAATTTGTCTGTTCTTATAAAAGAGCATGTAAACGAATATTTATCTTTATATATACAGATCATGGTTTTTTTAAATGTTTGTTTTTTGTCTACTTTTAGATACAAAATAATACGTATAAAATAATTTACCGTAAATAAAGTTCCTCACCTATTCTTAAACAAAATAGATTGTGGTATGTATTTGTCTCTAATTTTTCAATGTTTTTCTCAAATTAAAATATTCTTCGACGAACTTTTTAAAATGCATTGTTTTCGAATATGACCTGACGAAATGAAATAAGCAAATATAATATGTTTATAAATTTGTATGCAGACTGATTCTTTCTAAGGCTGAGTTATTGTTCGACAATCATGACTTCAATGTAAATTTGTCAAATTTTTATTTGAGTTTGCTAATTTTTTTTTAATTCTGATTCAGCGATCATATTTTAAGATTTCGTTTCAGTGAATAATATTTGCAATTTCATTAATTGATAAGGAATAGAATCGATAATATACAAAAATTTAGCAGCCAGTCGCTTAAAAGATGTTCTGAAACATCAAGACCAAAACCGAATACATTATTAATACAAACTATTAAAAAAAAACTGAATTCTATTCATGATTATGATAAGATATTTAGTTGATTCGAAAATTCTCTAAAGTTTATGTTTATAGGGCACAGATATTCGATAACATTCAAGTAAGGGAGGAAAAAGGAGTTTAACTCGTAGTTACTTATTCGAAGTGTATAGTAAACAAAATGTTGAAGTTTTGGGACGAATCTATTAAGAGATACACAGGAAAAAAAAAGCCTTATAATCTCGATAAGTAGTTTTGCAAGGAGATAAGCCGGATGACGCCTCTTGATGGTATCATCATTACAGCAACTCTTATGTCTGGAATTTTCATTTTCTCGAGATTACACTTAGCTGAATTTTGGGTCAGTAGAGAAATTGCTTTGACGTAATGTTGATCATCCAATAATATCTGATGCTCTTCAGTTCCCAAAGAAATTTCTGTTTGTTATGGAAACACTATTCATCCACTTTTCAAAAGACATTAAAAGCAACAATTATCAAATAAACATTAAAAAAAAAGCAGACAGTAGAATTTCTCAGAACCGAATAATAATTCATATAACATAAACATTTTTTAATAATAAAGTCATTTCTTGTTTTCGCAAAATTATTTACAAATAAGTGAAATAAAAGGATATCCGCATAGTAAACTGCCTCGATATTTTTTTTAATTGATGGATGTAAGTTCCATTTAAGAAATTCCCTTTTTCTCCTCTTTCTATTACAAACATTAATAAACACAATATATTTCAATCTATTATGTAAACGTTTTATTTATTTCGATAAGTCACGTTTTCATTTCCAGGTTGTTTTTTTCAGAAGTAATATAGGAAGAGAATATTTACTATATGCGTTTTTACAAAAATTTTAAACACATTGTATAAAAATATGTTATTAAATATTCATTAACAAATTAATAATCAGATAAGTTTATTATTAGATTTCGTATAAAGACAGTGACCATTTTCCGATAGGCAGTCTGGGCAGCTACTTAGGGCCGCCGGGCTGAAGGGCAGCAGATGGGTCTAATAAAAATATTATAGAACTAATTAATTGTCCAATTAGTTGTAAAAATATAAATTATATAAATTTGACGCCATTAAGGCTACGATATGTGTTTACATTCAGTTAGTAACATCATAGTTAAATAAATTGGAATTGATAAATAACTTATTCATAGTGTATTGAAATATTAATCATTCATTTAACAGATTGTATTATATTTACCTAGACAGGTCCTATAAATTAATTAATTTTAATATTATACTTGCTTTAAGTTTATTGTTTTCTTATAATAGATCATAAAAATTAAATGCTTTTACTAGTAATAAGCAAAAAAAAATAATTATTGACAAATGATAAATTACAGTCAAATTTAAAATTATATTACTTCAATTTTTTTCCAAGCTATATTATTGAAAGCTATAGTGTTACTCGATTGTATAAACACATCAAAGTTTATTCCTATTTTTTAATCTTCTTCAAGCACCTTCTTTAAAAATTGTTTTGATGACTCCCCTCTCCCCCTCCTTAAGATTCAAAATCTTTTCACTAAAGCGGTTTTAGATTTATAAATGCTGTCTGAACAGCTACGGTGTTCAAACTGTACATTATAAAAAGAAAATCAATTACGAATAAAGATAACAAAGTAGGCTTCAAAAACTGTTTCTTCATTAAAAAAAAATATTTATCATTCTTTAATTTATGTCAAAATTACAGCTCCAAACAAACCATTTTAAATATAAAACAAATTTGTTATCACTACAAACAAATTTTGAAACTTGTAGAAAATGATGTTCAGAGTTTATTTTCCTTACGTTACCATCACTTAGTTTTGAATAAAATGCTCTGAAGGAAATTTACTAAAAAAATTCAATTAGAGAAATGTTATAGAAAGTATTTGAAACTTGTTTATGTATAATTAAATAGTCCTACTTAAGTCCTAAGTGTGATTATTTTTCCATTTCTGGCATGCACTCTTATGTGTGAAATCACATTCGATGTTTTGTTTGTTTTATTATCACAAGTTTTTATTAACCATGTTGATAAAACTGAGATAGGATTTAGTAAACAGAAATATTATGTTATCACATAGAAACCATAGTTTTCAAAACAACTTCAGTAACATAAAACAAAAATAACTCGTTCGTCAGGAATTTTTTTTGTTTTGATTCAAAAAAAAACATTTGTCCACGCATTAATGCTTCGAATCCATCTTTCCATGTCACTTTTGATCTATCCTCCTTCAAATGGCAATGTGGGTATTTTGCGGACTTCCGTTTTGCCTTTTATAATGAAATTTCGAACTTATCAGTATCAAGATTTACATAGCATTATTTATATACATTATGTATTTTAAAAATGCATCTTATTTTCTGTAACAATGGAATTGTTATTTAGGTTTCAAAAATCAGTCTGGTTAAATTTTTGTCTTTTTACATATCTTAATGTTTTTCAACAATTGTTTTTTCGTGCCACCCTTAGGCGCGCACCTCTCATATTATAAACATATGCTAAATCCTTACGCGACCTAAATTTGAATAAAATCGTCAGTCTAAGTGGGAAAAAATGTCATTTCTTTTAATAAAAATAGAAGCATCAGGTAACCACAATTTGAAGTACCAGAACTAATTACCAAACCATTAGGGTGAATTAACTACAATGATCTCCACTAATAATAAAGATGTGTGTGTGTGTGTGTGTGTGTGTGTGTGTGTGTGTGTGTGTGTGTGTGTGTGTGTGTGTGTGTGTGTGTGTGTGTGTGTGTGTGTGTGTTGGCGCTCTACAGGCTTGACGGTTGGTTTACTCTTTAGCTAACAGATCTGGCAAATATAGGGTAAACATGTAAATTTCGGAAAGATATTTTTTGAAATTTTAATTAGAATTTTAATTAATTAAAAATTAAACTGAATTTTAGTGTTTTTCTACGATAAATCCCAAAAAATATTTTACACCCTTTTAAATTAAAAAAAAAGTATTACCTTTTTAATGATACCAATTTAAAAGTCACGTTAACTTTTTCTGTATATTGTTAATTTTTTAAAAATATTTTTTTGCCTAATTTCTAACAATAATTTATATCGTTGTCCTGAAGTTCAAACCGTTCCAAGCTTCCATCAATTATCTGATTGCGTGATTTTCTTCAATTGTTTAAAATTAATCTATATATCTTAGAAACGTATAAAAAATTGAAGTTACAATAACGCGAAACTTATATTTCATTTAGAAAGTTTCATGAATTTAAAAATTTATAATTGAAGATTTTAGAATACTTGTTAGAAAAAGTTATTTAAATTATGAACCAAGCATTCATGTGAAATTGAGTAAAGCAGCCACTCCAATTATTTTTTTTTTCAGACAAAAAAAAAAAAAAAAAAAAAAACTGATTAAGAGGGAGCAAGAGGTAAAATCACCTCTTCATCATTTTTTTTTTTTTTTTTTAATTCCTGAACATGCCTTTACTATTAATATTAAAGCTTCGGGTTAGAATAAAACGCAAAAGACTCAAATTAATATTTCCATTTATTTTACATTTCATTCCATTTTAAAAATAATATCATAATATCATTTCGCATAACTCTGGACAAAATTTGATCAAAGATAAGATAATACAATCATGATAACCAGTTATTCAAATAGAAAATAATTTCAATGCGGTTCTGAGCTGCTCAATGAAGTTGAATTTTCAAAATTAGTTCAATTAAATAAAAATATAATTTCATGTCTAAAGTGTATAAAGCTTTCTGGATATTTTTATTAATGCATGCATCAGAAGAGTATGTCCGTTCCATAAGTTCTGCATTCGTAAAAAGTTTTTAACATTTTATTCTTTTGAGTTCCTGATACACTTCTTTTGCTGCTTCGGACTAGAATAACTTCCACTTTTCGCATGAACATTGCGCTGTAAAATCTTTTGCTATGATTTCTTTTTTCATTTTTATCCCTTAAGTTTTATGTTTTCTGTCATTATCAACCTTCCTTATCCATACATCTAATTAATTAATCCACAACGTTATTATTAGAGGTACATTCATCACTGATTAGAAATATTTGGCGCACAATATTATTTAGCAATAAACTATGGGCGCCAATTTCTTTGATAGTCTTCAAAATTTGTTGAAGAAAATATTGCAAAAAAAGAAAAAAAAATCTTGATTTAAAATATTTTGTTAGAATTAGCTGAATAAGTTTCAATTCTTTAATTAATGCCCATTTAGTCGCAAAAAATATATTGAAAGGAAATAGAGTTGCGAAGGGAAAAGACGAGAACAACCTCGTGTTAGAACATAAAATAATAAAGACCAATCGAGAATCCGAAAATAGTATTGTTGTCACTGTTACATTTTATAAAACTTTTTCTATTGAAAAACCTAGACTGAAAGGGTTTGCAGCAGTTATATCAATACAAAAATTGATGGAAAAAAAAAAACACATTTAAGGTTAAATATATTGGACGCATATTTTTAATAAACTAAATCAAAAAAAAATGTTTTGGGGAAAAAAGCCATGTAGAAAACTTTCTTTTAGAAAAAAAAATGCATTACAATAATTTTTATAGCAGTATGGGAAACAGTGGTGGCTTTAGACACCTTATAGCCCTAAGTAAGTATATTAAGAGGTTCATTTTTTACTAAACGCATCAGCTCAGCAGTTTAACATTTCAATACGTTTTTTTTTTATTGAATCAACATATTATGGTTTATTTTAAGTAACTTTTTATTTTAATAATTTGTCAAAAGTGTATACTTTTATTTATTTATATTGATTCATTACTGGCGGATATATATTTATACACAATATAAGTATTTATAAATATTGTAATAGCTAAATAAGATATGGTAATGAAACAGATAGGATCTTCATCAATTATATTTAATAAAGTGAAATATTATCTTAATACTAATAATTCATAATTCATAGAATTTATTTGCTTCTTTTTTCAAATTTATTTATTTGGAAATCAGGCTAATAATATTTTTTAATCGACCTGTTCGAGGAGCCCTGTCAGCTAAGCAGCCCTTGGCAACTGTCTAATTTGTCTAATTGGAAATTTGCCATTGACCGGCTGCTCCAAATCACTTAAGGCAACTTCAAATTCATTTACGGGTTATCTAAAGCGTCACAAATTGTTAATTATACTTTTTTTCTATCACTATCAGAATTTAAATGAGTCTCGGTTCATTCATGGCTATTGCACTATATTTATTTGTATGCAACTAAGCCTTCCACCGCAATTGCTGATCAACAATAATACAATACATCAAAAATTCGAATTAAGGAAATAGCAGAAGTTGTATATGTATTTACAATGAATGCCAGGCACGATAGATATTTTTACACTTTTTAAACAATTTTAATGTTAATTTTCAAATAAACTGAAATGCAACTTTTAGAACAGAGAATGGTCTTTGTAATATCCAGTGAAGAAGACTTCCAAGGCTAAGGCCTATTCTTAAAGATAAAACGAAATCATTCACGATCAATACAATACGTGAACCAGAAGGGAGTATGATGCATTTTCATCCGTCCTAGAGTTCATTTTTTCGCTCCCTTTTACGTGATCAGACTGTCATAGCAGAATAAGATGGCGTCCTGTTTCCCCATCGATACGCTTAATCCAGTTTTATCCTGGAAATCACATAGCTTTCAAGCCGAATTAAGTTGAGTTATTTATTTATTTTAATTCATATTTCTTAGCTCTAAGATATAAAATTTTTATTTATCATCAAATAATCTTATTTTAATTGATAGTCTTTCACTTCTTATTGCTATTTCAAAAAAATTTATAGCTGTCGCAATTTATTTCGAAATTTATAAAAAAATCTCTGAAGATATGGGTGTTCGTTAATGATGGCAATAGTTGGAGAAGTTGGTGTATTTTAATTAGGCTGGTTTTGAATTATAATTGGCGTTTAGAGAATAAGAGATTTAAAGAAATTGATACCTAGAATAGAAAATTATCACAATGGAATAATAAATAAAAAAATTTTTAAAAATCAGTACATGAAAAACGCAGAACTATGAAAATATCGACGATCATCATTTGAAAAAGAAAATCATTAAGCATCATTCAATCCGTAGCATGCTATATATATATGTGTGTGTGTGTATGTGTGTGTGTGTGTGTGTGTGTGTGTGTGTGTGCGTGCGTGCGTGCGTGTATGGTGTGTAATGATAACTCTAAATATAAATTAAATCCTAATTAATTCCCTAGTTCCTATCTTAATTTAATCCATATTAACTTAAATCTAAAATGCTCTTTTATTTCCTGATCCAATTTCACGTTTTTTATTTAATTAATGCTACACCACTTCTAAAATTATTGAAATCGACACGTTTCCACACCTCGAGTGAAGGGATAAAAAAAATCTGTCAACTATAAAAAATTCTTTTAAAAGATACCTATTTTCCTCTTACCTAAATCGACACGTGTAAAGAAATCCCTATCAAAATCCCAAAGTATAAAATCATGGGGAAAATATTTCTGTCTTTTTTTTCTTCTTCTTCTTTTCGCTCTTCTATTGTGATGCAGATTCAGGTACCTCGTCATTGTTTGATTGTACATAAATTAAGACTCCCGAGATAGAATAAAAGCGGAGTTTAAAAGTTCAAAGTGTCTTCTCTCTCTTCGGTCACGAAATTGCTCAAAAATATATGTTTCACTCACTCACTCACTCAAACACATACACCCACGCACGCGCGCGTACACACACACACACGATGAATAAAAATATATGATTTAATTAAAAAAATATTCAGCGAATTACATTAAGAAAGTAAAGCAACAAACTCTAAAAGTGCTTAAAACTGTACAAATTTTAAAAAGTATTCATCATTGCTTTCTTCAGAAATTAAACTATACCTGCAATTATCACAATATTCAAAAATTCTCAACAATTATTGCGACATTCTGAACATGGAAAATAAGTCGAATCTTCATATCTTGAACATTAATAATGGTAATAAAAGTCAGAATGAAATATTAGTAACAAAAATGAAAACGATCTGAATTTCACTTTAAATGTATTATTAATATTAAATGTATAGCTGCAAAATACGCTTAAAATATTTTTTGAAAATCAATTAAAAATTGAAAAAAAAATGATGCAGCAAAAAAATTGATATTGTTGAAAATATTATTCTTTGAAGTTTAAGATGACGTAAAAACCATTTTTACACTGCGATATTTTGAATATTATCCAGAAAAACTCCAAAATTTCGCTTCGTTTTTAACTAATTCAAATTTAGAAAGTCGATCCGAGGTGCATATTCCCATCCTCCACAATATATATGTATCAAGTTAGGTACTCTAAATCGAACGTTCTGGCTTGTAGAGAGCCAACCCCCACCCCTTCTCCCTCGCATATTCATCTTTATTATATAAAGAGGTGTATTTTATATATTAAATTTGTACAATGCTGAATTTACAAATATTTCATCGTATATGATGAGCATTTGTGTCAATAACTTTGATTGGTCAGTTTCAGTCTAATTTTTATCGTTTTTATAATTTAACTATCAAATTTCCATTTAATGAATATTCTTCATAATGAAGCAAGCATTTAAGATATAGACTCGACTGCAACTTTTTCCTTAAAGGAGTGGAAAGGAAAATTTGAAGGGGGTGACATTTTTGGGTTCCCTTCGGGACGGAATGAAAGATAAAGTGTCTAGGTGTGATTAGTCCGGTCATCAAAACTAACCCTTGTAGAGAATTCTTATATTCAACTCTTTTTTTTTCTTCTTCCCCCTTCCCCTATCCTTGAAAATGTCTAAATGTTGCAGATGCAGCGAAACAACCACCTAGCAACTGTTTTCTAAGCTGATAAATTCTGTGACACTCAAGGCGTTGCCGAGTAACTGAAAATAAATTACCGAAACACTTAACCGCATCGGAACAGCAAGTGTCATCAGGAAGTGTGACAGCTCAGAAGCGTGGGCGCACGCGCCGGCTAGTCTGAATTTATAAAATCCTCCTGGTAAAAGGGTTACAAAAGATTTAAGGTTTTGACGTAGAACAAGTAGTTGCGCAACTATTCTTCTATTACTTCCTTTCTTTTTTTTTCTATGTCATTTGCCACACATCATGGCTTTCCGAAATTATTGTCTGCCAGATAATCTTTCGTTTTCTCAATTACCTGAAACACTCAAATCAGGCAGGATGAGACGCCTCCATTGATGAGGTAATTTGAGATCTTCCTCGGCTGGTATCTCTTCCGCCGAAAAAATTTCGGCTGTTGCATCGGTCATTAAGAGGTTATTAAACCTCTGAAAAAAATTGACGGCAGCGGTATATCAGGATCAGTTTCAAAGATGAGCAATTTTTTAGCAAGTGCGGCAGTGAGAAAAAAATACATATATTATCTGAGAATTACATGTGAGAGATAAATACTGCAGACGATACTATGCATTCATGAAAAACTGAAATCATAAAACTTTCACTTCCAGAATTGATTGGTTAAAAATATTTCTGCCATATAGTCTTTCGTTATAATTTAACATAATATATTACTGAATATTATTCTGAAATTCAATATAGAAGCCAAGCCTTATTTGGCAAAGAAGAAAAAAAAAATGTTACAATCGATACAATATAACGTAAAATTTAATTATACTGAATATATATTTTTCTTAACCTTTATTATTTTATTCACTGAATAATATGTTTAAGATTCTCTTCATGAACCACAGCTTTTAAAATAAAATACTAAAGCATCAACTATGAACAATGGCGGTTCATATTTTTAATTATGTAATTGCTGTAATTATTTAACTATGGAACTGTTGATGTGATTCTACTTAATTTAATCTTACTGATAAAGTTTAACTTTTCACAATTGCTAATCTATCCGAGTCTATCTAAATAGATTTTTATGCTTACAAGTTTTTAAATATTTTGGACATTTTATTATTCTTTCACGCAGAAAAAAAATGTTTAATTATGACTTCTATAATTATTGTCGTTTGCATGTAAACTTTATTATTTTATTGTATGTAAAGTCAAAATTAGATTCTATAAAATTAATCTTTTTATAATATGTTTAGTTTCTTAAATTATCAAAATAACTAAAAAAGTTAATTTCTTATTTACTCAAAATTAATTAAAAACTTAAATTCATAGAAAAAAATTAATTTTCAATTAAATTTTGTCAACTGGGCATTTTTATAAAATTTCCAATTTAAAATTCGAAATAAACCTCGCAAGTCAGTTATAAATGTTCTGCATGGTTTATGATTTTTATTATGTAAGAGCATGATGTTATTTTGGTGAGGGAGTTTTGAAGCTCGAAATAGCGTAGACAATGAATATTGCTCGAAATTGCGTAGGCAGTGAATAAAGCATAAATGACAATTTTCATCATCATCGCATATATTTTTTACCTGCTTTTACCAGTATTACATTATTATTATGTATGCTTCTTTGAAAGCAGATGCGTTTTTAATTAATCTGCTTTTACCAGTATTGCTTTATTATTGCGTATGCTACTTGGACAGCAGATGCGTTTTTGAAAGGTTTACGTAGAACTGTGACTTCATAGCTGTTATTTCATCTCAAAATCGGTCTAGCTCCGAAACTTTGTTTGCCATCTAGAAAAATTCAAAATGAAAGTTTAAAAAAATTATATATATGAGAGAGAGAGAGTGGGATAGAAACCGATAGAGAAGTTTTGTGATTGTTTCAAGCCGGTTTAAACTGGTTAATGACTTAAATGAATTAAGACAAATAATGACTTAAAAATAATAATGTTCCAGCATGATAACTTGAAATTTGCAATCATAGATTCCACTTTAATTTGCAATGATAGTTAACTTATTTACTATTTTTTTTTATTTGTTTGATGTCATATTGCTTAGATTTATCAGAACAAGAACATTATTTTTGAAAATCTTGTTATTCTGTTCTACAGTCTGAATATTATTCTAAATTATTTTTATTTGATGATTTGATTTGATTACATTTATCAATACAACATAAAAAAACAATAATCTTCTTTAATGTATTTTGTGAAATGAAACCAATTTTACAAAATTGCTGGTATGACAAAAAGACCAAGATGAAATGATATTATACTCATCTTTAAAATAACATTATATCGCCTCTTGAAGATGACAGAAAAACATTTCACGCCAACAAGCAAAATTTAAATATTTTCAGTAGAATTACATTTCAAGATTTTACGCTTTTGGGGTACTTTTATTTTTATTTTTATAATTTGTTATTGATTTCTCTGGTATTTGAAAGATTCCTAATTATTGATTTTAGATTCCACTTTCGCAAATCGAAGTCATCACTTTCAGGTCGATGTCCGCTGTCAATGAAATATTCTGACCACCCACTTCGCAGGTAAATAATGTCACGTGTATTTTCGAAAACAACAAGCTAAAAAACTTGATAAAAGGTAAATTTATATTTCACCAATGACACGCTTGGTGAAAAAAAAGAAAGAATTGGAAATTCGAAATTCGCATGACTTAAACATTTTAATGAGTATAATTCTGAAAATTAGTTCATGTTAAATCTAGTATTGTTTACAAATTATTACTTACAGTTGTTTTCGAATCTATTAACAAAAGAAAAAAGGAAAAAAAAAGGAAAAGAATGATTTTGTGAATTAATACAAACATCTGCTTTCGAAACATTTATTGATCGAATTCTTTAAATATTATTAATCTTAAGTTATTTACTGATCTAATGGAACTTTCCAAATATTTTTAAATTTTTGTAAGAAACAAATCATTGTTTAGATAATAGAAGATTTTGATTCAGCTCTTATTTATGTTTTTTAATAATAAATGGCAGAATAGTTTATAAATTAGCGCCATTTAAGAAGAGGACAAATGCAACAACTAATACCATCCTTATATTTTATTAATAATTTTTTTCAGATGCTTATCTGAATCATCATTTACTCTAAATTAAGGCATTTAAAAGATGAACAGATGGCGCATCAATTTGATGGACAAGCAATACACAATTGTGAGTGTCTTAATTTTCGATACTATAACAAAAGTATAATTTTTTTTAAAATATTACATTACTACTCTATAAAAATAATTATATATGATGCTATTTTCATAAAAAAATTAGTACCAGAATAGTAAGAATATTTATTATTCATATTCAGTGGCGTAGGTAGAGTAGGTAGGAGTTGAGATATAGACTTCACCATACATCGTCTTCAAATGCGGTTTTAAATTTACCACAGCGAGGTTTATTTTTTATTTTCTTCTTTATCGTGCGATGTATAAGATAATGTTTTATCAAGAACCTGTATTCTACTTAAGTAAGATTTATTTTCATAAATAATTTGAATAAGCGATATCTTAGAAAATCTGTTTCCTTCAAAATAAGATCCACAGTGTCTAGATACAGTGGTATATGGTGGTGTTAATATTTAACTTTTATAAACACTAATTTATAAAAGTTAATTTGAATAAAAAAATATATAATTTTATAAAAATAACTTTAAAAGAAAGTTGGAAATTTATATAAAAATAGATTTTTAAAAATAATAATTTTTCTGAAAATAATTTTTTAAAAATATTAACAATGATGGATTTAAATTTAAACAATCATTGCAATTATTTATCAACATTATATTAAAAAAATACCAAAAAAAATGTGAAATAAATGTAGAAAATTTTTTAAATGATGCTTCTAAAATTTTTTAAATTTAATTAAGAATTAAATGGAAATTATATATGAAGCAAATTTTATTAACAACATCTGCATGCATTTAACTATCAACCAGTAATATAAAGAAATTTTGAAACGGAAGTAATTGTTGGACCATTTCTTTGATTATTTTCTTTTGTAATTATTTTATGAAAAAATTTATAAGACATTTATGCCCTTATAAATATATATATATTTATTTGTAATAATGTAGAGAAATATTCCTTTAAGTATATAAGGAATAAGAAACTTAAGAGAAATAAATGGGACAACACTTTATCATGAAACATAAATATAAAATTTTTATACTTTCTTACTCAGCAAATTCTTAATCTAATTAATGAATGTTTTTTAAAAACCCATCCATATATATATTTTTCCCATTTGTATTTCTGGTCTGATAAATTTCATATATATATATATAATATACACAAACTAGTATAAGCACATTGATTTCCTTGAAATAGCTCGAAATAGGCAGATTTATGCAAAGTAAATTTGATAGATAAGGGATTATGTGGATTTGTTTTATATAAATTTATGATTCTTTTATGAATTGAAGAAAATCGAAGCTAATGTTTTGCTTTTTTAACCTTTTCAAGGGCCGTGGGAAGTATGCTTCTCACCAAATTTATCAATCTTTGTATGAATTTATGTAGGTTGGCATAAGTTTTGACAAATTTTTTTAGAAAGACAGAAACTTAGACGATTTAGTTCTTTATTTTACACAAAATGATGTGTCTTGATTTGACACTTAATTATTAATTAACCAATTTAATTAATTAATCAAATTAAATTTATCTAATAAGCTAAATGAATCCATTTTCTTATTCTAATTTCAAGCCTAAAAATATTTTAACATAATATGACTAGAAAAAAATGGCCCTTTAAAGGGTTAATCAAGTAAAAAAATATTTATTTGGAAAACTTCTATATGCTCTGTTTACAAAATTATTAGAATATACCTTACAAAATATCTATATTTTTCAGATTTTTTTATATTCTGTTTTATATGCTTCTCATGTATAATATTAATTATATATACTAAGATTCTATTTTGATGCTAAAGAATCTTCGGCATATTTAAGAATGCAATTTTTATCATTTGAGACTTAATAACTGTTCGAAAAATATTTGTAATTTTTAAATTATTTTTATATCCAAATAATCAAAAACATACATTATTCACATTTTTCTTGGTGCAAAATTAATTATTATTTAATTTTTTAATAAGAACATTCATTTTCTATATGAAATTAAATACAGTAAATTAGAAGTTAGATTTATTGAATTCATTATGAATAAATTTGGTAACATGTGAAATTAAACATAAAAATATAAGCCTTATTTTGTCACCTATTTCACAATAATTCAGATTTTTTCATGCCATCTTAATGAAAAAATATCAAAATTTGAAGTAAATTACAAATTTATAATTGTTTTTATATAAAAGATAGAGAACCGTGAAAGCAATATTGTTTAATTTTAATTCAAATCAAGTTCATGGCATTAAGTCCACTCGATCTGAAGAAAAATATTTTTAAATACAAAAAATATCGTTTAAATTATTTTTCTTATGATGGCATATTGTTTAGCAAATACACAATTCGATTTTTTCCCCCTCCGCATTTGATCTCTAATATACAAAATTCCTAATCTTTGTTGCAAAATCAATAAGATGACAATTCCACAAAACCCATTTGACCGACTGAGCTTTCAGTTTTATGTTTTTCTCTAAAAAAAGATCTAGTTTCGGGTTTCTTTCTAACATCAAAGAATGACGGTTGATTTCGTGCTGCTCCAACTGCTTTTTCACGTTCGGTTTCTTTCTGGGTGGTAAATGCGTTCTTTCAGGTCGTTATGCAAAGTGGGAAGTTCCAGATTCAGCGACGTATAACTTTCTTTCAAAACGGAATTTTGCTACGTAACTCGAGACATTATAACAGCAATAGTAGAGGAACAGAAACGAACAAAAATAAAAAAAAGAAAGAAAGAATTAAGTAACTTTCGCCCTTTTTCGTGTAATAAAAAGCGATAATAATAGCTTTGAGGAGAGAATCCTATTTCCTAGCCTTGATGAAAATTGTTTCGAATAATATATAAAAATGTGTACAAACTACCAGCGATAAAACTTTTAAACAAATCATCGCTGCGATGGATATAGAAATATAATTGGAAGGATTGTAGTTTAATTTTATTTATCTGTAGTACATGTATTTAAAATGCAGCTGAGTAATTGGGAGTAAAATGGAAAGCATTCTTTTGAAATATAATTGTTTCAGCAAAAAAAGACAGGAACAAAATAAAAATGCTGTATTGTTCCAATTTGATTTATTACACATAATCTGCGATGCAAAGGATTGTAGTTGGAATTATCTTACGTAGCAATTCAATTTGCTGTAATAATCTCGAGACGATAAACAAGTACACAGTTCCAGTGGCGGATTTGGTTAATTTGTGGCCTTATGCAGTGCATTTTGTGAGGCCCCTCCTTTAATAAGGTGGTCAATTTAGTTTCACATTTCAGCATATTTTTAATGTTTTAATGATTTATTTTAAGAATATTTTTTATTTTATCAATTATGTATTTGTTTTATTTATTTATCATGATTCCAGACTATTTGCCATCAATGTTTGTACATAATAATATTAAAGAATACATTCAGTTTATGAATAATCTAATCATAAAGTGAATGTAATGAAATAAAATGGAGCGTTACTTAATGATCATAATTACTTCCTGTATCTTATTCGCAATGCAAAACATTCATTCAGCGAAACAGATTTCTTTCTTAGGATCAATGTAAAATAAGATAATGTGTTTCATTCATAAAAAAATTCTCTAACAAATTTAAAATAATGTAATTTATTATTTACAATACATGCATTTTTTTACAAGAAAATTGTCTAAAGACATTTGTTTTTGTTTAAGTTTCAAAACGTGACGCATATGCCATACACTATTATCATTAAATAAATTTAGAGAGTGTTGCTATATATATATATAACTTCTGACTATGTTCTACTGGTTCATTTACCTCTAACCCCATAATCTTGGTCAGAGACACAATCCCCATATTACAGACTCCCCAGGCACTTTTTTAATCCTTTCGGAGTCGCGTTCGACAACAATTTTGTCCAAAGTTTCTTTTATGCAGAAATAAGGATTCTCTTGGTGATCCTTTTCCATGTCTTGCCCATCATTTTGTGGCATTCAATGGCGTAAAAGGTGCTTCCAAAATTTTCTGAGAATGTCATTGGTTGTTCAGCAGTTAACCTCAAAGCAAAATTCAAAAAGTGCTTTAGAGTAGAGCTTTTTAAAATTTCTGAGGACTTTTGGTCCATCCGGCTGCAGTTAAAGGTGTGGTAGTGGGAAGCAGTAACAGAATCTTGATGAATTTAAATTCTTCAAGAAGTTCATCTTCTAGACCTGGAAGATGTGCAGAAACATTGCCCATAATAAGAATGGCACGGAGTGTCAGATTCATCTCATTCATATATATATTTTTTTTACGAGCGACCATACATTTTACTGATCCAATATTTTTATATTTTACTGTTCTGGCACTAATTTGAAATATATATATATGAAAATATCAACTAAAAGTGCTAAACACAGACCAAGAGAAAGAGGCAAGATCTTACGAATGATGCCATGATATCTAATCGTCATTTGTTAAGGATGCCATTTTTTTAAAATATATTTTGGTTTATTCGTTATGCGAATGGTAACCGAATAGTTAGATGAATAGTAACCGAATCAATTAGCCTTGATAAAATATTTAAAATTATCTAATATTTCATCATTCAAAGAATTAGTATATTTTTACAAACATATTTATTTAGAAAATAGGAAAATAATTTTTTTATCCACCTGCTTGAGGTCCCCTCTCAACCAAAAGTCCCTTGGCAAATACCTAGTTTGGAAATTCGCCATTGCTTGGTTCCTTAATGAATAATTGTGTCTAATTATAAACAATGTTTTACTGCAATGAACTATAATTCGTTTTTCTTGAATTTTAAAGAAAATTAAAACTTTTCACTGACTTTTAATTAAAGGAATTCAGTGTTTAACTACTGAAATATATTAGATAGATATTACACATAGACTTAAAGATACTTATAACATTAAAACTTAACTAATAAAAATATTCTCCTCTCAACTCCTCTCTCTCCTCTCACGAATATTTCCGTTTTGGGTACTTGTTTATTGTTACGCCACCCGAATTTATTCGGCGATTTTCAGATTACGCCAAGATCTCCGAGCTTTATCATAAATAAGATACCAAGATTTAATTAAGATGGTTGCATTCCCAGGTTTACTTGGCGATTTTCAGATTACGCCAAGATTATTATTTATAACTATTTATTACTAACATTCATCCTATTATTTCATAAAAATGGATTTTACAATATCTTAAAGCCATAAAAAATTTAAAAAATAAAAAATACCTTTTTACAATGATATCACTTTCATTTCCGTTCAATATTTTCTTTGTTTTAATTTATAGGGAATACTAAATTAAATGGATTAAATGAACTCGAAAGTTAAAATTCGATATTAACATATGCATTGTTTTTTGTGTTTTGGATTACACAAATTGTAATTAATGTTGCAATACATTTTTGTTTATTGCAATAAAATGTTTCTTGTATATGTTGTACCTTGGCACATATACAAACAAATCTCTTATTTTTTTACGTACACAAGAGCATATAACATACATATTATCTTGGAGAAAATAATGGATTCTCCCAATTTAATTCACATAATAGTGGTAATGACTGACCTTGTGACTCACTTTTATTCATAACTTTCATTCATCATCACAATTAATATTGAACATCGAAAACAAAACACTAAAAAATTGAATATTATCGAACTTTATAACATTTAACCCTCTGAATTAGTATATTGAATCGCATTTACATTTTGACGTTTATAAAGTCAAAATGTAATTGCACTCGAGCTTACCTCTACTCAAGAGCGGAAATCTGTTTTACCTTACGAATTTCAAGGTTAGAAGTACTTTATAATACTGTCCAGTAGTTTTTTTTAACTCTATAAGGAACATGCGTATTTTTATACATATATAGATTAATATGAATTCGGAGGGAAAGAAAAAAATTACTTGTAGAGCAAATAATGATTTTTAACAAAAATTTTATGTGTTCTTCTAGAATTTAAAACATCTTTGTTTATAGTCTTGATCTTCCGTTATTATTAATTCAGAATATTTAGATTTGGTCAAAATAAAAATGATGTTTGACCATTGTAATGGCATTATATTACTAAGCTTCTCTTTCTACTGATAATGTAGTGGATTTCAATATAAATATTAACAAGACAACGCAGATAACTTTCTAAAAAAAAACCAAGTGTAAATTGATTCAGTTGTTCTGTTAGTCAATAAAGAATAAAATACGAACATCGTCTTTTATATATAGATTTTTTGTAATCTAAAAGTGCAGATGGTCTAAGAGAAAAAGATCTTCGAGACAGAACAAGTTTCGTTTGTTAGACTAACAGAAACATTTAATATTTACTTTTTTTTTCTTTTTCTGTTACGCTCATGATTTTGTTTAAAAAGATATCCGGGTCCGTGTAAAAAGTAATTTATTTTATCATATGTTTCTTTTCGCATTTACAAGTCTTTACATGTACTACCAAAAAATAAATGCAACAACAGCCTTTCCTTATAGAAAATGTGCTTTCACTAATTCTTAACTTAAATAAACATGACGCTAACAAAAACCTACTCTGAATTACAATAACTCTTTTTATACTCAAAAGAAAAAAAGACAATAAATGATTAATTCAAGATTAACTGTATTACAGCTTTCCTCAATGTTTGCAGTAAATTGACTGATCTATAAAACAAATTTCTGTGTTGAAAGCATTGAAGCATTGTATGTACATAGATTTAAACAATCCTTCTTAGCATTTACATATTAGGATTAAATGAAGAACAGCGTGAAATTTATATGCCTAACGATATGATAATGAAAGGTAAATAATATTGTAGTGCGTACAATGGCAGGAGAGAGGTAGAAGTGGTTTTAAGTTTGAACCTTGAACTGAGCATCATAAATATGCAAGCTTTGAGAAATCTCGTGGTACGCAATCTCAATACAAATGTAAAGATGAAAGAGGTATATTTTACCTGAGCTAGACAACGAGAATTCTATTTACATTTTTTGAAGGATGGACTTGTATTAATTCAAATGCAACAGTGGTCTATGCTCTGGAGGTCGAAACGGGATGTTTACACAACCGTAAGAAAGAACAAGGTGGTCTATATTTACATTTCCAAAACGAAAATGAGCTAAATACAGTTCATTCAAGGCATATTGGAAGAAAATGTTTCTTTGTTTCAAAGAGAATTTTGAGGTGAAATTCATATTTCAATAATACAGGGTTGATTTTGAATCAAAAATTTAAATTTTGACCAAAATTTGAAATTTTATCTAAACGGAACCATAGCATTTATGGACAATGTTTAGATATTTTAAATGTTTTTTGATGAAAAAAAATTTCTTTTTAAATCAAGTATTCGATATTTTTTTTAAGATTCTCCCTTCCCCTATGAAAGAACAGACAAAACATTTTCAATATCTTCTATGAAAATAATAGGCTCCATAAATTAATTTTATTTTTTCCTTCATGGTTTACATTAAGGTTCAGAAGGAAAAATAGAAATAATACATCATATTGTTTCAAGGGTAAATGCTTTTAAGAATTTATTAAAGTACTAGCCACCTTTGGCGACCAGCCGGTTCGCCAATCTTAATGCTAGTTAAAATTTTAATAATTAACTAATTTATGTAATTCCTACTTTAATAGCTTCTTCATTAAAATATTTTAAAACCTCATTTTCAATTCACTCATAATATTATAAAGGCCTTCAGTCATAACGTAATTTGTATCTCACTAATTTTTCTGTCAGCTCCCGTAGAATTTATGCTTTAAATTAAAGTGAAAAGGATTAATCTGCAATTGATATAACAATATTTTCTACTGAAACAAAGTGTTGTTGTTTTTTTTGTTTTTTGTTTTTTTGTAATCTGATTACTGATAACAGTCACAGAGCGTTTAAACTTTATGGGCACTAAAGAATATCATTCTTAATTTATGTAATATTTCAAGAATTTGTCAACAAAATTTTCTCAGATTCATCATGACCAGATCGATTAATTAACAATGTTTCATTTTAAATGCATCAAACACTCAGAAAATAAAACGAATCGTTTAAAATAATCGGTTGAAAACAGGTTTAAAAACTACTTAAAAAACGATGGAGTTAAAATTATAAGCATATATACAAAAAATATGTAACTAATATAAATACACTTTAATTAATAATGGTTGTCATGTCAATAATCAGAACACAATGCGCATGCGTGAATTTTCAACGCCAGTTACGGTAACGCAAATGCTTGAGTTTTTCTACTCCAGTTGGGGTAACGCTATGCAGAATAGAAAACAGTGTACATATAATCTATATCTTAACAGTGTACATATAATTTTTTCGAAAATTTTTTAAAACATCGTATTTAATATTCTCCATACCAAATTTTTATTATTATTATTTCATATTTATGATTTTAAATTATTTTGAACAAAAAAAAGTAATTTCTTAAACGTAAAAAAATGCAAAAAGAGGAATTTTAGAATTTAATTGATTATGCATAGTGTTTGTTCTGTTACATATCTTAATAAAGTAATAATTTTGCAGTTAATACTCAAACGTCTGCTGCTTAAATGATGAAGTTTGAGAATGTAATTTTTTTCCTTTATTATACTTCATTCTTTTTTCATTTTAGTCATTTTTGATTGATTCCAAAATGAACGCAGAGCCAAAGCCGTAAGACATGCTGCAGCATTCATAAAAGATCATCTGAATATTTACTATGCGTTCTTTTTCACAAATGCTAAACATCTCGAAACATACGAATGTTTTCAACAATAGAAATAGATAGAAAATAAAAAATTGGATTTGTCTATCCTAGAAAATTAATCTAAATTAGAATATACTTGTCTATTTATAAATTTAAAAAAAAGCTCAACAAAATTTGAATTTATTCCTAAAGATCATTTAAATATGAGAGAATGGACAAAACATTGTGTGAAATACATTTTATTCTGGATGATTATTCTGGGATTTATTCTGGATGATTTCTACAATTAGTGTTAGTCAATAAATTTTTAGGGTTATCCGGAAAATAAATTTTCCAATGGCTGTAAAGTTAAAGAAAACATATTTTGTAACAGATACAACAATCTTTGAACTGCTTTACAGTATATATATCCTTTAAATTGAAATATTTATCATACTACTGAAACAAATCTTGCATTGATAAGTGTAGAATACTGTAGTTCCTTTGTGTTCTTAAGTCGTGTTTTCGATTGGAAATCATTTATTTCGATCAGTTTAGTAGCAGTATTACTATACCGCAGTTTAGAGGTATTGGATGATTAATGAATTTCCAAATGTCAGATTTACACTGTACCCAGCTGGCTTTGAATTCCTGCATCGGCAAGTTCTTCGAAAAAATATTGAGCGAACAAGGATCAAGATATCTGCGGGGAATGACTGCTGAGTTCCGTAATCCTCAATCGTCCTCATCGTAAATTTAGACGAAATTAAGACCAGCCAGAAGGACAGACAGTACCAGCGAAGGAAAATTAAAAGTATCATTGGAAAATTAAAGAGTATCTCAAGATATCTGACAAAAATTGTGGCTAGTGTAAAGTTTGTAAACTTTACACTATCCACACCGTAGGTGAAAAAAAATAATATTTTCAGCCACTATATCTCTAACAATTCATCCTTTAGAGAAATGCCTACAATCGCGTATCCATGTCCTGAAATATTTCAGGCATGTGTTGAACAATATATGATATGTCATCTGTTTGTTTGATGAGAAGCATATAATTTTGATGAGATGGTTTCGACTTGTTATTAGTTTTAACTGCATATATCTCCAAATAAGGAATGTTATTTTATGAACATCCTGTATGATATACATAGAGGCCTAGAGGTTTTATATGACATGCACTGTTAGATTTATCTTGTAAATGTACTATGTTAATATACTAATTGATTAGGTTGAGAGACAAAACGGAAAGTTCGATAGGTATTTAAATTCTTTTTAAATATTTTAACTATTCATTCGGAGACATTAGACTATACACTCGGGGACAGGAGTTGAGGGCGGCGGTGTTCTGGTGCTAAGAAATCCTCCGAATTCGGAACTGGGGGATTTCATCTCAAGACTACATTCCACTGAAGAACCGTCATATAAGCGAGTTTGGTGCACGTTAAATCCGTCGAGACCAAACGTCCTCCCACTGTTGCGATAGGGAAGTTTGGAAAGGCGGGTGCCAACTCAGACTTGTCCTCGTTATCTGGCTGCGGTTCAAAAGAGGTCCATCCCATAATATCCTTAAAACAGGACGTTAATATAAATGAACGGGGATAGGAGTCAGTGTCCTTCAAAAGTAAGCTATCAGATATCAAATTTATTTAATAAGAAACGGAATTGAAGCTTCATAAAATAGCAACTATATTAATAGTCCGTTAAACATATAGTTATATTATTGCTCCAATAAATAGATTCTGTTCCATTAATTAAGTTTAGTCTTTTAGTTTCTTTTCTTTTCACTGCAACCTTCAATTTAGTTAGTCTGCGTATTCGGTTGTAATTATATATATATAAAAAAAAAAATCTATTAGTAATGTTTTTATATGAATCATCAATGCATTATATGCAACACGTTTTATTATGACAATCAATAGAGAAGGTGTAATAAACAGTATTACCTGTCAGACAAGCGCATTCAGTGGGAAGAATGCCCTTGGATTTATATCTGGAGTTGAAATAAAAGTGACATTACTTTTCATTTCGTGAAAAACATTGAGGATAAATTTCGATTTCTTATTGAATAACCAGGAAGCGATTATAATCCATCAAAATATTTCAAAGGAAACATTAAACTCCAATAGTTTATTTTCAATTTTATGCTTCTGTTTTTCTACCTTGTAATGTCTGTCGTTTTCTTCTTTTCATCTATTGCTGAATGAGTTATGTCTGAATCTTGCAGTTAATGCAAAGAAGTTAAATAATATTTAAAAGAAAGATCAGAACTTTATGAATTTCTTAATAAATTTTACATTTTCATGAAAAATTTCTAGGTTAGTTATATTTAACATGGATTTTTGCATATCTTTATAATAAGTATTCTCAAACTTTTAAAATTGCGTACCACATAAATAAAAATAAAAAATTTGTAAGCCCTTTCCATATTTTTATTACAATATACAAATATTTGATGGGCAATTTAATACAATTGTACCAGAAGGTATTCGAATTCACATTCATTTAAATTTTTAGAGATAAATCATGATAATCCAAAACAATACAATATACCATTAATGATACAAATATCACAGTTTGTGAAATGCTGTCCTGTATCATCTAAGATATCATCATGAAACTAAATGAGCAAATAAGTCTCGTGTTAATCGGAACAGTTGCGGATTTTGTAATGTTGAAATAAGTAATGACCCGATTACCCCTTTTTTTGTTATAAGTAAAAGTTAAATGTTTAAAATTCCTATATATATATATATATTACATATTGAGATATTGCTATTGTCACGTAGGTTCTTTAGTGTGGAACACAATCACACATACAAGTAGTAGAGCTAAATTAATTTAACTGAACTCTGAACTCAGAACACAGTGACTGACAAATCTTCTGCTTTTACACTAGCAGGGAAAGTTCCAGAATACTTTTCTGGAGACAGTAAGAAAAGTCCAGAACACTTGTCTGGTAAACTAAAGAAATGTCTAGAATCTTCTGGAACATGAAATAAAGGGAAACATAAAATCAAGGAATTAAATATTTACATATGCTATGAATCGCATTGTCTCTAGCGGGATCCGAACCTACGGTCCCTTGATTATGAGACCAGTGCCATGACCATTCGGCCATGGAGATTCGACTGTTTTTCTTCAATGCAGCACTATTATTAGTGTAGATGGTGAAATAATAAGCACCTAGATTGAAAAAGGCAGCCAATTTTTAGTATTTTTTTTTTCAACAAAAATCCCCCATCTCCTCTAATACTTAGAAAAATCCAGATTCAATCACTTAAAATCTGTTAATCTAATTCTGCGAGCCCATACGTTTAGAATCATTTGAAGAAAAATTTTCAAAAATTAAAGCAAATTTCTTTACAGAATGCTATTTTAAAAATAGTACGGGTGAGATTCACAAACAATCGTGTCACATAGAAAAGTATTTTTAACTTACATTATGGCGCATTAACACATAGAATAAGCCAAACGTGAACATATTTACATATACTTCATACAGACATAAAGATCATTTTAATACAGACATGTGAATGGAGTGAAAATCATCGTGATGTGTCACAGAATGTTTTAAGGCAGACAAATGATAAAGCATAAGTTATGAACGCTTTGTGTTGACTATTACGATGATATGAATTACCTATTATATCCTGAAAATAACCACAAAACCGCAGATATATGCGAAATTCTGGAACTGATATAACCACAAGAACCACCATTATGACTACAAGAGTATCAGAGCACGTAGGTGTCAACCATGAAGCTTGCATTGTTATTGAGGGCTTGAAATCTAAAGAAGTATTATAAAATTGCATTGTTGCAGTTACTGTTAAATAGTTGTTACGATCCAAAAAATCTTTTTAAATTCTTAGACATTTTTTCGCAGTACTACTTATTACACACAGCATACTTTTATGCACAATGAGGATGAGATATTACTCGCTCTTTAGAAAGTTTTGAAATTTGAATTAAATTCTATTTTTTTTTCTATATCTACAAATAAATGCAATGTTCATTACAAAATTTAAATTATTTTGTATGTTTCATTGAATTTACATTTAAAAAATAATTAGAGATTCATTAATTGCTTTTATATTTCTACAGAAATCATGAAAGTCAAACTGCTAAGCACTCCAGGGCTAGCGTATTCGGAAATTATCTATCATTATATCCTTTTACAGGAAGTAACTGGTGTTGCGACCTATATTTCTCCTTGATATTTACACTGGGAAGTTGGCGCATATTCTAGTGCGGCTATATGAATCGAGTCGGTTTGTTCGATAAACCAATAAACGAAATGGTTTATGGTATAAACTATATATAGTTTATATCATAAACCAATCGGTTATTTTAATGTTTAGCATGTTATTAAGATATGAAAGGAGTTATATATATAACATCTGTAGTGTCATTTTATTAAACAGCAATTTTTATTTTATCGACTAGGTTTATAATCATAAAAGATATGAAATTAATTTAATTTGAAAGTTGCTATCTTAAAATAAAGTTTTTAATAGCGTCTCCCACTTATCTATAGACAACTGTTTGTAGCTCCTAAACAATACCTCGATAGCTAAATGATACAGATATTTATTCTGTTCGGTCATTAACCGTCAGACTGTAAGTAGAAAGTGGCGAGAAAGAGCTTAAACCTTTTGCAGACATGCCCAAGACAAGTTAATAGCAAAAGATCGTGACTGAATTCGAGAGAATGGTACGCTGAACAACCCGGTTGTTGTGATTTTTAGCAAGCTGCAGGGCTTGGTATACAGCGAAACAAAGCACCCGGAGAGCAGCTGTGTAAATTAAGCGTGAAAGCACGATTAAAGGTAACAGCCGTTGTGATTCCCTTTGTATCTAGAATACGCCGAATATCAAAATATTAAATCAGAAAAATTTTGTATTGTTTTACTTCCTGTTATATGCTTACTCCATATATGAAAATGTGACTCAGCACTAAAAGGAAACGAAAAAAAATCGTTTGTTCTTGTAGAACAAATTAAACGATTAAGAAAAAGAACATTAAATCAGAATACTGTATATCTACATACCGATTTCTTCGCATTCGCAAATTTCATAGTATATTTCAAAAGATGCATTTCAAAATACTGAATGAGAAAATTTATCCACCAGACTGCAATTTCTTTAATATAAACAAAGATGAATCAATTATAAACGAAGCATTTTTAAGAGTTACAGACGATTTTAATATATGTTCCTACTGCGATCTTTATAAATATAAAGCTTAAATAATCGTTTGACATTGTTTTTTCATTCTTCATGCGTTCATTTATTTATTCGCTAGTAAGCCAAATGAGCTCAAAACGCAATTGCACAGAATGTCCAATATGATTAAATTTTTATTTATCATTACATTTTAACGAATGAAAATTTCAAGTTTATCAAAATTTGATATAAATAGAAAATCCAGTTCCATAACAACATCCTATCGAAGTCTTGAGTATACAAATTGTTTAAAATGGGCATAAAGAAATTGAAAAGTAATCTTCCAGAACAATTATAGTTGGAATGAAAATTCGTGGCCTTATTCTTGATGAACAAATAATAACAATTCAAGAAACAAAAGAGATATAATTATGGAATTATGAAATACAATATTAGGACTAAGTTGCAGTTAAAAAAAAATCACAGCAAAGTGGGTGCTTTGAATTTTGAATGAAAACAAAAACCCACACGAACAAAAATTTGTCAGAGACATATGAATCGCTATGAAGCAGTTAGATATATCATTGCATCTCAGCATAAAGAATGGAGTGGCGTATTAAAAATGAATGAAGGCCGGCGTCCTAGCATAAGGGTAGCGCGTCTTCCCGGTGATCTAGGCGGGTTGGAGTTCCGCCTGGTTCGAGGGCATGGTTGTTCCTCTTCTGTGTTCCATCTGTGAGGTGTGTTAATATGCCCCCCTGTAAAAAGGGGTTGTGCAAGCGAATGTGACGCATGAAGTAGCTAAGTCGTTCTCTTGGCCCTAGTTGACGGTACTGAAAAAACAGGAGACGCTCACTCGGCTTAAATTGAAGACAGATAACTATCAGCCGCCTTGTAAAGTGCCATAAGTCAGAACAAAAATGAATATACTTCTTGTAAAGCAAAAATTCTTATTTATTGGGAAAATTTTCAACAGTTTTTTTAAATGGATCTATTTTTTCCATCAAGAGCAACAAATAATTATTGCAATATACTACTGCAGCGAAGTTAAAAGAGTATGTAGGCCTAAACGACGTTTTATTCCGACCCCCTAATGATCTTCTCCTGACAATGCAGTGCACTGACAATAAATGCAAATCTAACACAAGAAAAATTACAAAAACTTCACTGGACAACACTCGATCATGCTTCTTTTAGTCTGGAGTCAACATCTTCGAACTACCATTCAAGGAAGCATTAGCAGAACAAATATTTTCATCAGATGAAGAAAAAAAAAAAAGTGAGCATTAAGATTCGTACTCGCCCGGTTTCTTTTTAGCATGCAGAAATTAAAAAAAAAAAAAACGTTGAAGGAAGAATATAGAAGAAAAAAAATAGCAGTGGTGTTATTTTGGTAAATAATATTTCAAAAACAAAAGACTTTAAAAGGTTTGCTTACAAAAGGAAAACAAAAGAGTAAATCATTTTAAAACAAGCAGAAAATTCAGATTATATTTAGCAATCTAAACGAACGCCAATAAATTGAACTTCTGCTCCTACGTTATTGTGTGAATTAATATTCATAAAAAATAAATTCTACTTTATTATCATTCCTATACATTAATCCAATTCCTGTTCATTACAATTATTGAGCATATTTTCATTTTAAGAATAAATTCATTCATTTTTTTTTGTCATAATTATAATGTAATCGTCCATGCAATGATTAAGTTAATATGTTCGTTTAAAAACATCGATGATCTTTTGGAAGGTCCTTTATTGGTAATTATTTATATTAAAATTATTTTCTGAATTATAGCTTAAGTAACTAGATTTTCTGAACTTCATTCCGGAACATACTAAGTGATGGAGGTTGAAATAAACTTGGGAAATGAGAACTAATCTTTTCAATTCCTATATGGAACTAGGTGAAGATGGTTAAAATAAACTTGGGATAAAAATTCCTAAAATGGGAATTAATCTTTTCAATTCCTAAATGGAATAAACGATGTTGAAATAAACTTGGGATAAAAATTCCTAAAATGGGAATTAATCTTTTCAATTCCTAAATGGAATAAGCGATGTTGAAATAAACTTGGGATAAAAATTCTGAAAATGGGAATTAATCTTTTCCATTCCTAAATGGAATAAGCGACGTTGAAATAAACTTGGGATAAAAATTCTGAAAATGGGAACTATTCTTTTCCATTTGGAAGATTTCGTCGCTTTATACGATTCAATTTAATTCAATTTAGAAGATTTCATCGCTTTAATCGATTCAATTTAATTCAATCTGCAAGATTTCATCGCTTTAATCGATTCAATTAAATTCAATTTGGAAGATTTCATCTCCATACACTACAGCAAGCTTATTATTATTACAAGCTTACATTAAACAGAAATATTATATTATGGTGAAGAAATGCTAATCCTCATAATAGCAAATGGCCATAGTTTATGTCTAATACAAGTTGAAAAGGCATTATGAACATCAATACCTTTTTCATAAAAGAGATACAATCAATTATGCAAGTAAAATTTAAACTCATCCAACATTCCAGTCGAACCAGCTGGTCGTCAAAGGCGGATGGTAAATCATTTCCAGATTTTAAGCCTGTTGTCCTAAAGAATTAAATAAAAAAGACCCATTCCTCAAGTGAGTCACTCAAACTTCAGAGCCTCATTAATGCCGAAATCAATACGTCGAATGGCGTCTTCGCCCTTGGACTAATGAATGAGTTGAGTGTTTTACGCATCGCTCGTAGAATGAAGAACTAGATTAGTTAGAGTATGAAATTTTTTTCCTTCTTACTTTTTAGCTGCCCTTTCACTAGTACAGACACTCTTCATTTTGCTTTGCTGCTTAATTCTGCGTAATTGTATTCTTAGATTCTATCATACATTAAAGAATTCAAACTTCCGCATACGTCATTTCATTAATGCAGGAGATAAACGTCTGAGAAGACCATGGCTGATGTTACATTGATCTGACGTACAGGATAACTGTCGTGGTCTAATAGCATCTTGAATTTCGTACAACTACATAATATTAACATTTTTTTGTTCATTTTTTTTCTTATTAAACTAAATTGTTACGAAATAGCTTTGTTGTTCCCAGTTATTATAGACAGACATTTTAATTAATTTTTTAAGATATCATATTCATTTTCGGCATTACTCTCAGATTTTTTGTTTAGTTTCATAGTAGTATATAATGGTGCCGAGTAAACTCTTTGACCTAAGAGATTCAAGATTTGATATAGGAAACCAGAATTGGCACAAGACCACAAACCAATATTAGTTTATATTGCTTATTTTATCTTTTATTAATTAAGTTTATATACTCGTAAATACAGATAGAGCGATAGATAGTCCAAATTTTGGCGAATTTGGCTTAGATTTTGGCACAGATTTACAATTGTAATTATAAAGAATATTTTAATTTCTTCTATCTATGTTCGAGGTATTTTAAATACATTTAAGCTTAAAAGAGCATAGGCGAACAGACAAAGAGACTTCTTCCAAAATTTAGTACAAAATTACAATTTTAGTGCAAAGTAAATTCAATTTCGTCCATGACTAGATATCTGCAAATATCAATTTTATTGTTTAGGAAAAAGGTTTTAAAAATTCTAAATTTTTCTATCCTCCAGTTGAGATGATTTTTTTTAAATCTAAATAATCCAGATTTTCTGATTTTGGTTTCAAAATAATCCAAATTTTCTCGGAATCGAAGAACGCTATCAGGATTTTTGTTAAAGCTCAGGATTTGAAATTGGGAAAATAAAATATATATGAGAAGAAAGTCCAAATAACGCCAAATAATTTTTACTATTTTTCTTTATTCATGCTGATTCCTTCACTCTGGCGTTTTATAACCAATATTTCTGTACTTCGGTATTGCTGAACAGATTAGGGTTAAAATCGTAAAACATTCCGGAAAATAAAATTTTTTATTTATTCATAGTTTATAGGGCCAAAACAACATAGAATAAGTTACAGATTATAATGAATAAAGAACATTGTTTTTTGTAGAGTTGGGAGAGGACTTTTCGAAGCTAATTTTTAGAAATATTAAATCTAATTTTTAATTTTAGAGATAATTAATAATTATGAATATTTAAAGCAAATCGAGTTTTTTTTCCCCGATTTAATCCAAGTGAAAGAGTTCAAACCCAGGATTGTTCCCTTTAATCTAATTTCATACCTCTAGAAATTTTTTTAATATGTGAAATACAGGTCAATCGAGGCAAATCCAGAACAAACATTCAATATTTAGAATATTAAAAGTCTGGTCCCAAAGTATTTCGGTATTTGATTCAATTCATTCAATATTCAGCATATAATTAAAAGCCTGGTTCTCTAGTTTAACGGTATTTGGTGACATTTTGTTTTACTTCTACAAAAACAAAATAGATTTAAGTACAAAATATGAAAACAGATTAGGAAAACAAAAGCTAGGTTTCTACAAGTCGCTTATTAAATTTCACTTTTTCAATAAAATACCTTTTATAAAATTAATAAAATAGTTTTCAGAATTGTACAAATTGTACAAATAGTATGCTGTATTTATCTTTTAATATGTTAACAAAAATTTAGTGAAAAATCTATTCATCATTAAATATAATATTGATTGTTAGTGCAGATATTCTTTACCTTTCATTCCATTTCAATATTTTTAATCATTTTCTTTTATCATGTAAACTATTTTGAAATTTCAGTTTAAAATCATTTTCTACTCAAATAATTTTAGTAGGGTAGGAAATCTTTTTATAATTATTTATAATCAATTGGAGAAAATCTATCTATCATGAACATAATATTAAATGACCGATGATTGATGCTAAGGTTGATAAGTAAACAAGATTCTCAGACTCTATGCTGTTAATTTCGGCCCAGTTTGTTAATATTCCATTATTTAATCGTTATATTTTGGAACAATCTCTGGAAAAAACATCTGGCGATTTTTTTTTCTATACCAAACCTTCTTATTATTAATACATCCATATTTCCACCAACATTCTCATTACCTAGTTGAAAATGATTGAATACTAAAACAAATCACCTTTCATTTTTATTTATTTATTTTGAGTAAATATATATACGAATCCATTCATTCCAAATTTAAGTGCCATAAAAGAATTCAAACTGTACATAAAAAACATTCAATTGTGTGTTTTTACCAGTCATTAACTTAGCAGTAGGGTTTTCACTTACGCTTTTATTTCTTTTAAATAAAAGCAGAAGTATACTTCTTGCTTTGCAGTATACCGATTGAATTCATGTTTTTCAGCCGTATCAAATACCAAATTAATAATTTAACAAACTGGGCGAACGGATTGGTCGCCAAAGGTGGCTAGTATATTTAAATGCCAATTTAAAATCGCACTAACATTTTATCCAATATCGTACTTTTATGCATTTGATCACTGTTATATTTCCTAACGTTATATCGTTATTTAATTTATTCCATACTTTTTTCCTCTTTGTAGGTACAAATTGTAATTACCGTTCCTGCCCATGAAAAAAGAAAGCGAATCCTAAAAACCCTCTGACGCAGTCACGGGTGTAGTTCGAACATTTACTTTGTGTAAAGACTTTCACACTTTCATTATGAGCTCAGCACCCATCCTCCATGATCGAATGTGTACCAAAGAATTAGTCAGCTGCCGCTGTTCGAGAAATGAGGTAATTCTGGGAAAAACTTCGTCTGTCTAAGCGACGGGCGTTTGGCCCACAACAAACATCCTGAAACGCACCACGCCTGCTATTACCGAGGAAGCCGACTTGGCACGCTCTCTGGCAGTTAGCGAAAGCAGCAAACATCATTTTCTGTGCCAGCCAAGGTCGTCGTTTGAGTAAATCAACACATCAAAAGGGCACTCACTCTCTTTTATCAACCCTTTTTCACGGTTCTTATTGAAAAAGAAAGAGTATAATTCAGCCAATGAGGCTAGCTTCAAAGGACTGATGAAAACTTTCGAGAATCGTGCAGCTGTTGGGATATGTTAACTTACTACCTTTCGAATGAACAGACAGCAGCATCTGCGAATATGACGTCGGTTCGAAACTTAACAAAAGAAATGCCTTTGTTCTGTCAATGTCTGGAGTATCATGTGCAAGGGTATTTCAACATCTTTTGTGAATCCGATAAAATTCTATAATTCCTATTTGTAACGGGATAATAACCTCACTGTTCTCCATAGCAACAGGAGATTTACTTGATGATAGAAAACAGTTTTGAAAACTGATGCCGCAATTTCCCTCTAATCCATGTAAGGTTTCAAAAGCTTTTTAAATTATCTTGAGCAGTTTTCTTCTTAAACGACTAAATTAGGAGTCCTGAGCAATGTTACATTATTCAGCGAAATTACATTATTCTGACAATTACAACGTTCTGACATCAACGATAGAATATGTATAATATTGTATCAATTACATACAATATTTTTAAGTATAGTATACCATTATTTTCCTTGAAAAGGCTATATTATTAATCACCAACCAAATATTATTTTTAAAAAAATTGGAAGATAATTCCAACTTGTAGCCCAAAACTGCAAAACATAATATTTAAAACTTTCTTCGCATATATTTATCTCAAAAATTTGTTCTTAATCATATAGAATTAAAAATTTACTCTTGATTTTTACAAACATAAATATCTCACACAAAAAATATATTTAATATTGTCACAATACACATGAGTATAAATATGGTATCTAAAGCAGTGCAAAGTAATGTTGTAAAAGTATACTTAAAAATATTTTTTGAAATTGTATTAAAAATTACAGAATAGATAATAAAATTAATATAACTAACTTTTTTTTAATTTTAAAATGACGAAAACTGATTTTTGTGTAGTAATATGTTTCAAAATTGTTAAGGGAAAAAACTTTAAAATTTTGATTAATTTTTTTATTAAGAATTTAACTAAAATTTTGAAAATTCCTTTCTTAATACACAGCTACCGCCTAGCAGGTACCACTGTTAAATTTGGCAGGTAGTCATAGGTCAAACGATTTGCACGGTAGAGCGTTTTGAATGACTTTTTTCACCTTAATGTCTGTTATATTGAGGATTCCACAATTTATAGATAGCAAGCCAGCCTCTAAATATTATCATGCTAAAATAATTGTTGTTTTGACTACTGGCAGGTCATAAAATAGATTTTGTTAAATAGACTGTCATAAATTATTTACTTTATATTCAAAATAATCATATGAATTCTTTCCGAAAATGTTTATTATCTGAAAGAAGACTGCGAAAAGAGAGAAACCAGAAAAATTTACTAACAACAATTTGAATACAAAAGTATTAATCTCGAATTTTTTTATATATATATACTAACCTTTACCTTTATATATATATATTATACCTTTTTTATACTAAAAAAGTGATATAAATTATCTAGGTTCTTTTTTATTTAATCAACAAATTAAATATCTAGATAGAGAAACATATAAATGATATTTTAAATTGATCTACATAGCTCTTCTTATTTTTACATTCATTTATTACTTGTCGTTCTATGGAACTTTAGCTAGTTTTTATTCATTGCAGCAGCTTCAATGCAAATATCTGTTCCATCAAAATAGAATTTAGGTTTCCTGACTTTCGAAACTTTACAAATGCAGGTTCCTTGATTAGGAAATCGCTAAATTTTATTACTTTCCGAAGAGGTCAATTGAATCATTGCCATCCGTGTAATCAGAGAGATGATGTAACTATAAAAAGATGATGAAACGCTGTGATTTATTGCAAAAGATCTTAAATTTAAAGTCATTAAGGTGAGCTATCATTCTTTCTTTTATCAAATAAAAGGAAACGATAACCATCTTTATTGCATAACCAAGAAATTCTTAAATTGTAAGTATTATAAGAAGTCGAAAACAATCAATTTTCCCAATGTAAGAACCTTTACCTTACACTGAATTCGAGAAAGAAAGCCTCCTCTTATTTATTTATGTTTTCGACTTTGAAATTGGGTAATTGATCATGATAATAATAAAAAAAAAATGTAGCATTTAGATCGATGATTGCAGTACATAATTTTGAGACAGCAAAAAAAGGCGTATATTATAATAAATTAGACAAATGGGGCTTCATGTCATGATAAGGAATCATTATTTAAAACTGCCGTATTTTAAATGCCTTCCCTTTTTTAATTTTATCTCACATTGTGACCTAACAATTCTCATTAAAACAGTATGCTTAAATTATAGCCTGTTGCAATAAACTGGTTAAAAAAACTTGTCACATCCATTAGTTTTGTCAAGCAGTTATTAACACCCATGCAGAGGTTTTGATCTTTCTTTTTAGCATATTAAAAAAAAGTGGATTAATATTTGTAATTTCATAGTTAATTTCTGATTTGCAATGTAATAATTGGACTGAAACTCATAAATCGTTTTTATTTTCTGGTGTACGAAATATACAAAAAAATATATTGTAATAGCCAAAAATTTAATTTTAAGATTTTGATGAATTTTTAAGACCACTTTGAAGTTCGAAAAAATGACTTTTGAAACTACATTCGTGATTAGGACAAAAAATGCAATGAATCAGACAAATATAATTTAAAGCTATTTTCTTCACTCCAAAATAGTAGATTCAAATGGAATTTTTGATTTATTCTATCTGTCTGTCGATTTGGGCTCATGTAAATAAATAACTCGAAATCTATATCAAAAAATGCTTATGAATGAAACTTGTGACATAGCTTTTTTATTTAACAAAAACTTAGATTTGTATCAAATCCACCATCAGGTTGATTATCTATCAATATGCGTATGCATATGAGCTAAGCAAATTAATTTTGGTATACGGTTACAATGGCATTATTGGCTAAAAAATTAATAGAAATAATAATAAATTAATAATTCTAATAAATTTTGACCTACATAGTCAAGGAGAATCATTCCAAAATATATATTGTATATCCTTCAATACAGGATGAAATTAAAACACGAAACGTCCCATTTTATAATGTTTCTACGAGAGGAAAAAAGAAGGGAAACCATTATTACTATTTTATTTATTATCGTTATTTCTTTATTTCTAATTAATACATTAATCTCCACTTTTTTCAAATTATTCGGAACTCACTCCTTCTTACAACGGAAGAAAGATTTTTTTTTTATTTAAATTATTATTTTCTGCATTTTAGTCTTATGTGTGTGAAATTTTGCAATACATTTTAAACTATCATTTCGATGAGGTATAATTGATGTCAAAATTTGTACCGAATAGACAAGAAGGCAAATTAATACCACATTGTCATCCACTTCCGAACTATGTTTAAAGTTTGAAATCTCTATCTCATCGGGATGTTAGTTTAAAATCGATTGCAAAATTTGTACCGATCTGATAAAGAAACATATAGAAAAGAAAGCATGTTAATAAAAACGAATTAAAACAAAAGTCTATAAGAATTTTATCATCTATTCTTTACGTTTGAAATTCGTAATCGTTAAGTCTACTATAATTCATTCAAATTACATATATAAAAATATGCAGAACATTTATCTAATACATAAAATCTGCAAACATTTCGAAATGACAGCGATAATGAGTCGAAAACTTAATCATTCAATTTAAATTATCTCATTGATGCCAGTCAGCGGATTTCCACTGTTTTGCTATTTATTTTCTTTAAAATGGCATCTCTGACCGAAAAGTGGTTTCCACTTTTCAGGAAGTTGACAACATGATCGATGCCGTGTTGTGATAGATCAGTACTTGTTTTGGCGTCAGTCTCGTTTTGAAGTCTCAAGTTGCCAATTATTTGCTGGACAGAGATATCTGCTAAAGATACCGCCTGCCCACAGATAATTGTAGAGAAATTGTTGCGTTAGCTACGCTTGACATTTGAAGATTCCAGAAAACATCCTTAGAAGGGGACAAAAAAATATGCTGATCCTTGAAAATCCGTCAATCAAGCTTGCGACCCAAGGTTTAAAAACTTTGACATGGAGGATTTCTGTTATGTGTTATGTCTACATGAAATATCTAATTTAGAAGATCAGCTTTACTGGCCAGGAGGGAATGTTCTAGTCCTACAAAATGTCTAAAGATATTTATCAAATAGTTTGAGTTCCAGAAATGATTCCACGAGGAAACAGTATTGTTTTCCTCCATGTATGCTCAACAATCTAGGTTAGTATTTAGTTCTTCAGGCTTTTAAGCCAAACAAAGAGGAAAGTAGGTGCATTTACTGCTAAAAGGAACTATTACGCAATTTTAGTGCATTTTTTTAAAATGGGAAACACACAGACTTGTACACACACACAGAAAAAAAATTTGTTTGGATGGCGAAAAAAACTGACATAATTCCATTCAGTAATCCTAAAAAGAGGCTAATCGATTGAATTTGAATATGTCGTGCATATACTTCTAAAAGTGACCAAGTCAAAACACACAGGGAAATGTAACTGAAGATTCTGGATGATTAGAAACATTTGATTATATCCGCCGTATTCTGGACAGGATTTGATTATATCTTTCGTATTTTGGTGTTTTTATATCTTTCATAATCGTTCTCATTAAACGTTTTTTTTTCATGTAAGAATTCGCAAGAAATGGCGAGAAATTGAATTAGACACTAATTTACTTTTGTTCATCTGTCCAGTTTCGTATTCATTCTTATTTCTTTGGAATGAATTTATTTTTTATATAATCTGTAATAAAAAAACAAATTTTTTCACTTAAGTACTAAAAGAAATCACAATCTTACTCACCTTTGTGTTTAATTCTATTTATGATAATAGAATATCTAATAGAATTATCTAATATTTCAAGGGAAAATAGCCAATGTAGTAAAATATTTTCTTCGACAATTCAAAAGAACATCTGCAAGAGAGAAAATTAAAAATGAAGTGGCCAAACGATCTTAAACAAATATGTATAAAATATTTTTATTTAAAAAATTAAACAATAAGAATTATTCATTTGTACACAAGGGGAAAAAAGATTTTAGGTTGAAACTCTCTTGAAAAATCTTGATGAAATAATGAACTAACCAGAAAATCGTTTGCAATTGAAAAAGGAAATGAATAATTATTATTTTTCTACTTGCTTTGTTATTTCAAACAACTTCTTTGCAGTTACCAAAAATTGACTAAAAGTAATCGAATTTAGTTAATGAACATTATCTAATTAATAACATATAAATAAAAGCGACTAAACTAAATTATCGTATTTGTAAGTCATCTATCAATTCATATCAAATGGAAATGACCAAATTTATTTACTTACAGATAGTTGTAGAGATCACGCTCTGTAAAACGTCATCATTGATAGCATTATTAAAATGTTATTACATTACAGACATTGGCATACATGATTTTTTTGTTACAATGATGAATTTTATGTTCAGTCACTTCCAGCAGTGTACTGATAGTATAGCATAATCTAAAAAAACATAAATAATGTAATCAAGGAATAAAACAAGTATGTGGATCCTTAAAGACACAGCAAGCTATCATAAAAGTTTTCAAAATTATTTGTCGGCATGCATTTAATTAGATTCAGGACCTTTTCTAGTCCTTCTGACTTTAATTAAAATTAGAATAGCGTCAATAATAAAATAATTATTAAGTAATCGACAAGAAGTGTAGTATGCTTTATTTCATTCCCATTATTTTATTGTAATCACACTTGCATAACTAGGAGGTTCAAAAATGCCGAATTATCGTTTAAATTAAACAATTTTAGGTTGTTAATTACACTTTTTATAGTTTGCCGATATATTTAAGTTTCTTTCTAGAAAAGGAATTTTTCAGAATCATTTTAATTTAAATGAATAGTTTCGAAACATTTTTTTTAGTAAAACGTAAGCAAAATTTTAGTAAAAAGTAACGACAATTTCTATTTCTCATAAAATTTTGATTTCTCTATCTTACTATTTTCACAAATAATAATTATTATTAAATCTATCTATCTATGTGTAAATAATTGCCCATTTGTTTGTTCTTTTATTTATTTTAATTTAATACAATTCAACGCCATTTGACGGATTTAAACGAAATTTGGCGCATATATTCTTTAGAACCTGAATTAAATGAGCAATTAAAAAAAATCCGCCCTTTTAAAGAGGATGAAATGAGGCTAAAATATTTTGCAGTTTTCTGCCATGACTTTGGAACATATCAACATACATAAATTACTTTTACAGCCATTTTTTTAAAGTAACCTTTCAGTAACATTAGTTCTCTTACAATAATTTTTTTTCGATTCTTAACGAATTTTTCGAAATTTATTTGAACAAAATTTGTATCAATTTCATCTTTTATCGAAACATTTCACTATTCAACCAATTTCACTGTCTAATTAAATCTATCAGTCGGGCGATTTCACTAATGTAAATTTCAAATGCATTCTTCAATTTTTTTTCTTTCATTATATAGGATAACAGCAAAAAAAAAAAAAAAAAAAAATAATAATAATAATATGCTTGTTCAGAAACTTACATTAAACAATCCTTTAAAACTTGCAAATTTTTAAAACTATTTGGCCTATTTTAGTATTTTAAAAATTTTAATGCATCTGGTTGATATATACGCATTTTTTTCTGTTTTCTTCGATTGATTTCATTTATTAACATTTTATTTCTCTTGCTAAATATTTGTTTATATTTCAACAGTATACTATTTTTACAACTTCAAAAGAATACTTTTTAAATCCATCAACGGACATTTCCTTTCAGATTTTCTTTTTCTAACTGCATATTGTAATATTTAGAATCCATGTACACTTTTGCTTCTGCTAACTATTGTTGCCATATCATCAAGCGTATTTGAATATTTGATTAAATATTATAAAAAAATTGAATAATAAGACTTCTGAAATAGAACGAACATGAACGCCAATCATTAAACCTGCAGTGAGCTAAAAATATTTCCACAAAAAATAAATAATTAAACATAACGAAAGATATTCTTTAGAGTGCTTATTTTTATGCATATTGCAATTCTCCAATGCTAATTTGTATTTTATACCATGAAAATTATTTATTTCTGTATTATCTGAATTTTTCATTACGGAACTCCATTACGGTTTTTTTATAGCAGTTTATGTTAAGACGTTTACGTGTACTATCAATTTAATATATCAAGTATTATACCAAATAATTATTGAGTGATACCAAAAATCTTTGAATTTGTTTTTTCCTTGGCATTAAAAATCTCTTAAAATAAAATTGAATCCCTTAAAAACCCAGTACCAACCTGGAAACTCAATATTTCTTCAACAGCCAATTATATGTTATTAACTCCAAGCAGTCTTTATGTCTATGCTCTAATTTTGAGATTAAAAATGTGGTTTGCTTTTAGATTAAGTCATTGATTATAGTTGAGAATCTTAAAATTTCTTAAGGATTTGTATATAAAAACTGTGCGACTTAAAAATATATGTGTCTTGCTTTTTCATCTATATATAGAACTAATAAATGCAGACATAGTCTTAAGTATAGATGCTAATAAAATAAAAATCAGACTGAAAATATTTCAGGATTAAATTGGGCTGGAACCAAAATTAATTTTAGATCTTGCACTCAGACTTAGTTTTAACAAAAAAAATCCCGGCACGATTATATTACATGTAATTAAAATAAACTGGAATCAAGTAAATCCTTTTGAACATTAATGAATTTGAAATTTTTTTTCCTTCAATAACATTGTTTTGACAAAATAACAAAATAATTGTTCAAAATGCACGTGCCAGTAAAAAAAAAAAAAAAAAAAAAAAAAAAAAGCTGACAATTAATACTTGCAATAAAGTATAGAAAAAAAATGAATACAATTAATGCATAACAGATCTATTACTGAATAGAAAATAGAAATAGAAATAGAAAATTTATAATTACAAATGCGTATGCATATAATCAATAAATCTAGGAGATATATAGACGTGTAATTGTGTCCAAGGCGACTGACTGGTTTATATCAAATTCTTTCGGCTAATGTACTGACTGCAAAATCGAATAGGGAAGTTATTGTTATTTTTCATTATGAAATTTTAAAACAAGTTGTCTTTCATTTTCCTCCCCTTTAAGAAAGGCTCCTTTTTTCTTTTCTTTTTTTCTTGTCCTAAAAATTTGTGACAGTGAATTTTCAAATACAAATTTTCGGAACTGTTTAGGAGTTAAAAATCTGTATGGAGACAGGATACATTATTTTATTCTTTAGAAAACGTGGCATATTAAAAAATTTTAGTTAAATAATTCTTTATTCCATGAACATTTTTATATTCCAGACATGCTTTTTAAGTATGGAGTAGTTATTAAAACAATTTCATCATTTTGTTTGAAAACTGATCGTTAATTAAGTTCAATACAGCTCTACAATACAGCTAATCAATTAATCCAGATTTCACTTCAACTAATTTATGCTTGGAAAACTAAATCTGTATTAATATTCATTCTAAAATTATGGTTAATAATCTAGTTGAAATCGCCAACAACTATTCGTACAGAAGATATTCCTTTGTAATTTTCATTCTTGTTAGTTCAGCTAATTGTAAAGAAGCTATTTGTTTCATTGTTTGTTATGTATCAAGATCAGGTGGACGCTTGATATCCAAGTGAGTGCGAAATTAGTGAGTTAGTACTACTGGGTACTCCAAGCCAAAGACTTCTGTGATAGTGAATGCTTTTATTAAACTTTCATTAATTTTTTCTCACGTTTCTATTTGTTATTTAGTTGGAATTTCCTTTGTTTTTTTTTCTTCTACATATTTATAATACAAAATCAAAAACAAACCAGTTGTTAAAACTAGTTGGCGAAAAGGTATCAGTTTAAGGACCAGCTTAAGGAGCAGCCACGTCAGGTGACATCAGTGATTTAAAATAACTTGTATGAACTGAATGATATTAAAACAACCTAAAAATAATTTGAACGGCAAGTCTCAAATGCGGTCCTGATATTTTCATAAGATGAAGTTGATAAAGCAGCTATAATACTGTAATCAGCAGAGGAAAAAGTTACAATCACAATTAAATGTTATATAATGCTTTAATTATTTTCTATTAATAATTATTTAGGCTAACCCTATTTTTCATCTTTTTATAATTAAGATAAGTTTAGCAGATTAGTTTATTGGCTATACATTTTTTCTTTTTGTCTTGAAATAACATAAAACCCGAGAGACATCAAATTTAATAATAGACAGGTCATTTCATATAAAAGAAAAAAATCTTGCTTCTTCTTTTCCTATTTTATTGTCGGATAGTTTTCACTTATCTGACATCTACTTTCTACGCTTATGTTGAATAATTGAGATTTTACGGCATTTCGGATTGCAATCGAACCAGCACTTAAAATGAAATATTATTTCAAAATTATATTAAAATACTTTTTATAAAAACTGAAAGTGTGATTTAATTTTGCAGCAAAAAAAAGCATCCAAAATGAGCTGGATAATTAAGGAAATAAAGTTTTATTGTTAGGAAAAGTATACACTATCAAATAAATGGCATCAATTTTTGGCATGGTTAAAAAACCAAATGCGGAAGGGGAAGTTAAATTGGAGGGGGAAAATATTTAAAATAAACTTTTTTTCCATTCTATCTATTGTTTTGAAAAACAGTCCTTAACTGTCTCATCGTTAAAGAAGTTATCTTATGATTTTATTTACAAGAAGTAGTTCATCAGATGTATTTATTATTTTTCGTTGGAAAAGCATTCATTTGTTATTTGTTATCATTAGCTTAGATTTTTCATTTGAATCATTTTTGTTCAAAAAAAAAAAAAAAAAAAAAAAAACCCTACACTTTTTATAATTTTCGAAGTTCTAGAAATTTATGGTTGCAATAAAAAATCGATAGAGTCTATAAAATAATAAAGTCTTCAATTTAATCTGAAATGTGAGAGAAGCACAAACTGCCGAATCTCTTCTTACAGATTAAATTAAATCAATTCTGTTATCTATAAAATTTAAATATAATAATAATCAATGATCAATGAATCAGCTCCACCTTTTGGTCCGATTTTTCTTGTTTTTATTTCAAATGAAAGCTCAGGCAAGCTAGATCATAAGCTTTCATATGAAGGTCATCAATCCTCCATCTTTCTCCGTTTTTAGAGGAATTAAAAGTGCAATACTTCATTATTCTCTAAAGGGGGAAGTCATATCACGGACTCTCCGACCCGCCCGAAGGCACACAGATAAATAAGACTGAATAACCGGACCGCCGCAACAGCAACATTGGTGGGAACAGTGGTTCAGTCCTAAGGGCCATCACCGGCCACAATACAACTCTCTCCTAAGGAAGTACGTCCCATCATCGATGGGAGGAGCCAGACCCCCACCTTTTCGTGTACCCTCCAGGGTGTCGAGAACCAACCACCATGCCTAAAGTTCTCACTCTCATTTCTAGGTGCCCTCCAGAAGGATCTCTAAAGGGGGGGGGAACTTCGACAGAATTCCCGAGAGATTTCGAAATTTTTTTTGCTTCACATCCCTCATTTTTGTTTATGATTTCTCGATATATTCTCAATGGTCATCTACCCCATTTATTTCCAGTTTCAGAGATATTGCAAAATAAAAACTTTGACACAATCCTCACCCTTCAAAATGTTTTGGAAGTATATCGCATTACTAAGCCATCAATAAACTTACAACAATAGTTTGGGAAAAAAAGACTCAAAAAAACTGTTTTTGCGACCGTGGCCTATGTCAAAATTCACGATTTGTGAGTCTCGTGACACCTTGTTGGGAAGTTGTTATCAGCTACATTCGTTTCAACCTTGTTCCATTCTCATAGACTTATGAAGTAAGATAAAAAAATATCAGGCAAAAAAATGGTGAAATGGGTTTCTCTCTCTCTCTCTCTCTCTCTCACACACACACACACACACACACCAGATTATCTGATAAAATCTATCTTTGGCTTATTCATATAATTTTTTAAATCGCAATAGAATTCTTTTTTTAGCATTTTTATTCTAGTAAATAGTTTTTCTTCGGCATTACCACGCTTTTATTCTATTATTTCCTCAGAACTGCGATGACCAAATGATTAGGTCTTGGCTGTGGAACCGAAGATTTCCAGATTGGAAATCGATTCCATCGGAAAACTCCCTGTATAAGCAAGTCTAAAGCACGTTAGATCCGTCAAAGTCAAAAATTCTTCTGCTGTTCTTGCATGAAATTTTGGAAAGGAAGTGCTGGCTCGAGTGTCGCCCTCGTCATCTAACTACGATGCAAATTTTAATTTTAGTTTTCTGCGAAAAAGAACGTAAATATAACTAATCTGACAGCACCGAATCTCGTCTGCCCAGCGCAGTATTTAAGAAGGTGAGCACCTGGGAACACCACAACACTTTTTTTAGGGGTGTAATCTAGCAGGCCTCCACGTAGTGCACCCTGGTTAACACTAAATCTGCTACGGCTTTGGCTCTTTCCTTATGTCTCTGATACTGTGAAGTTCAGAAATGTTGGAAGGCTAGAGATCTAATGGCGTCATAGCCAATCTTCTCGGCATTTGTAATAAATAAATAAATAAGCTATTATTTCCAGCCCTCTTCTCCCATCCCGTATACCAGCCGAGAACCCCAATCTTAAATAATTATCACAAATAAAATTTCATTTATAAAGACTCATTTTTAATAACTGAAAAGCTACTCATCCTTTTTATCTAAAAATCACACAATAGATTCGTTTCTTAAATCAGAAGACATGTACTCACTGCATATACAAATTGAATCATGCCACTTAATACAGTTTAAGAGACAAGGAGAAAAAAAAGAAATAGTTTTCAGTGTCATTTCAGCGCCAATCAGACTGCATTGCGTAATGCCGAATCCTAATTCATTCATGTTAAGTCTCACGCGATTTCTCTGCCGATACAGGTCCCGAACAGTAACCCTTTTGTTCCGTTCTGTCATCCCCTTTTGGCAACACCTCCTCTTTCTCAAGAAGCCGTGTTTATTTACTTGTGCTGGAGGCGGAAATCTGGAGTCCTCTCCGTCAACGGCAGACGCGTGCAGCCTTTGGGTTTAGTGACAGAGTAGGAAAAGCAGCATTTCCTCCTCTTCACTTCCCTTTTTTTTTTTCCTCCTTTATTTCGAACTTGGCTTTTCTCTACACTAAATTTAGGTTATTGGAAAGAAACGTTGTAAAAAATGAGTGTTTTTTCCCCCGTTTTCTGAGAGAGAATTTGAAAACTTTTATGTTTATTTCAGATCAGAAGTGGAAAGAGTTGGAAATTCTTTTTTTCGGTTTTTCTTTTTTCCTACCTCCTTCTAACCTACCCACAACTGAAATGTAAGAACATTTTTAAAAGTGGAAGGAAAGCAAGGAAAAAAAATCTACAGAGAAAGTTTTGAGATTTTCTCCAGCTTAACAATAGCATGGAAAAAAAAATACAAGTTGCATGCAAAAAAGTAATCAATATCGGTTTATCTAAAAAAAAAAAAAAAAAAAAAAAAAAAATGCCTTTTTCATATCTTTACTCGTTGGAAAAAGTTAAATCACTTTTAAAATGCTAACTTTTCAGAATACGAAGCATAAAAAGCACTTTCGCAAGGAAATATGAGAGTATTATCTACGTAGTCTTAAAAGATTACGTAGTGGTAAAGAAAGAAATGTAAGGATGATAGTAAGGAAATAAAAGACTAAAAAAAGTATTGTGATCGTCAAAAACTTCACTATCGAGACTTTGGGGAATTTACACTTTCTAGACTTTCCTATATTCCAGGTTTGGAATTATAACTATCTTAATGTCCCTTTTGTCGGGAAGCATCTTCGATATAAGGATGAAAGACTTGTGATAAGTTTTCCTCATCCAGGTGGGTACAGAAATGGTGTGGAGTCAACTACCTTCTACAGATGACGGAACTTACTTCTTTAGAGAAAGGTTGTACGATGGCCGGTGATGGCTCTTAGGACTCAACCTCAGTTCCCGCCAATACTATCATTGCGGTCCAGCCATTCAGAGTAATCCGTGTGCCTCAGGGTGGGTCGGAGTAGTCAGTGTCTATATTATCTCAATACCTGTGAACAGGGTAATTCTGAACCTCATTTAGCTAGAGTACTAGGATAAATACTTTATCTTCAACAAAAAAATGTTAGATCACTCCATCAAAAGGTAGGTGGCCAGTTTATCTATCCGCGTAGGTGCCGACATAATGACTGAAAAATGTGCTGATTCCGACTAGGGAGATAAGGTACCTGCCAAGGACCGCTAAAAAAATAAGGGGTCCGCAGGCAAGTCAGTTTAAACATTTTATGTTCCATACAAATAAATTTGGGGAAAATTACAAATTCTACGAATTATAAAATATAAGAATAATTTTTGTTTTACCAAGTAAAATTGATTAGTTCTCTATATTTTCTTTGTTATATTATAAATTACTCGCTATAAATGCTATTCTAAATATTCGTCCTTTTCTTTGCGTCCATGGAGCTATTATAAATACTCGTCCTTTTCTTTGCGTTCAAGTAGCTATTATAAACACTCCTTTTCTTTCTGTTCACGTAGCTATTATAAATACTCATCTTTTTCTTGACGTTCACACAGCTGTTATAAACACTTATCCTTTTCTTTGTGTCCACGTAGCTATTATAAATACTCATCATTTTCTTGACGTTCACACAGTTATTATAAATACTCGTCCTTTTCTTTGCGTTCAAGTAGCTATTATAAACACTCATCCTTTTTTTTCTGTCCACGTAGCTATTATAAATACGCATCTTTTTCTTGACGTTCACACGGCTGTTATAAATACTCGTCCTTTTCTTTGCGTTCAAGTAGCTATTATAAATACTCATAATTTTCTTTACATCCTAATATTCGTTATTCTAATAAACACCGACGTCTGTTTCAATAAAATTGTGAACAAACGTGGACACCAGGAAGGCTTGAGCCATAACAAATAAATGGGGGGAAAAAAGTAAAGAAAAGAAAACACTTTCACAAAGTTAACAAAGTAAAAATTAACTTAAAATAAATCATCATATGTTGATTAAGTCAAAAATCTGTTGAAATGGAAACTTAAATGGATAGCTTATTATAATATGCACTGCTTAGGGCCTCAAAATGTTTAAATCCGCCACTGACTGAATTAAGTAAAAAGAAAAAAAAATTCTGTGCTATCTGTGGTACAAAATTGTACATCTGTATCAAATTTGAGATAAAATCTGTTAAGAAGACAAAATAGTTTCAAAACGCACTTCATAACGCTCTTCAATGTCTATACATTTTGCATATATTTACAAAAATAAAATGAAACTTCGAAAATCTGAATAAATAGATTCTAACTTCTATTCGGATTTCCAAAAATTCGGATCTTAGGGAAATCCGGCAAAACTCTCCTTATATAAATATGCGATAGAGCTGGGAGCTATGAAATTATGGATGTCACCTACAGGTGAGTCATGACAAAATGTTAAATGTATATGTATCTTTACGTGATTAAAAAAAGTAATGTGGTCTTAAAATCGTTATCAAACTTCGCATTATTTATTTATGCAAAATCTTATTTATAAATAGATGTTTTTCTCTTTCCGAAAGTTTTTTTTTCTCCCTAAAAACTTTTTTCGGGAAAAAAATTGTTATTCTTCGCGGAAAAAAATACAGTACGCTGACGAGGAGGTGGGTTGCAACTTTTTAAAGTTTGGGAGCCCCCTGCAATAGACTACTGATTTTAAATGCTTTATGGAAAAGAACATTAAGAATGAACGACGATTCATTTGATATAGTAAAACTATGGGACAAATAAGTTAAGAATAGTAGCCTTGAGGTGGAGTGATTCATGATTATTATGACAACACACACTAAAATATTAGCACGACTCATTTTATCTGTTGTCTAGTCCGCCTGAGTCGGGAAAGTGTTCATTTCACTGATTAGATACTGCATGTGGTAGGTGCTTTATCGAAGCCTGTCATTGTTACAATATATCAAAGTCTTGATAGTGTTGAAAACCGTGGCATATGAATGAATTAATTTTTGCTGAAGTGCAATATCACTATTCTGACACGACATTGTTTCCATGGTGAAGAATCAAGATAATCCCAAAGGGAAGTGGAAAAACATCTTGATAGATCATGTTCCATACGCAGATGTTGTTAATGCATTTGAATAGACGCTTTACTACGTGGAAAAACTAGCCGACGGATGTGATAATATCGCATCTTCAAACAGATTTATTCATTACGTCAAAAGAAGATAACCCACTTTATTTCTGCATATTAGGGCGCTATATTTATTTTTAAATACCAATTCAAAAGTTTCTTTTAAGTTACAAATAAACATAAACTTTGTTTCTGATTCGTAATTGTCCTTTTTACTCCATTTTTTTAAGAAAAATTTTTCAAAAAAATTTCTTTAATATGTTTTTGGATGTCAGGCATTCAAATTATTGAGGATCCAATGTATAAAGGTAATAAAAATTTCATTTAAATTAGAAAAAAATAATTACTTTAAACTGTATTACAGTTTGAATGTCATATATTATTTTAGACCGAATAACAGATATTTGAACAAATGACAAGAATAAAATTTACAATCAATAAAAATTTCTATAGATATTCGTTGTATGTCATTTGAAAATAACAAAGATGATTTTTAGAATTTATTTAAATCATTCTACGTAATATTTAACCCTTTAAATGGCCATTTTTTTCTAGTCATATTATGTTAAAATATTTTTAGGCTTGAAATTAGAATATGAAAAGGGATTCATTTAGCTTATTAGATAAATTTTATTTGATTAATTAATTAATTTGGTTAATTAATAATTAAGCATCAAATCAAGACACATCATTTTGTGTAAAATAAAAAACTAAACCATCTAAGTTTCTGTCTTTCTAAAAAAATTTGTCAGAACTTATGCCAACCTACATAAATTCATACGAAGATTGATAAATTTGGTGGGAAGCATACTTTCCACGACCCTAGAAAGGGTTAATAGCTTTATTATACCGTGAGAATATGACAAAATTTAAAATACGCACAATTTTAACAACATAACACAATAATAAAAGCAATAAGACATTTTTCACTTGACAAATTTTTTAAGTTGAAGTATTTCAATTGTTATAACAAATGGCGATAATAATAATCTATTTTTATATGACAGATAGGTTTGGTGATATATAAAATATATTAAATCGTTCAAATGATATAATGTATAATAAAACACCGTAGTAAGTTATTCATCGTATTAAACTATTCGTATTTAAAATTGAATAACAATGCGATGAATAATAAGTAAATAATAGTGCCTATTACGTAAAAAATGCAGTTAATACTTAAATGAATATCGATTTAGGAATAAAAAACGCAATTGATTGTGCGCTATAAAAGAATTCTAAAAATCAACGATTTTTATGAGCTAATACTTATTTCCCCATTGAGTTTGTCTTCAATATTAATCAATAAACTCTATTTTCACTTTGAGATATTTATCAACTCCACTCTTTATTTACAAATAGGGACAAAAAGTTTCAGGTTCTTTTTATGAGAATCGGATTATAAAAGTGGCTGAAAAAGAAAAAAAAAATACCATAAAAATAATTACCACATTTAAAATTAACAGTTTGTATCTGAAGGTGTTTTTTGAACCCCCAGCAGTGTTGCTCACTTTTTATTGTGAAGCAATTTCCATACATTGGTCAGGATTTTTTAATAATCCCCTAAATAATGTGATGATGTGATCATTTTTCTTTCAGTATGAAGAAAGAAATAAAAAGTTGCATAAGAGGAACTGAGTGTTGCGTGGAGATTGTAAACACTAGAATAGATATGCCAATGCTGTAAAACTTGAATGAATACACAGAACTCAATTTGATTCTTGTTTTAAGCTTAATCCGTTTAGTAAGTGTTGATTTATTGTATGATTACAGAAACCAAACAATAATATTCACATCACAAAAAAGATTTTGTACACTTTTTTTTAATATTCAGAAATTGCCTTAATTAATATTCCACCAGTTCCTAACAACAAGGGAATGTTCCCAGTTCGAAAATCTAAAGTATGACTTCTTTTCTTCATTGTTGATTGTGTTAACATCAATAAAAAAAATCTATAGCGTTGGGCGGCGGGTTTTGTGGTTTGGAAATGATAGAGCCAAATCAGATACAGTTCTCAACAACTAATCGCAGTTAAAAATTGCGTAATCCCCCCCCCCCGGTCCTTCATACACCTTCAGAAAATAACATAGTTCGAAGAGTTTAACAGATAAGTCTAGACAGGAATGCTTCTATGGCTATATGTTGTTTTCAGACCTGGGTTGGAAACTTGGAATGATCGGGATTGCATCTCCATTCCATCCACTAGGGTACACCTTCCTCTCTTAGTTGCAGTGTCGACAGACGAATCTCTTCGAACTTGTCACCGTCAGTTTTAATTCATCTCCTAGATAATTTTTTAAACTTCAGAAATCAAATTATTTCCAAATGCGAGTCAAATAGACGCACAGAAAAAGATTTAGAATTCCTAAATGTTCTGTGCAATTTTTTTGCTAACAAAGTGGCTAAAATAATAGAGACGGTTGACGGAAATGACACATTTACAAAATGATTTACTTTAGGTTATCGATGGATTTAAAATTAAATAAATTATTGAATATATTTATACATTGAAGAAATATGGGAATGATAATGTTATGCAGTGCCTATGCAAGAACCACCCCTATTAATAGATTGCATCAGACCGTTTTGTTATCTGCTGAAGTTGATCTTTGAAAAAATATTACATGCCATTCTAAGAGGGGAAATTCTTTTTAGCTCAAGGAAAAAGATATTTAATTTTTTTCACTTATTTATTTTCCTCTGGTGGATTTTGTTGAAGGTTTATTATTCTTCTTCTTGCTATAAAATTAACTGAATAAAGGAAATGAGTTACTTTTTCTTTTGATAAATTCCTTTCTTGGGCTGAAATATATTTTCATAAGTGGATACGCAGTGTCAGCGGCGTAACAAGAGTGGACCAGTAAAGACAAATGCTCTGAACATTATGAGGGGGCGGGGGCAAAACTAAAGAATCAGTTACCCGCATTTAAGAGATAAGTACCTTTCATTTATTCTCATTCATCATATTTTAAAAAATTAAAGCGCCTCCGTCGAAATGTGTGAAAATAAATCGGATACAGTAATACTTTTTACAACCTGGGAAACAATTTAAGCTAGGTTTCTCAAAATAAAATATCAAATAGTTTTGTGTTACAGAAACTTGATAATCACTGCCCTGTATGTGAAAGGAAAGGCTCCTGTTGGTTCTTTCATTATTTCTCTATGGGAAGTAGGGGGAGTATACTTGACCATTCGCCAGATGTCTTTAGAAAAGGGAAGATATTAATTGAATCCATAGCGCGTCTCAGGGTTTCATATGATACACATGAAGATAAAATGTAATTATCTCCATAGTTATACCGATTGTATGCGTGACCATACACAAAAGTCATGTTGTGCTTCGACCGAAAGTTGTGATAAATAATGAATAGAAGTTATCATTATCCATCATTTGGCTGCCAAATGTGGCTATATTTGTGTATGTTTTTCAGTACATTAAATGTTTGTAATAAGCATAATATTTGTTTCATATTTCTTCAATATATACTTTTTTAAAGTACAATTCCTTAAATTTCACATTTAAGCCTCTTTAATCGATTAAAGTAATAATACAGCAAATTTTTTAAGGAAGTTTACTGAAGTTCATTAAAAACCATCGAAATGACATTATAACTGATTTTTCAACATGTTTTCTATATGATCTTGTGATGCCTTTTAGAGGAAAGACCATTCGTATTTAATACCCAAAGTGCAATTATCTTTAGTAATACCAAGAGAAAATATATTTATCTGTTGCTTTTCTGTCCGTTGGCTAATTACAAGAGATACGATTTGACTTAAAAATATACTTCGGACAGGTGAAATGAGCATGTCAAAGTAACTTGTGCCAAACTTTAATAAATTAAACAATAATCGAAAGTTCAGTATCATTAAGTAATGACTAACTTGGAAATATTATCACACAAAAATAAATTTTACCAAATCAGAAAATTCCAAAAATTATTTTTTATGTTATAAATTCAGTTGCCATGCAATATATCTGCACTTTTTTACAGATTAAAAAAAATTATAAATATAATTTGCAATAGTAATTTTTATTATTTAAATGTATGTCAAAATTATTTCAGTGTTTTTATCAAAACCTTAAATTAGTTGTTTTTCTTTTGTTGAAAAATATCATTACATTCCAAATAACTTCTTTACATGGGAATTTTATTTCATTAATATAGTTCTAACAAAATCAACTTTAGTAAAATTGAAATTGTAAAAAGTCTGAGATCAGCTTTTGAAAACAGTAATCAAAATTTTAAAAATATAAATTTGAAGTTTGTTCAGCTTTTAATTGATAATTCAATTAAATTTTCTTAGTCTTTGAGAAAAATGCGTTTCAAACAAAAAAGGCAATTTTCTTTTTCAAGAGGAAAAAAAAATTCCAGTGGCTATCTAGTTTGAGCCATTCTTTATTGCATTAGAAACAAATGCGTATCATTTCGATCTATCATGACAATATGTAGAAACAAAATCTTTTTCCTGGAGAAACGTATTGCTAACTGATAAGATTTAAATGATATGTCTTTATTATTACAGCTGTTTCGACAACTCCAATCTCTTTTCTTTCCAAGTTGCAGTTAAGAAAGAAAAAAAAAAAAGTACAATCGTTTATTTCCTGATTGTAGCTAGCGTGACAAAAAAGAGAGTAAACCCTTCTATCCTCTGTTCTTGAATGTGGATTTTGGTGGGCTCAGAAAGACATTAATGATGTGCTGGATTTTTCTTTAGGGCGGCCGACTTCAGGGAGTTTCCCTCGACTTTGGAAGAAGGTAGGGGAGGGGGTATCTGACAGATTACGGCATTCGAATATGTTGGTCTTCAGGGTGGCCGATCCCAGACAGAAAAGAACTTTTTTTTCTTTTTCTTTTTCTTTTTTGCCTGCATCTTTATATTCCCTTTACCGCCTGAGGCCACCGACGATGCATCGTCAGATATCGGTGGGAGGGAAATGAAAAAAAGTGACAAGATTCTTCAACCGGCACATGTTCGAATGGAATATTTTGGAGGGGGGGTGCTGTTTATTTTTCCTTCTTGTGACGCAAATTCTGCGAAATTGTTACAGTATTACATGAGTTCTTAGGGGAGGGGATAACAGAGATCAATGGAACGCCGGCTTTGATTCCAGGTTTCGGCGAGAGAATGATTTGTTATACTGCGAGGAAATTGATGTTTTCTTTTGTTGGGATTTTCTTTTAAATGTCCCTACTTTCCATCAACCACCCCATCCTGATTTCCTGTGGGGGTGAGTCTGGAAAGTGGCAAATAAATTTTATCGAAGAAAAGTGGATGGAATGAAAGATTTATTATGAGACTTGGAAATATTCAGTAGTGAAAATAATAATGATGTTGTGTTTAGATAAAATTCCAGCGAACTCCCTTTCTGAAGAGTGACGATTAATCATTTTTGATGCTTTAAAGCAGGAGTGGGCATTAAGTTGATCGGAATCGCTCGGTAGACCACCAAGACATTTTTGGGTGACTGCTTTTATTAACACCTAAGAAGCGGATATTAAAAGAAAAAATATTTATGGAACACCGACGAAAAATTTAAAAATATTTCTGATGAGTTGTTTAAAAACGGAAGTACATTAAACAAAGAGAAATATTATGATGAAATAACAAAAATTCACTCTGAATTCGACGGATGTTTTCAAGAATTTACTAGACAAGAACCAATTGTTATAGTCATGTGTTACAAATTTGGCAATATTGAAATGGAAGAAATAACTGAAAATATAAATTATGTGTTCCCTTTATCTCTTGAGGCAAACGAAGTTTCCCCCCTTCAAATGGCATAATTTTAAAAGCCCGTAGTTCAGAACCTAAGAATAACTTTTGAAATCTAATGGAAGAAGTAAACTATCCTAATTTTAAAAAAGTTTCATATCATTTAACATCTTACTTTGGCTCTACTTACCAGTGTGAATCGGGATTTTCAGCGATGAATATAATTAAGACAACATATCGTTCTCATCTCACAGACGACCACTTAGACTCCAGCTAGTAATTATATACCGATATATTCATGATTGACAGACAGTGTGTAGCCCAAGTTTTCTACTAACTATAACTGCGAGAACTAACTTTAGATGAAAATGATTTATTTTTTAATATATTTTAAATTATTTGATATTATATTATTTGTGGCTATTATTATTATGTTTGTAGCTATGTGTGTAAGTATATATTCCATATTTATTATTAAGTTATAATAAATATTGTAGACCTTTTTTTTTTTTAACTCACCACACCTTTGCCACTTGGTGGACCGCAACAACTTGAAATAAATAGATGTAGCCCACCTGGAAAAGTCTACCCACCCCTGCTTTAAAGAGTGGTCATATCATAATGGTATACTTTTGCATGCTTTGGCATTATTGTGATAATTTCTCTGTTCATGAAATATTATTATATCTGTCTCATTAACGTTTTACTTTGTATTTATTTCATAAATGGATTAAAATTAAAATTACTTATTAAGTAATTTAAGAGTTAAAACATTTTCAAAATGTCTGTCTTCGAAAAATTACTGGATGCTGTAATAAAATTAGGAATAAAATCCAATGACACTGTGACCAACGTTGAGGCAATAAATTTGATAAAGCAATACAGAAAAACCCAAATGCTGCTAAAATTAAATACCCAAATCCAAATACATTTATATTAACCTTGTAAACTGAACTGAAGCATTAATAATAATAAGGAAAAAAACACATTTAAGATTAGAATTATTTAATTAACGTTATGTGATCATTTCTTCAAGCGAATTTTAAAACAGAATATATATTTTATATGAAAAGGAAAACAATAATTCATTTCGCACAAAAAACAATAATCCTGTAATAATCTGCGTATATTACAATGTAGCCAGATTAACAAATTTAATTATAATAATTTTGAATTTTGAATATAGTCATGAAACACCTTTGAAAAGTGAATCTGTGGAAATTATTCAATATCCATTTCTTTTTATTTTCCTTTCTATTACAAATTTCTGCATTTTACTGAAATTATTTTAAAGCACTTTTTTTAAAATTATTGAATCATTTCATATTATCATAGGGATGACAGTCACAGTTATATAAGTGTGAATCGCCATGCAGTAAAATTTTCATTACTTAAAATTTTTGACCAATCATGTATCTTTGGGATAGCTCATGAAAATTGAATTCACATTCACATCATTTTTGAACATTCATGTATTTATAAATTCATGATGGCACAATTTTTCCCCTTGTTATTGCTTATTCTGTTCAGGGAATCTCTTTCGATAGTTATTGTTAGAATTATTAGTATTGTTGTACAACACTTTATACTAGCTAAAGCAAAATATCTAAGAATACGAAAAATCAGTGTTAAACTATTATCGTTTTGGGAAATAGTTTTTATTGTTATTTTATAATAATCTTGCTTGACATTTTATCATAAACTGGGCACATTTTAATGCTATACAAATAATCATTCAATTGCAATTAGGCTTATATAAAACGTTTCAATTAATTTATAGCTGATTATTAAAGCGCATCTCATCAATTAAAATAATGTCGCAATCAGTCATTGAAGAATATCGTATTGCTACAGAATACCTGATTGTAAAACATAGTTTAATCTTGAGATTGTTGTTTGAGTTACTTCCACAAATAGTACATGATTTGATCGTATGTATCTCTAATCAAACCTATATTACTTAAGCAACTTCATATTTCAATATTGGAAAAGTAAATTTGATGAGCTCTTCTTTCAAGGAACTTACACTTCTAGAACTTATATTAATTAACACCTTCCAATAAAATGACGAGTATAGCTCGTCAATGAATTTTCACGCCATACAGCACGATGACGAGCTACGCTCATCATGCGACTAAAGTTACTGTTGAATATGAAAATAAATTTCATTTAAAGTTTCTTGTGTACTGAATCCATCAGCACTTCTTTATTACTTATGTTGATATAATAGATGACTATTACACATTGTATACAGGTAGAATTTTTTTGATATAAATCACGATCAAATTGTTGTTAGTCAGTGGGATTTCATTCATATAAACATTCAGAGTAAACATTGGTTCAGTCAATATATATTCTTACTAAAGGAAAAACATGTTGTGAAATAAACATTGTAATGGATAAGAGTAGTGCAGACTATGGAGATCAAAATTATTAGAGGGATTCTGAAAACTCAACGGAAACTCTGAACAAATAAGCATACGTTTACCTGATACTGATATTGAAATCATAATAGTTAAATATTATCAAGAAAACGAAGATATATTTGGAAACTAATAAGTGAATCTAGAGAGTGTTTTGGAATCGTAGACACACCATCAGATGTATGGAAGAAAATAGATAATGTGTCTGAAATAAAGAAATTTTCGGGAGAGCCTGACGTAAACGCTCTGATTTTGGGAGAACTAAGTGCTAATCCGAAGTCATTAGAGGTTTTGAATATGAATTGCAATAATATCCATATCAATAATGTAATTTTAATTAACAATATGCAAAAAAATGAAACAAGTTTTTTTTAAGAAAAATTAAATGATTATTTCATGCTCAAATTTTTATTATTAAATCTTACCGGAAGGAGTTAACTAAGAAAAAATATGCATAAAAGCAGACTTTGAAATTGCGAAATACACCATCAATACCAACAAATCAGAAATGACCTTTTATTTTATCAATTCTCAAGGTTTGCTACATTTCTCAATATCATCTTAAAAACAATTCGTCATCTTTAGGCTCAAAAATGAAGGAAGCACGCAGAAAGGCACGAAAGGTCTTATTTTTTAAGGAAATCACCGAAGAATGGAAAAGGGGAGAAAAAAGGAAGTCTAGAAACTCTTTTTTTTCTAACGTTTCATAAAGAACCGCTGGGGCATCGAATTTCTGGCGGTTCCATTAGGCAAGCCACCTTCGCTTACTGAGAGATAAGTCAAATAGGTGAAAAAGAATCTTTTTAAGTGCGAAACGGAATTCTGACCTTCTGGACGATATATCCCTCGCCGCATAATAGAAGGTGGCAGTAAAAGGAAGTTGCCAAAAGATAAAAAATAAAAGTTGAGAGTAAAATAAAAATGGAGAACCGTACTCTCGAATACGTTAAAGGGTTTCGAGTTGGTATCGACATTGATATGCGCAAGCCATCCACTCACTTGCTGTGAGAAAACTCTACCACAGGGGCGCGAAGGACCACTGGAGTTGGTATCCGGTTGCTTCTTCTTTTCTTTTATTTATTTCGTTTTAGCATAACGGCAGGAAATGCCAGTGCTGCCAGAGATCCTAAACTCTTTTGTCGGGTCTTTAAGAATTCCTAGTGAACCAAAAACGGGTTGGTGCTGTGTCTCCTGGTGATCGAATTTTAGTCTCGAATGAAGACGTAATCATATTCGCACCTGCGGCGATGCTGCTTTTGTGTTTGTTTATTCGTTTCATGCGCATGCTAAATAGATGCTGACGCATCCTTCACATTCGGTTAAATGCGAAGAATTCTATGGAGTCACTCAATACAATCAACAAGCAATTAAATATCCAGGAAAAACAATTTTAGAACATATTCACTTTGGTATGGAAAATAAACAATCGGCATATATATATAAAATCGCTGTCTTAGAAAGATGTTATAAATTAAATTTTCTTTTTACTTTCTCGCATAGGAAATATAGAGAAAGTATAGCAATCGTCAAAAAATTCGAACCCGAGATTTTGACGAATCTTCTCATTTTAGAACTCCCTGTGTTCGGAAAACACATTTTTACAAAATGTCCGTCAGTCTGTGACAAAGATAACACAAAAACGCATTGAGATAGACAGTTGAAATTTAGTATACGGTTTTTAAAACAAACTTGCAGATTTCTGTCAAAGTTTGACTCAGATCTGTTTAGAGGAAGTTCGTCTGTCTCGTTGTTCGAATTTAATTTAACACGACAATTATAAAACGATGAGAGCTAGATATAGAAGATTCGATATAGAGATTTTACCCTTTGCACTAGGAAAAGTAATTCCAACGAATAACATAATTATTCATCTAATACTAAGACTTGTTTGATAAGATAAATATATATAGTTGTTTTAAGTTGAATTCTCCCGTTAAATTTTAGGCCGCGGTGGCCTGGTGGTAAGGTCTCGGCTTGTGAGCCGTAGGGTGTCAGGTTCGAGACCCGATTCCACCTAAGAACTGTCGTGTAAGGGGATCTGTTGCACGTTAAATCCGTCATGCCAAACGTCCTCCCGCTGGTGTGGTGTGGAGAGGGGGGTGCCAGCTCAGGTGTCGTCCTCGTCATCTGACCGCGGTTCAAAATTACGAGGTCCGTCCCAAAATAGCCCTAGTGTTGCTTTACAACGGGACGTTAATATAACTAAACTAAACTCCCGTTTAATAAATTTGCATCTTCTTACTACTCTGCATATATTTTTAACAATCAAAATTAAATAAATAAAACGTCAGAATGATGCACCGTCTTGAATAGTGAGTAAGAGTCACCACCGAAGTGCAAAGGGTTAACATGTATAGTGTAGACACTATATCAAAATGCGAACCAAAACCAAACAACGGTTTGACCGTCTGTCTGTCAGTACTTTCAGAAACATGTAAACGCGGTAACTCAAAAACGCAGTAATTTAAATATATCAAATTTCGTATGGGATTCTGTGACTACAAGTGCAGTTTTTTGACAATTTTTTGCTTCACTCGATTGAAAAAAGCGGGTCTAAAAGTAAAATTCGATTTTCATTACTATTAACCGCATACCAGGGATTAATTGTCAAAGTGTCCGCCAAGGTTGATACCATAGAGTCAATAATAATGATAAATTCATGCCAAAAGTTAATATTTCCTAACTACTGTGACCAGCTGCCATGTACGGTGTTCTCTGGCATGACAAGCGTATTAGAGATTATGCGAGAAAGTTTTAGAGAGACCACACCTGCTGGTTTATAGAACAAATTAAAAAGTTTTATCTTCATACCTATTACGGTATCAGAAAAGATAAAAGACACAAAGAAACTTTTTAAAAGACAAAGCAATTAAAATAGGAATGAAATCACCGGACGTAGATCTACTTTAACTGAAATAATTGATGCCCCGTTTATGAAACTGCACGGATAATAAGAAAAAAAATTAAGAAATTAGGTTGCTTACTCATTGAAGAAGGAAGAATTTTGTGTAAACATCTACATTAGTTAGTTAACATCTACATCGATTAAGTAGGAAAATATGTGGAATTCCATCAGAATTAACATCTGACTGATTATTGATAATTATGTTTCCTACCTAAATAAAAATAAAAAGAGACATAACATTCACAGACGATACATTGAAAATTCAGACATTAATGTAGTTAAAGAGACAATTAAAAAAGAAATAACAAATTCCATTGTTGAAAGACGCCATAAAAAATATTTATCATTTGTTTAATTTTTTTAAAAATCAAGCACGAATTACAAGAACGAAAAAATTGTTTTGGCATCGGCAACATTTATTCTTATTATGTTTCTGTATTATTAGATATTTATGATCAAATTTACAGTTAAACATCGAATTGTTTTGTAACATGTTGTAAATTTGGAACTCTTTATTTTCTTATTAATCGTGCTTAGGTGTCATATATCCCTTTCGAAATTTTCATACCGCACTGGTGATATGATGACATTTGAAACTTTAAGATTTTCAAAGCACAACAAAACCATACATATCTTAATTAAAATCCTAATTAATCAAATTTTTATCTTAAATTAGACCATGTTAGCTTCATTCTAAAATGTTCCCTTATTTCCTCATCCTATTTCCGTTTTTTAAAAATTATTTCTAACACGGGCTTTACAAAATTGCTGACTACATAGTTCCCATAAAAGGAATGAATCCATAAACACTTACACATACTTTTAAAAGATACCTAAGATTCCATTGCCAAATGGCAAAGAAATCCCTAATAAAATCTCATAGTAAAATCGCTAAAGGGAAAAATTTCGGACACTTTGTTCTTATATCACAATGTAAACAGATATCTTTAATCATAATTTCTTGTACAAATTATGATTCCCGTGGTAAAATAATCCAAGTTAAAATTTTAAAATTTTCTTTCCGTGCTCGCATCTGCAAAATTATATATATATATATATATATATATATATATATATATATATATAATGATACCTCACTTCTATATCTAATTAAAATCCTATTTAATTTCCTAATTTTTTATCCTAATTTAACCCATATTAACTTAATTCTTAAATGTCCTCTTATTTCCTGATCCAATTTCCCCTTTTTTATTTAATTAATGCTACACGAGCTCTAAAATTGCTCAAATAGACAAGTTCTCACACTCCGAGTGAAGGGATAAAAATTTGTCAAGCTAAACGGATTCCTTTAAAATATACCTACTTTCCTTTTACTTAAATCGATACGTGTAAAGAAATCCCTATCAGAAATAAAATATACCTACTTTCTTTTTACTTAAATCGATACGTGTAAAGAAATCCCTATCAAAATCGCATAGTATATAATGACAGGGAAAAATATTTCCGTCTCTCTTTATGCTCTTTTCTCTTTTCGTTCTTGTGTCGTGCTGTAGACTGACGAACCTCGTTGCTTCTTGCATAGATTATGCCTCCTGGGATGGAATAAAAGCGAAGTTTAATAATCCAAAAGTGCCTTCTCTCTCTTCGGCCACGACTCTGTTTCAGAAATATGTGTTTTACACTATATATATATATATATATATATATATGCGTGCCCGGCACATATATGTGGCAGTGGAGCACCTCCACCCCATCATTAATGTAAGACTCAACCTCGAAGTCCCAATACAGAATTCATATAGTAAGCCCATTTAAAAAGATTTAACGGCAAAAAGAATTTCTTTTGGTACTATTAAATCCCATCATAATTCATCATCATCGAATAATGATGATGAATTAATCTTGCTATTAATTCGTCATCATAATTCGAATAAAATAAAGTATATTCCGTATACTTCATTTTATTCGAATTATCAAAAATTTAAAACTAAAAAAAAAAAAAAAAAGAAATTGTTGCCCAAATACTGCACGTCAGAAAAACATAGAGAATACTTCAAGATCACACACGCAAGAATAGAAATAGAACGTCATATATTTCAGGTATGGGACGCAACAGGTAACTGTGCGCTCGAGATCCTGTTGTCTTGCATCGGCTTCCTTGATAAACGACTTTTTGTTGTTGTTGCGTCTAAGGAATGCCTTCATTCTTCTCTGAGAAAATACTTCTTCATCGCTGATAACTTAATATTTGTAGTGTTGGAATCAGAACGACTTTATCAGTTGTTGTCTTGACAAGGTGACACGCTTATCTCGTCTCTCAAATCTTTATCCTAACAAGCTTGAGAAAGCGGTACTTTGAATAGAGAGGAATCCATATGATAAAGCATGACAATCACACCACTGCGTTAAAATCATTTTTTACACATTTTTATTTAGATTGAGACGTTTCATGTTTGTAAAGATGGAACTTTGCAATCTATTTTTCACCTACTTCCTGATGAGCTACAATTTTCAAATTTTGTATAAGCGTATTTTTACTTTTTCGTATACGTTCTCGTAGTATAGAAAAAGTATAGTAATCGTCAAAAAAATTAGAAACAGAGATTTTGACAAATCTCCACGTTTCCTTGAGTTCAACACATTTTTTGGAAAATGTCCGTCTGTCTATGACAATGATAACACAAAAATGTTTTGAGCTAGAATGATGAAATTTGATATGTGATCTCTACATCAAATTTGTAGATTTCTATCAATTTTGAGCAAAATATGTTCAGTTTAGTTTAGTTATATTAACGTCCTGTTTTAAAGCAACACTATTTAGGGACGGACCTCATAATTTTGAACCACGATCAGATGACGAGGACGACACTCGAACTGGCATCCCCTCTCCAGGCTTTCACATCACACCAGTGGGAGGACGTTTGGCTCCGACGGATTTAACGTTCATCAGACGCGCTTACACGACAGTTCTTCGGTAGAATCGGGTCTCGAACCTGAAATCCTCCGGTTCTGAAGCTGAAACCTTACCACCAGGCTACCGCGGCCTACAAAATCCAATCAAGGAAGTCTGTTTGTCCAGCTGTTCTAATGTAATTTAACAAGTTAACTACAAAATGAAGACAGCTAGGTAGATAAGATTCGGTACACAGTTTTAACATTTATAATGCAGACACCCATCAAATTTTGAACCAAATCCAATGAGGGGTTGATCGTCTGCCGGTCTGCACTTCGGGAAATATATAAACACGATAACACAAAAACGCAATGACTGAAATATATTAAATTTGGCATGGGATTTTTTTAACAAGTGTCGTTTAAAAAAAATTGTTTTCAATCGGTTCGGAAAAACACATCTAAATCAGAAATTTGATTTCCGGACGTTAATAACCACATGAGAGGATTAATCGCCAAATAACTCGCCAAAGCTGACACGATAGACAATAAATATGCTAAATTCAAGCCAAAGTTTGATATTTCGTAACTATTGTACGCCAGTGCCATGCAAGGCATTGTCTGGTATAACTCCTTCAATAAGCGAGAAAGTTTTTGGGAGACTGCATACATTTTCATAAATTCAAAGTTTAATTATCAGTTCATTGATCAATTTAATTCAAATTTTTTTTCCAATGAAAAGCCTTGTAGTAAATTTTAAAATGATTGATTGGAAGATTCCACAACATCAATATTAAAGAATTATAAATTAAAACCAAAAATAAAAGGTCAATAAAATTTTTAAAAATCCCATTTTTTTGAATATTGAAAAAAGTGTGTTTTTAAAATCATTTTTATTAAATTCGTCTTATATATTTCCTCCTTTCTTTCGCATTACAAGTTTCATTTAAATTTTATAATATTACGATTATCTGAGAAAAAAATAGAACAGACAAATAGGAATAAAACCCTTCCTCCTATCCACATAAATAAATGCAATGTATTTCACAAATTTAGTCTTAGTTCAAACTAAATACTTTAAACTAAAAGTTTCATATGTTTGAAATAAAGAAATAAATGTTAAAATATTATTATTAATTTCTCTGTGGCTACATTATTTGCAGAGCCATCAACCATATTTTTCTTGTCAACAAAATTCAAAATGACAATTAAAAACGAACAACGGTAGGTGGAAAAACTTGTACAGCTATTAAGATTTAGACATCGCATGTTATGAAGGTGAGTGGGTTAATGTATGCTGACTTTCAGTTTCAGCTATTGTGCAACCCCAGCCATTAAGATTTTACAGCCGAATACATTTGGCAGAGAGGAAAATGTATTCTTAATGATTTTTTTAAAAAGAAGATGAAAATTTATGTAGCAGAGCCTCGTCAGGCCTAGCCCCAGAGGTCAAGGATGCATTACGTCAGCTCTCATTCGATATCTCCATCTTTTTGAGATAACATCCCGCCGGAAGCATCGGTCTATTTTAGGAATCTCAACTCTTCATTCCTGTATCTCATCCATTTAAAAGGAGGGTGCGGGTGAAAAAGCAAAGTAAAATACCCATAGCAAACGAGTCCATTATCCCCTGAAGAGAGCGGATGTATCGGTGACGTGTTGAAACGTAGTTACTCTTTTGGACGTAAAAACAAACAGCCTCACAAATTCACTTTGCTATCTGGAAATGCGTGGGTTACGCGATGTAATGGCCAGTTGGTTTCCAGACTCGTTACGGGTTCATTTGAAACTGATACGGTGATGATAGATGCTCGTACTTAAAATGCAGAGGGTTAAAAGTTTTAAAATTATATATAGAATTCCAGATAAAGGGGACTCGATTCAGTAGGTCGCTGGGCTTTGAAAAGACTATCAATTCGTTAAATAGTCAAGTTATGTTAAGAATCAAATTGCTCAATTAATTTGAAATAAATAAATAAAAATTCTATAAATTCTAAAATATTACTTATATTACAATTGTTCAATCTGTTTCATTAAGCTCACTTAATTGTTATAGTGTTACCGAGCATCTACTTATAAATAAAACTGTGCATAAACATGGATACCACGCATATCAATAAGAGTCTAGTTAATAATAATAGCATGTTGCGAATAGTCAAGTTGCCCAATAAATTTAAAAATAAGTAAATCAATAAAAATTCCATGAATTCTAAAATACTACTTACTTTATAATTGTTCATATTCATCTGTTCATTAAGCTCACTTAATTGTTACCGAGCGTCTACTTTGAAATAAAATTGTATATAAATATGGATACCGTGCATGTCAATAGTCAAGTGAATAACAGCACGTTGTTAATAGTCAAGTTAATGAATAAATTTAAAATAAATAAATAAAAATTCTATGAATTCTAAAATATTACTTACTTTATAATTGTTCACATTCATCTGTTCATTAAGCTCACTTAATTGTTACAGTGTTACCGAGCGTCTACTTTGAAATAAAATTGTGTATAAATATGGATACCGTGCATGTCAATAGTCAAGTGAATAACAGCACATTGTTAATAGTCAAGTTAATGAATAAATTTAAAATAAATAAATAAAAATTCCATGAATTCTAAAATATTACTTACTTTATAATTGTTCATATTCATCTGTTCATTAAGCTCACTTAATTGTTACCGAGCGTCTACTTTGAAATAAAATTGTATATAAATATGGATACCGTGCATGTCAATAGTCAAGTGAATAACAGCACGTTGTTAATAGCCAAGTTAATGAATAAATTTAAAATAAATAAATAAAAATTCCATGAATTCTAAAATATTACTTACTTTATAATTGTTCATATTCATCTGTTCATTAAGCTCACTTAATTGTTACAGTGTTACCGAGCGTCTACTTTGAAATAAAATTGTGTATAAATATGGATACCGTGCATGTCAATAGTCAAGTGAATAACAGCACATTGTTAATAGTCAAGTTAATGAATAAATTTAAAATAAATAAATAAAAATTCCATGAATTCTAAAATATTACTTACTTTATAATTGTTCACATTCATCTGTTCATTAAGCTCACTTAATTGTTACAGTATTACCGAGCGTCTACTTTGAAATAAAATTGTATATAAATATGGATACCGTGCATGTCAATAGTCAAGTGAATAACAGCACATTGTTAATAGTCAAGTTAATGAATAAATTTAAAATAAATAAATAAAAATTCCATGAATTCTAAAATATTACTTACTTTATAATTGTTCACATTCATCTGTTCATTAAGCTCACTTAATTGTTACAGTATTACCGAGCGTCTACTTTGAAATAAAATTGTATATAAATATGGATACCGTGCATGTCAATAGTCAAGTGAATAACAGCACATTGTTAATAGTCAAGTTAATGAATAAATTTAAAATAAATAAATAAAAATTCCATGAATTCTAAAATATTACTTACTTTATAATTGTTCACATTCATCTGTTCATTAAGCTCACTTAATTGTTACAGTATTACCGAGCGTCTACTTTGAAATAAAATTGTATATAAATATGGATACCGTGCATGTCAATAGTCAAGTGAATAACAGCACATTGTTAATAGTCAAGTTAATGAATAAATTTAAAATAAATAAATAAAAATTCCATGAATTCTAAAATATTACTTACTTTATAATTGTTCACATTCATCTGTTCATTAAGCTCACTTAATTGTTACAGTATTACCGAGCGTCTACTTTGAAATAAAATTGTATATAAATATGGATACCGTGCATGTCAATAGTCAAGTGAATAACAGCACATTGTTAATAGTCAAGTTAATGAATAAATTTAAAATAAATAAATAAAAATTCCATGAATTCTAAAATATTACTTACTTTATAATTGTTCACATTCATCTGTTCATTAAGCTCACTTAATTGTTACAGTATTACCGAGCGTCTACTTTGAAATAAAATTGTATATAAATATGGATACCGTGCATGTCAATAGTCAAGTGAATAACAGCACATTGTTAATAGTCAAGTTAATGAATAAATTTAAAATAAATAAATAAAAATTCCATGAATTCTAAAATATTACTTACTTTATAATTGTTCACATTCATCTGTTCATTAAGCTCACTTAATTGTTACAGTATTACCGAGCGTCTACTTTGAAATAAAATTGTATATAAATATGGATACCGTGCATGTCAATAGTCAAGTGAATAACAGCACATTGTTAATAGTCAAGTTAATGAATAAATTTAAAATAAATAAATAAAAATTCCATGAATTCTAAAATATTACTTACTTTATAATTGTTCACATTCATCTGTTCATTAAGCTCACTTAATTGTTACAGTATTACCGAGCGTCTACTTTGAAATAAAATTGTATATAAATATGGATACCGTGCATGTCAATAGTCAAGTGAATAACAGCACATTGTTAATAGTCAAGTTAATGAATAAATTTAAAATAAATAAATAAAAATTCCATGAATTCTAAAATATTACTTACTTTATAATTGTTCACATTCATCTGTTCATTAAGCTCACTTAATTGTTACAGTATTACCGAGCGTCTACTTTGAAATAAAATTGTATATAAATATGGATACCGTGCATGTCAATAGTCAAGTGAATAACAGCACATTGTTAATAGTCAAGTTAATGAATAAATTTAAAATAAATAAATAAAAATTCCATGAATTCTAAAATATTACTTACTTTATAATTGTTCACATTCATCTGTTCATTAAGCTCACTTAATTGTTACAGTATTACCGAGCGTCTACTTTGAAATAAAATTGTATATAAATATGGATACCGTGCATGTCAATAGTCAAGTGAATAACAGCACATTGTTAATAGTCAAGTTAATGAATAAATTTAAAATAAATAAATAAAAATTCCATGAATTCTAAAATATTACTTACTTTATAATTGTTCACATTCATCTGTTCATTAAGCTCACTTAATTGTTACAGTATTACCGAGCGTCTACTTTGAAATAAAATTGTATATAAATATGGATACCGTGCATGTCAATAGTCAAGTGAATAACAGCACGTTGTTAATAGCCAAGTTAATGAATAAATTTAAAATAAATAAATAAAAATTCCATGAATTCTAAAATATTACTTACTTTATAATTGTTCATATTCATCTGTTCATTAAGCTCACTTAATTGTTACAGTGTTACCGAGCGTCTACTTTGAAATAAAATTGTGTATAAATATGGATACCGTGCATGTCAATAGTCAAGTGAATAACAGCACATTGTTAATAGTCAAGTTAATGAATAAATTTAAAATAAATAAATAAAAATTCCATGAATTCTAAAATATTACTTACTTTATAATTGTTCACATTCATCTGTTCATTAAGCTCACTTAATTGTTACAGTATTACCGAGCGTCTACTAATAAATCATTCTGTGTATAAATATAGACACCGCGCATGTCAATAGTCAAGTAAATAACAGAACGTTGTTAACAGTCAAGTTACCGAATAAATTTAAAATAAATAAATAAAAATTCAATGAATTCTAAAATATTACTTATTTTACAATTGTTCATACTCCTATCTGTTTCATTAAGCCCACTTAATTGTTACAGTGTTACCGAGCGTCTACTTTGAAATAAAATAGTGTATAAATATGGATACCGTGCATGTGAGAAGTCAAATTAATAACAGCACGTTGTTAATAGTCAAGCTAATGAATAAATTTAAAATAAATAAAAAAAAATATCATGAGTTCTAAAATATTACTTACTTTATAATTGTTCAAATTCATCTGTTCATTAAGCCCATTTAATTGTTTCAGTGTTACCGAGCGTCTACTTTGAAATAAAACTGTGTATAAATATGGATGCATCGCATGTCAATAGTCAAGTTAATAACAGCACGTTGTTAATAGTCAAGCTAATGAATAAATTTAAAATAAATAAATAAAAATTCCATGAGTTCTAAAATATTACTTACTTTATAATTGTTCAAATTCATCTGTTCATTAAGCCCATTTAATTGTTTCAGTGTTACCGAGCGTCTACTTTGAAATAAAACTGTGTATAAATATGGATGCATCGCATGTCAATAGTCAAGTTAATAACAGCACGTTGTTAATAGTCAAGTTAATGAATAAATTTAAAATAAATAAATACGAATTACATGAATTCTAAAATATTACTTACTTTATAATTGTTCATATTCATCTGTTCATTAAGCCCACTTAATTGTTACAGTGTTACCGAGCGTCTACTTTGAAATAAAATAGTGTATAAATATGGATACCGTGCATGTGAGTAGTTAAATTAATAACAGCACGTTGTTAATAGTCAAGCTAATGAATAAATTTAAAATAAATAAATAAAAATTCCATGAATTCTAAAATATTACTTACTTTATAATTGTTCAAATTCATCTGTTCATTAAGCCCACTTAATTGTTACAGTGTTACCGAGCGTCTACTTTGAAATAAAACTGTGTATAAATATGGATGCCTCGCATGTCAATAGTCAAGTTAATGACAGCACGTTGTTAATAGTCAAGTTAATGAATAAATTTAAAATAAATAAATAAAAATTCTATGAATTCTAAAATATTACTTATTTTACAATTGTTCGTACTCCTATATGTTTCATTAAGCTCACTTAATTTTTATAGTGTTACCGAGCGTCTACTTATAAATAAAACTGTGTATAGAAATGGTTACCCGTTGTCATGAGTTTTAATAAATAAATAAATAAAATTTTCTAAAAAAATTACCAAAATAAAAATAATTAATCTGGATAAACAATAAACATGTTGAATAAGTTTAAAATGTGATGAAATATGAAATTAAATTAAATAGTTTATAAAAGAAGAGCGTCATTACGTGGACTGATTGGTACAGTTAAATCCTGAATATCTACCACTGATTTGATTATATGGGTGTTGTTCGAAAAATTATTTTTTAAGAATTCTAATTTGTTTTACTTTTTTATTTCACAGAGTTTATTATTTTATAAAATTTTTATTTAAAAAAAATTGCTAACAGATGATGCAAAGATGAATTTTATGGAATAAATAATTTGCGTTTTCATTTACAGGTTGGAAATTCATGTTAAATAATGGTTGGAGGTTAAACAAACAAATTAGAGTAACTGAGTTTTTCTAACTTATTTTATAAGAAACTGAACAATCAGAACACACTAAAGTAACCTGGTGACTTGAATGAGAATCCGATTTCAGATGGTAATCCGATTAAACAATGGATGAAAGACAAACAGAAACTAAATCGAATAGTTGAGTTTTTGAAGCATTTTTCTAAGCAATTCAACAATTACATCATTCTAAAATGATGCTGTGTCCCGGATGAAATCTCAATTTAGGATCTTAGTTGAGGATTGCAAAGAAAAAAAGTATCCGGATTTGTCCCTATTTTTGAATAAAAATTGGGACATTTTTTTTAATGCAGTCAAAAAGTTCATATTTAAAAAAAATACTCGTACAAATGATTTGATAAGATTCTAAATTCTGATTCTGAAAGGTATTTCCTTGATTAAATCTGAACTAGTTGATGTACGAATTTAACTTCTTAATTAGATGCCACATCCCATCTGAGACATTTATTGCTATTTTAATTCCTATATAATTAATGTAAAGAATATTTGAGATATTGAAGCGTATCTGAGCGATTTTTAAATTTTAAATTATTTAATACTTTCATTTAATAGTAGATTTTAAAATTAAAAATTCAGAAATTGAATGCGCGTGTCAGATACGGCATATTATGCGATGAGCTTAACTTGTATATTCCACTCGAGTTAAATTTGAAATCATTTTTTCTTTTAAGAATTCAATTAAATTTAACTTTTTACCTCAACTTTTGACATATCATAATAGTTTTTGAGAACAATAATACACTATATTGTCGTTCTTACATTACTGTATAAACTATATTGTTACACTTATTTTAAGTTAAACTTTTTTTTAAAATTTCTGAAGTACAATTTACCCTTTGAAATTATGTTTTACGAAGCATTTGGTTACGAAGAAAATCGAAGTCTTGATTGCCCGACATAAATGAGAATTGCTTAGTGAAAATATCGAATATTTAGGAAAGAAAATAGTGAACACTTTTATATAAAATATCTGTACTACGCAATAAAAATTATATAATTCTGCTAATGATTTCAAGAGAAATTATATAACCAACAAACTATTATCTGGATCAGATGTATCCAAAATGCGGCATGCGTACTCCAGCGTGCGCAAGAATATAATGTCGACTGTAGTGGAAAGCACAAAACATAGGAGATTGAAATGCGCGCGCGCGTGTGTGTGGGGGGGGGGATTATAGTATTTGATTTCTCCAAATTCCTGCTCTAAATGAAAGTCACACATGCCCGAAAGTCTACTGGATAGCAATAGAAGAAAGTACTAAGAACTAAATGTTAAAGCAAATACCTTTAACGAATACAGGACACTAGTCTGGTTTTATGCGCATATTAATAACAAATATCAGAATAACAATAATGCAACTTTAGATTTCCGGTTATATTTGTTTTAGTTAGAATTAAATTTCATAAATCTCGGTTCCACGAAATAAGCCCTGTTACGTAAGCATGTTGCCCCGCCTCTCACTTGTAACGCCCTCTAGCGGCATATGTAAAAAACCATCAGTCCTTGTAACATCATCGACGAAGCAGCAACGCCGAGAGGCAAGGCTCAATCCAACTCCCGAAAGCGGAGAAACAATAAAATCTTTAAAATACAAAAAAGGTCCGTCATCATTATCGAACCTCTCCATTCTGGTCCTAGCGATCCGGAGACGAATTAGCGAAAATATGGAGAAAAATACAACTCAAAAAGCCAAAGAGTTAAATAGAATCCGTGGAAGGATAAAGGCGAAATTAACAAGTGTTAAAAAGTTTGTTGAAAATAGTTCAACGGTTGAAGAAGAAAATAAATTCATATTAAGCTGTCAACAAAAGCTGGCAATTGTGGAAGAAATAAAACAAGAATTAGAAATTTTATTCAAGGATTATTTAGAAATCGACGAAGATGAAACGCTAAGCCAAAAGTGCGATCAAGAAATATTGGATATCGAAGAAGAAAGAAACGAATTAGAGGTAAGTTTGAAATGCTTACTCTCTAATTATAATGTTAAGGAAAATGTAATTCATAATATAAATGATCAAAATTCAAATTTGAAAGCTTTTATGAATCATTTTGAATTAAAAACGAAACTTCCGGAAATTCCCTTACCGCTATTTTACGGAAAAATGGAAGAATTCAGTAATTTCAAAAATCAATTTATGTGTCTAATAAACGATAATACCGAATTAACGAATGATCAAAAGTTATTTTATTTAAAAGCTGCCCTCCGTGGTGAAGCTAAATATATAGAAACAAGTGATGATACATTTGAGTCACTGTTTGCTGCTCTCGAAGAACGCTTTGAAAATAAGCGAGCAATTGTTGATATTCACATTCGAAATATGCTAAAACTAGAAAAATTAAATTTTGAGTCTGCAAAAGGCTTACGAAATATCACAGACACAATAAATAAAAGTCTGAGAGGTTTAAAAAGTTTGAATTTAGAATGTAATGACTTAACAAATGCTATATTAGTAAATATAATATTAGAAAGACTTGACAAAGAGAGTAGAAAGGCATATGAAATGTCCATACAATCAAAACAAATACCTTCATTGAAGGAGCTCTTGCAATTTTTAGAATCAAGAGCGATGGTACTCGATCAATTAGGGAAATACCCTACAAGGAACAAATTCCACAAGGAATTTCAAGGCGCAATAAATAAGCCAAAAAACTTTCTTCTTAATGCGAATAAACTAAGTAATGTAAAGCCATGTATTTTATGTAAATTTGAACATCCTTTACAACGGTGCTCTGAATTTTTAAAACTGAGTGTTTCTAAAAGAATCGAGCTTTTAGAAAAATACAACATTTGTAAGAACTGTTTGAAATTGCATAAACCACCCTGCAAATCCACATTCCGCTGCCGAAGCTGTCAAAAATCAGGCCATAATTCTTTGATACATCTGGATCCTAAAAGTACGCGCCTTGCAGAGGTAACGCCCCCAGACGCGGGGGAGCAACTTTATGTAAACAATGAACCGTCTGGCTCGTCGAGGTTCCCCCAAAAACTGACCCCTGAGGCTGAGTCAGCGCTTGCAAGTAACTCGAAACTATCTTCAAACCTTCTATGCACCGCGCAGTTATTTATTGAAGACGCATTTGGTCAAAAAATAAAAATAAAGGCCCTGTTGGATTCAGGGAGTTCGGTAAACATAATAACTTCAGATTTGGCCAATTCTTTAGATTTGAAGCGGGAAAAGGTTAATGCATCCATCTCTGGTATTAACGGAGGAGAATTCTTCGTTAAAAATAAATTAACCACTACCATTTTTAATGAAGACAATGATTTTTCCAGAACTGCATCATTTTTAATTATGCCTAAAATAACGCATTTAACTCCTTCTAAAGAAATTGATATCTCAAAAGTTAACTTCCCAAGTGAGATAAAACTTGCGGATGAGACTTTTCATATTCCTAGTGAAATTAATGCATTACTCGGATGCGAGTTGTTCTTTGATTTATTGAAGGCAGAAAAATTTAGATCATATGATAATTCACTCTTGTTACAAAACAGTGTGTTCGGATATTTAGTAACGGGAACAATCAACAGCAGAAATTCTCATTTCTTTTCTGGATTAATTTTTGAAAATGATAATCTGGAGAATTCTGTTAAAAATTTCTTTAACTTAGAATCTTTTCCTGATGATAATACAGATGATTCAGTCGAATCAAAAACATATGAACAAACTTACTGTGAGGAACATTTTCTTTCCACTCATAAGAGGGATAGTACCGGAAGGTATGTTGTTAAATTACCAATAATTGAAGAAAAACGTTCTACATTAGGCGATTCAAAAGAAATAGCGGAAAGGCGTTTAAATTTACTTTGGGAAAGATTAGATAAAAATAAAACAATGGCAATACAATACAAGGCTTTCATGGATGAATATTTCCAGTTAAATCATATGGAAAGAATTTTAGATTCTCCTGAAATTGCCAATAGTGAATATTATATTCCTCATCATGCCGTGTTTCACCCAGAAAGCACATCAACACCCCTGCGTGTCGTTTTTGATGCATCTGCAAATTCTAGCAGTGGAGTTTCACTTAATTCCATTTTATTGAACGGCGGAACAATTCAACAGGAGCTATTTTGCATCATCTTGAGATTCCGAACATATCAATTTGCATTTAGTGCAGATATAAAGAAAAAATATCGCCAAATTTTGGTCGCAGAAGCAGATAGAGACCTGCAAAAAATTCTGTGGAAACCTAATAAATTTGCTCCTGTGGAAACATACAGACTACGGACTGTGACATATGGAACAAAATGTGCTCCATTTTTAGCCACCAGAACACTCAAGGCATTAGCTGAGAAAGACAAAAGTGAATTTCCTCAAGCATCTGCAGCACTTCCTACTGATGTTTATGTTGACGACATTTTAACTGGTTCAAATAACTTACCAGAAACCAAGGCTTTACAACAGCATTTAATAGAACCTTTAAGTAAAGGAGGCATGCAACTTCACAAATGGGTTTCCACCCACCCACCATAGATCTACATTGCTTCTGTGATGCCTCAAATAAGGCCTACGGTGCAGTCATCTATGTGTGTTCAAAAAATAAATCTGGTGAAGTGAATACAAGACTTTTGTGCAGCAAATCGCGAGTGTGTGCAATCAATAATGACTTTTTGAAAGAAGTTAAAACTCCTTGTAAATTGAATTGACTGATTAATATTTCTAATAATTTTATTTGTAATATTTTAAATTTAAGTAACTACTGTACTAAAATTGTAAGTTATCTTTTCAGATTTATTAATCATTTGAAGTGTTCTTCTAAAATGTAAAAAAGGTAAGATAATAATAATGGAAATTCAAGCAGCATCCAACTTCATGGTAAGCAAGGTGCAACCTTCTGAATTTTCAGAGGAAATTAATTATTTGTAAAAATGGCAAAATTAACTAAATTAATACAACAAGTTTGAAAAAATTGGAAACTTGATTATTTGAATAATTTGCATCTTAGAAACAAATGGCAGTTTGCTAAGAATAATGTAAATCTTAATGACATAGTTGTAATCAAAGATCCAGATTTGCCTCCATATAAATGGAGACTGGGTAGAATTCAAGAATTAATAAAAGGTTCTGATGGTTTAGTCAGAGTTGTAGTAATAAGAGTTTTGAATGGTGTTATTAAAAGAGGTATTAGTCAAATATGTTTACTTCCAAAAAATTAATTGGATTTATATGTGTATATGAGTGTATATGATTGTAAATAATATATAGAGACTTTAACTCATTTGTATAAATGTGTATATATAAGAATTATTTCAGTATTATTTTGTGTAAATTTATATATAATAATTATTTCAGTATTTTTTATTTGTTTTTACATTTATTCATTTTTTATAATAATTCTGTCGAATTTATTGTGATGTGTGAAATTCATATAGTGTCTGAATATTGAAATTGTGCAATTTCAAGGCGGGAGTATGTTACGGAAGCATGTTGCCCCGCCTCTCACTTGTAACGCCCTCTAGCGGCATATGTAAAAAACCATCAGTCCTTGTAACATCATCGACGAAGCAGCAACGCCGAGAGGCAAGGCTCAATCCAACTCCCGAAAGCGGAGAAACAATAAAATCTTTAAAATACAAAAAAGGTCCGTCATCATTATCGAACCTCTCCAAGCCCAAAGACTGCAATGAAACTGTTTTCCTTGACGAATCAGTTGATTGATATTATGAGTAACTGCTGGCCTTGATCATAAATTAATTTGATATTATTTCAGTGAGCTTTTATTTTTAAGGTATAGTATTCGCACTATTATAAAGAAACTGAAATAGAATGTAAAATCAAAAATAAATTCTACAAACTATATTAAAGTAATTTGAGTCGTTTGATTCTTAAACTGATCTAAACCCTTAGTATTATAAATAAAAACTTCTTTAAATAGTGAGTTTAGTTTAATTATATTAACGTTCAATTTTAAAGCAACACTAGGGATATTTCAGGGCGGACCTCGTAAGTTTGAACCGCAGTCAGATGACGAGGACGACTAAGTTGACACCCCTTTCTCCAAATTTCTGCACCTCATCAGCGGGAGGACATTTGACCCCGGCGGATTAAACGTGCACCAGACCCGTTTACACGACAACTATTCGGTGGAAACGGGTCTCGAACTTGGAACAGTCTGATTCCGAAGCTGAGACTGTACCACCACTCCATCACAGATTTTTTAAATAGAGGGATGTTTGGAGGATGAAGAGGGAATATGACATTAGGGGGGGGGACATTTAAAAACATAAAGACTAATCAAAAATACAAGAAGGAACCGCGAATTCAGTTATCTTAGTTAAAAGGAAAGAAAGAAAAAAGTATGACAAAATCCGTACAGAGTAAATAGCAAGTTGCAATTATTAAACTGGAATAATAATGACCATTAAATTAATATCTATTTATAAAAATACTTTCTTTATATAAAATTATACGGATATGAGAAAGAAGAAATTCGTCTTATATAGATGCAACAATTTTAGCTTTCGTCTAGTGATCATCGATATTAAAAAATAAACTGGCGGAAAAGGTCTATTACAGCAGAACTCTCAGGAAGGAAAAAGGAAGCCACATATCAACCGGAACATGTTACTTTTAGGATGATATATTATAGAACCGAAGTTATTTAAAGCACAAATAATAGGTGTCCTTTTTAAGTAGGAGAAATAGACTACGTTTTCTAAAAGCCAGTTGCAAAATAATCTTTTAAATGAATCACAATTACAGAAACTTATTTCAGTGATCGAAGAGACGAAAATAATAATTATTTCGAAGTGGCTCAGGGCATTAAGTAGAGAAGAGAAAATAATGCGTGCTATTCATAAGATATAATTGTTGATTGCGCATGAGCAAAAAATAATAATTAGCATGGAACAATAATTCTTTCCTTGTTCAAAAACCTTACTTTGAGGCATGCTGGTCATTCTTACAATTTCTCATTATATAGATTTTTTACATTGTTATTGACATGCTAATAAGTTATTTGCATCTTCAAAATAACTTTTAAAAATTAAAAAAAAAATGGTGAAACCAATAGACGTGCCCATACATAATAAAGTATTAGCATAGTCAGTGCTAAACATGGTTTTTATTATAGAATGGATGGCTGATGACATAATGATGATGGATCCATGTTCAGGTTTATAACCAATTTTACAAAGATGAGAAATGCAATTTTTCAGGCCTGCATTGTCACACTCAATATTGTTTTTAAAGTAATTATGACAGTGAATTAAAACTATGCAAGCCATAAATTAAAAATACTTAAAAATAAAAACGTTTTTTAAAGCATGATTTTATTAATGGGGAATAATTTTTTATTAGATATATAAACTTAACCCTTTAAAAGGCCATTTTTTTCTGTTCATGGTATATTAAAATATTTGGATTAAAACTGTCTTAAGAAAAGTGATTCTTTTAGCTTAATAAGTAAATTTAATTTAATTAATTAATTGTGTGAATTAATAATTAATTGTAAAAGATAATTCAGTTGTGGCGTTAAACAGTTATTGCTTATACACGAAATACTCCCATTATACTTTGTAACAACTCTATTCTCTGTGTATACCTGGAACAACTCAACTTTTGATTTTGAAGTTTGAAACTATTGTTGTTTCGTTTTTTAAGTTTAAGTACAAACAAGAATTCGAATTGCGTTTGTGTTTGTGTTTAGAAGTCATTTATTACATACTAGCCGCCGCCTTTGGCGACCAGCCGGTTCGCCAATCTTAATGTTCGTTAAAATTTTAATAATTAAATATTTTATTCAATTCCTACTTTAATAGCTTCTTCATCAAAATATTTTAAAAATTCAAATTTTGATAGTCACATAATTCACTCATAATGTTATAAGAGCCTTCAGTCATAGCGCAATGTATCTCTCTAATTTTCTGTTAGCTCCCGTTAATTAAATATTTTATGTAATTCCTACTTTAATGGCTACTCATTTGGCGGTGGGGAAAATGAAAAGATTTTTTTTTTTGGCGGAAAAGTTAGTTTTTAATTAATAATTAAAATTCTAATTAAAAATTCAAAAAAAGGGGCCCCAGGTGCACATTTAATATTCACTGAATCATAATTTCTCATTAAATATAAACGTAATATGTATCTTTCTAAATTTCTTTTAGCTCTCGTAGAATTTATTTCTTAAATTAAAGTGGAAAGGATTAATCTGCAATTAATATAATAATATTTTTTACTGAAGCAAAGCATTTTTTTATAATATGATTACTGAAAACAGAGTCACTGAGCGTTTAAACTTTATGGGCACTAAAGAATATCTTTCTTAATTTATGTAATATCTCAAGAATTTGTCTACAAAATTTTCTCAGATTCATCATGAACAGATTGATTCATTAACAATGTTTAATTTTAAATGCATCAAACTTTAAGAAAATAAAATGAATCGTTTAAAATAATCGGTTGAAAACAGGTTAAAAAAACTACTTAAAAAACGATGTACTTAAAACTATAAGCATATACAAAAAATATGTAACTAACATAAATACAATTTAATTACAAAAGCATGCAACCAACCTAAAAATAATTTAAATCAAGAATCATCAGTTGATAATATTATAACAATCAGAACACAATGCGCATGCGTGAATTTTCAACGCCAGTTACGGTAATGCAAATGCATGAATTTTTCTAAGTCAGTTGGAGTAACGGTATGCAGATTAGACATTTTTAATTTCCTTTATTCTGTGTTATTTTAATTCAAAAGTACTTCAGAATGAATCTGAAAGATCGATTAATTAACAATGTTTAATTTTAAATGCATCAAACATTAAGAAAATAAACAGAATCGTTTGAAATAATCGGCCGAAAAATGTTAACCCTAGCCTCATTACTGTTGGGGAAAAAAAAAACAAAAAAAGTGAAGCCTCACTCATTTGGCGGTGGGGAAAATGGAAGATTTTTTGGCGGGAAAGTATGTTTTTTATTAATAATTAAAATTCTAATTAAAAATTCAAAAAAGGAACCCCAGGTGGGCATTCCCAACCTCTAAGGTATACATATACCAAATTTGGTAGCTGTAGGTCAAATGGCCTGGCCTGTAGAGCTCCAACACTCACACACACACACACACACATTGAGCTTTATATAAGTATAGATAGATAGAAGTAACAAATCAAGAAAAGCCATTTTGTGTGAGATAAGGGACTAAAGCATCTAAATTACTATCTTACTTAGCCACGGCCTTAGAAAAGGTTAAAACAAAATCAAAATTTGACGAGACAGAAAAATACTAAAAAAACTAAGAAATTTTAATCATCGCTAACAATAATAAAGATGAATGTGCTTGCATGTTGGTGCTGTACAGGCTATAGTCCCGAATATGGGAAATTTTAATTAAAATTTTAAGTAACTAAAAATTAGGAATACTTTTGGCGTTTTCTCGCTAAAATTTCCCAAAATAAATATCCTAAGAAAGTAAATTGTACGCACAAAAGAGTAAATTGTAACTATCCCAAGAAAGTAATTATAACAAAAAAAAATTTAAGATATATATATTTTTTTTCATGATAACTAATTAAAAAATCGCGCAAATTTTTGCTGAATTATGTCAATTTTTAATAAATATTTTTTTGCCTGATTTCAATTAAAAGTTAATATTGTTGCCCTGAAGTTCAAACAGTTTCCACTTCTTTACCAACTATATGATCGTGTGATTCCCCTCCCCATTGTTGAAAACTAAAGAAGAAGATTTTTATTTAATATTTGTGTGGTTTACGAGAAGAAAAAAAATTTACAATATCGAGAAATTTAGTAGTAGGTGAATAGGACATTAATGTTTTTAATAGTGCGATGATGTCATGGAACTGGCTTCCATTAGAAAGTAGAGTATATTAAACATTTACAGTAACACATCTTTATGTCCGGCCATTTTATAGTACCAGGAATATGAAATATCTAAATGATTTTACTAGAATTAAAGATAACCAATATCTCTTGCGAACAAGGTAGTCGCCTAATGCGCCTAGTATTAATAATAAATTTCAGTTTTAAGGCGTGATCTGGAAATTTTTCTTTAGCTATCTTGCTTGACTAAACAATCGTGGCTTACATCGTTTTCATCGTGGAATAAAATCGTTTTCAATACTCATGCAATAACAAAATTGTTTTAAAATCCAAAATCATCATAAAAAATTATTTTTCACTACACTTCATAAAATTTTTCTTCAAAAAACCATTTTAATTTTAATATTCTCACTTTTTAGTTATTAATATATTTTACTATATTATAACTATTATAAAAATTTAAAAACAACTATTTCTCAAATTTCCTATTAAATGGTACCTTTCATATAGAATCAAAATATAAAAAATTTGTCTATTAATTAATAATTATATTCATTAGTACATAAAATTTTAGAATTTAATCAAGAATTGAGTGATTATAAAAATGTATCTTTACATATATGAAAAAGTCGAAATTAAATAAAGTATGTAACCTTTTCTGTTATAAACATAGCTCAAAATTACGAACTCTGTTTCCGATTAAAAAGTCCTTCTTATTACTTTAACTAGAACTTAATTTAACTAAGCTATTATGTTAAAATTAGGAAAGACAAAGAAATCTGAGTGAAATAATAGGAAAAAAATATTCTTTATAAAAGAATTCGAAACCATTTCCGTTTTGTTAACTTTTTTCACTCCTTTTCATTCATTTCAAATTTATTGAATAAAAGCGGCACTCTTCTGTGAATTCCATTTCATTTTATTTTATTTTTGCAATCTATCTAGCATATTTAATTTCCTTTCTCACTAAAGAAAGCGAAATAATTACGAACATTTCTTTTTTCTGAAAATTTGCCATCACAAGTAATGTATATAATTATTGGCCGGAATAATAAATAAAAATACAACGTGGGAAAAACTAAAAAAATTATTACCTCCAAGTATTTTCAAACGATTTTTTTATCGCTAGAATGCGGATGAAATATAAAGTTATTTTTATTTCATTAGAATGTTGCAGGTGAGAAGTTATTTTGATGAATAAGAAAATGGAATATATGCTTCATTTTAAATCGATAAACGAAGAAATAAATGGCACTTTTAATGTTCCCATGACAACTGATATCATATTTAAAATAAGTTAAATATGCATTCAAACTGTAGTTTTTTTTCCTTTTTTAAACTGTTATTTCAGTAAAAAAAAAAAAAAACTTTTTCTTTTGAGTTCTGTATATTTAACGGTGGATATCGAAGGAAAAAAGCTTAAATTATAATAAAATTATCATTATTATTAGGTAATTTATTTTGAATTTCATTCTTTCAGAAATTTTGTTTTTTAGTTAAGTATTCCTTTAATTTATACTTTTGAAAAGATATAGTGTGGTATTTTATTATATAGAAAATTACAGATTAAATAAACACAATATTTTAAATGTAAAAAAAGCTATTGATATTCAAAGGATAGCGAAGTGTATTAATAAGAAATAATAAATGGAACGTGATAAAAAAGATTTTAACCATAACATTAAAATAACTTGAAAGTTCAAATAAAACTTTTAAAAAAAACTATGAAATTGAAGATGACAATTTTTGACGAAGATTTTTATATATACAATGTTGTAAAAACTCTACTTGAGATAGAAAATCTGTTATTTTTCATACTGGCAATGTCATTAAATCTGTATGAAATGTATATATATATATATATATTTATGCAAAAATTGAGTCGAATTTCAAAGTTGTCAAATGGCAAAAATAAAATATTATTAATTTTTTGAAGACATTGTGAGGTCTACAGTAATTTCTATTGTCAAAAAATCTATCTTTCCAAATGCTGAATAGTTTTACTAGTACTAATTTTATATGATTATTGTATTGGCAATAATTTAAATTTATGAATTATTTAATTTTCGGAGAAGCTTATACGATTTTTAAAAAGATTCAATTAATAGAAAATAAATTAACCAGAAGAAAGAATGTTTTCAACAATTTTAAATATAAGAGCAAATAATTGCTTCAAAAAGTAATAAAGTATCATTGACGTTATTCTTTAAGTTTCATATTAAATATTGAATTTTTAAATGTTAAAAGTAATAATTGTAAATAAAAAAACATTATAAAGTATTTATTGCTCATAAAAAATTATCTTTAGTTACTTTCAAAATCAAAAATATTAACAAGAAGAAAAAACACTAATACCAGAAGGTATTATATCATCTCAAATTCGATACCAAATGTTTAAAATAACAACATTTTTAAGAAAATGAAGCATTTTTCATAAAAACAAAGAATGAATTTTCCTCCAAAGTTTCATTTGGCCATGGCCAGATTCAAGTATCAAGTTACAGTAAAATTTCATAACATAAAAAATTTAACAAATAAAAAACAAACCTTTAAAGCTGCTTTTATTTTTATGATTGAATAATGAAAAAAACAAAAAAAAACAAACAAATTATTCTGTTTCGACGTAAAAAACAATGAATACGCGAATAATAATAAACTCGTATTACAAATTCATTTGTTATAATATGTTTATATGAAAAAATACATACATATGTTTAAAAGGCTCTTATCAAATAATCTTTACAAATTTTGCATAAAATGGATAAAGGAAAAAAGAACAGAAAAGGTTTTTGAGCTGTAAAATAAAAGTTTCATTTTAATGTATATTCAACTTGATACAGTGATAAAACTCTAGATACAAGCATTCTAGAAATAAAATAAAATTTTATATAAAAAGAAGAGATTAGCATTTTTCATTTAAATGGGAAAACATGTTGCTCTGAATACATTAGTTTTAACCTCTTAGCATACGAAGGGGATAAAACTAATATGTTCGGAATTTCAATAATCTTATAATTCGGGCAACGAATTAAAAAACATTGAAATTTCAATCCTTAATGAAAGCAGAACAGCAATTAATTTTAAAGACGAAAATACTCAATAAACGAATAATTTTTATACTACAAACTTTTATACTACAGATATATAATAATAAAAAATGTAAGCATCTTTTTTAAGGACAAAGGTTAACAAGTAAACAAAAATGAGGATCGATTCTTTTTTTTTATTTAAAAATAAAGAACCTTATTTTAACTTCCGAAATTTTTGGCTATTTAAAAAAATATAATATTAATGTAATGAATTCTGTATTATAATTATTAGAATGCATTTTTTTTATAGTTTTCCCATATTTTTCATTCAAAAATAAACATGCATTCTCATTAATTTTCTTTTGATGTATTAATTAAGTGTAAGTTAAGCAAATGAAAAAAAAAGAATAGAAAATTACAGTAAAAATCTGAACTGGTATAGAAAAATTAATATTTTAAAATTCAATAAAAACAATTCGGAGATTTTTTTTTCCTTCTTTTCAAAAACTTCCACAAAAAACATAAAGAGAAATTAGACTTGCGAAAAAAATCGTTTTCAAATACCGTTTAATTTTAGACGCATAAATGTTTTATTTTTATAATTTTTATGTTGCGATTTCCAAGTTATATAATTTTTTAAATTCTCGAGTTTCCAGTTTAGAAAATACTGACTTTTAGGCTTACGATTCTAATATAAGACGATATCAATTTCTACAACTGGAAGAACTGTTGCAAGCGAAGCACAATGCTTGATAATTATAACTTTTATGAATGTAGAATTTTACATTAATAAAATTTTTAAATCTGTGAACTCAAATAAAAACTCTCGAATTCGACATCTAAACATAATTTATAGATTAGATTAATTAAAAAAATTTTGAGCTATCGCATTTAATCTGTCAAATGATGCTCGAACAGGGCGAGACCCCATATGACACGTTGTATTACTTCATAGGAATAACACATCTATATAGGAAGAACACATTTATAATGGAGCTTTTGTTAAACCGAAATAAAAAAAAACAACAACAATAACAATTGCACTCAATGGAGTTACAATTTTCTGAGCTGAACGGTAAAATGACAGAGACCTAGTGTCTTAGGTGGTAATATGATAATTACATAAGCATACAATCCCTGCTATTGCACTAATCCAGGAAAAAAAAATTGTCCTTATCCTAAACATTTTCTGGGACTTACATAATCTCTAGTTACACCACTGGCTGTAATACATAAATTTTTAACTACTGTATAATCTCCGTATGGTTTTAACCTTGACCGGAAGAGATCGAAACCGGAAAACATCGATTAAATTAAGGTTGTGTAACTACATTGCTCTTAAAATAAATTATGTAACTGTTCCACGTTCCAGAACATTCAACTTATTTTGTTTACATGTACTTCAGATATTTCCTAACTGTTACTTGTTTATAACTCATAACATGGCGTCATTATTTTATCACAGATAACGCGAGAAATAACATTTCATGATTAAACATTTTACATCCTTTGTCAAGTTTAAATTATTAAAACTACTCAAGCATTGAGCTATGCAAGCTGAACAAAGAACTCACCAAAGTTAAGTGCTGAAAATCATAAAAATTCCTAAAATCATTGGCGCCATCTGCGTCTGGCGTATTCCAAACAAGCCATGAGTTGGCACATTTTTTTTTTATATTTTTGGCACTCTTGTTTCGGTTACGAGTGATGAAAATCGCCATAATTCGCACAATCTGATCGCCGAAGCGGAGCCTCAAGTTCTCGCCTTGTTTACAAACACATCGCAGATCCTCGTGCATTTCGTCTTTTTTATTTGCATTTTTATAGAAACCATCGGGCGATATGTTCCCAAGAAGTGCATAATTTTTTTTTTCATTTACATTTTTTATCTTCTTCTTTTTTTAGTTCTAGCAAATCGTTTTTTAACTATCTTAGACTTAAAAATGTTGTTCCTGCTTAACTGTCAATCATTGGATTGTTGTATAGCATTTGGCGCCTTGGAAAGATGATTTTTTCCCCCTTTTTGGCGAAAAAAAAATTATTGCTTTTTTATTTTGCAATTACATAGAGCATTGCAACGTTTTAGAAAAAAAATCGATAAAAATAATCTACAAAAAATAATAACATTTCTCCTAAAAGCAATAGTTGTATTCTTTCGTATTTTGTCTACATCTGCATAAACATAAAATATTAAAGAAAATTTTTTTCGCTTACGAATATAAAAATAAATAGTATCTTCTGGTAGATAAAACAAAGAGAGTTGAGTTTATAAATTTTGGCCAGTTTAGATTTTCTTCGAGATAAACTAGAATCGTTTTTTATTGATAGATAAATGAATATTCATCATATTACAAATTCTTACACTTCCTCTATTATTAACCTATCTTCGACGGTAAAAAAATCAGCAACCCCGTTTGTGCCAGAAAGATTTTATCTTAACTACTAAGCTCGAAAACAAACAAGAAAATGAAATAATCATAATTAAAATGAAATTCGTGTAGATATAAAAGTAAAGAGAATGTTGTTAAAATCTTTGAAATCACGATTTATTTGTTTTCTTATTTTTACTGATAAAGACTAAAGAATTTAGAATAATTTTCTACAGTATTCCCGATTCCGCTGATTTTCTCTGTTAATCTCACTAAAGGTCACAACCCAGAGCTTTAATTCTAGAATTGAAAAATCACTGGTGTGATCGCTTCATGAAAACTGGGAGGCAACTTTATTTCTGCACTATTATTAACCCATTTTCAAAATGTTGTATTTTATGTCACGAAAACTAGTAAAAAAATTTTATAGAATAAAATAAATTTGCATGCATTAGAGTTAAACGCATTTTTATCTATTCTACCAATTAACTATAATAATAAATAATTCATCTTATGAAGCTACAGTATAAGGGGAATTTGGTGAACTATGGATCAAATGTGGTATTCTTATTCTAATTTTGAATTATTTCAATCAAATTCAAGTAAAAAAGTTTTTAGTTTAATTTGACTCAGGTGAGAAGTCATGTATCAGAGTTAATTGCATTTTTAATCGTATCAATTAATTATATTAATAAATAATCGATCCAATGTAAGCTACTGTATAAGGAGGATCCTCGTGAACTATGTGTCAAATGTAGCATTCTTGTTCTAATTTTGAATTATTTCAATTATTTGCAAGTAAAAAATTTTTTGGTTTAATTTGACTTAAATGAGAAATCAATTTGAGAAATAGGATTTGAAAAATTTTATATAATCTTGAGCCCTCGACAAAAGTCTATAGATAGCGTAGCTGAAGCTTTCTTTCTTTATTTTTTTTTTCTGCAAAAGCAGAATTAGTTGAAATGAGAAGAGGAATTTCTATAACTTCACGTATCTAGTCTTAGTCAATCAGTTGGAAAGTTTTTGAAAATAACAAATCATTTTTTTTTTTTTTTTTGTTTCGATATTAAATTTTATAGAAAATAAATAATAATATTTACCATAAATTAGCCCCTAATAAAAAAAATGCTGGAGATTCTTAATTAGAAAAATAAATAAGTATGGATTGAAATAAAAGAAATATGTAATAAGCTGCCAAATTTAATCGAATTATTTGACATCCGTCAGTTCAATAATGAAAAAAAAAATGACTTAAAATATTTACACCAAAATTTTTGCTCTATATGCTAATATATAGCATTTTATTTTAAAAACTTTTATAATTACAATTTATCTAATTTTCAGTACCCTGCCTCTTCTTCATGCTCACTATTTTTGGTCAAAATTACTGATCTGAAAAAAATGTATTATCTGATATGATAACCTAAGTTGACACTATTTCCGATTTATTTAGTTCAATACTTTTGCTATATTTCTTGATTTTTGCTAATTTGGTGAATTATGTAAGGCAGAACTAAATATGTTATTTCAAGAATTTATTATGGAAGGAAAAAAATAACTTTGTGTATTATGTGCTTCAATTTCAATAATAGAAAATTTAATTTCTATGAATAATTAATACATGCATTTCTTTATTCAATATCTCTAGTAACCTACGTTTACAATTCTTTTAGATTAAGAACTATAAGCTATAAAAACTGCCTTTCATACGGAAAACCATGCCACGATAGAGAAAAAAAAATCAACATACTTTGCAAAATTGGGGCACTTTTTTTTTAATATCCAAACCAAGCAGATTTATAAAAACGCCAACAGAAAATTAAATTTTGTAGACTTGTATTACATATGAATAACAGATGTATTTATAAAACTAAACCATTTTTTTTCTCTTCATCAAATGCATGTTGCTGTCATTGGAAATTCTACAGCACGCCGGCATCATCAAATCATTAGAAATTACTCATCTCAATTTATCTTGATTTGTTTCGAGTTTTACGCATTTGACTTTCAAATATTAATTACGGAGATATAATTATGCAAATAGAAAGAGACTGAATCACTTACAAGAGACATAACCGATGAGAAAATACCAGATTTCAGGGTTGATAACCTTTCGCCCGAAACCAGTGCTTTCTTTAAATATGTGTTCAATCAAATAATCATTTCCATAAATGCAAAGAAAACACTTAGTCATTCATGATTTTTTTTAAAAAAATATATCAAAGCCTGTTATTATTATTATTATTTGCATTCGATAATAAACAGTGAATTTGTAACTGTACGTTATGTACGATTAAAATTTCCAATGTGATTTATTTTAGAAATTTTTTTAATTTGAATTCAAAGTAAAAATTACGTTTTTGATTTATCAATTTAATGATTCATTCCTTACTGTAAAATACATTACTTTGACAATGAATTTAGATGTTTTTTGAGATATGCTGTTACTTGATTAAAACTTTTAAAGAACGGACTTGACAGCAGCTTTTTCAGACAGAAATGTTCAATACTTCAATATAAAGATTTTTGTTAGGTTCAATACTTCGGATGTGAATAGCTTATTTTTATTTAATAAAAATTTAACAAACTGGAGATTTAAACTGCAAAGAAAATTTCAAAAGCATTTAATTTTATAATTCCAGTATTTTTAATAACATCAATTTTGTGCTTTAATCACTTTTATTTTCGAATATATTATTATTTTTATGAAAGAATTACCAGGCCCAAATAATTTATGAATGAAAATTATTTAGGCCTGGTAAATATTTTTTTCTTTATAAAAACTCGGTCATGTTTTGCTAAAAACGATAATCAAACACTTAAAAGCCTTTAGATTCGTATATAACAATAGTTTTATTATTTTTTTTTCGAATTTATTTGTTATTCGAAAATTATGTGCCAGTGTCCTGGCATAGGGGTAGCGCGTCTTCTCCTTGACCTGGGCGCTCTGGGTTCGAGTCTCGGTTCGGGCATGGTTGTTACTGTGTTCTATCTGTGAGGTGTGTGAATATGCCCCCCTGTAAAAAGGGGCTGCGCAAGCGAATGTGTGTGTTTCATCGTCATATGAGCTAGAAGTCAGACTTCTGCCCTTGGGTGTTGAGGGGTCTTTACCCTCAGAAGCTACTGCACCCCCTTTCCGTGGTAACGCGGGCACGACATCATCATAATCATTCGAAAATTATGTAATAACTATCAGTCAGGTCTAAAGTCAACTGAAATTCTTGAACTTACTTTGTAGCATTAATTTTTAGAATCAATTCCACGCTATGTAGACGATTTTTATCAAATTATAATTACTATAACTGTCAAATTATAATACTTTGTTTTGAAAATATTGAAGATAAAAGCCCTTCGGTTAGTAGTTTAGTATTAATGCATTTTTATATGTGTCGAGTATTTCACATTATTAATGCCGGCGTCCTGGCATAGGGGTAGCGCGTCTTCCCCGTGATCTGGGCGTCCCGGGTTCGAGTCCCGGTTTGGGCATGGTTGTTCTTCTGTTGTTCTATCTGTGAGATGTGTGAATGTGCCCTCCTGTAAAAAGGGTTGTGCAAGCGAATGAGTGATGCGTGAATGGCAAAGTCGTACTCTTGGCCCTAGTTGGCGCTGCTATAAAAAATAAGAGACGTTCCCCCTCAGGCTTAAATCGCTGTCCTCGTAACAGCGGGCTTGTCAGTGGCAAGTGCCATAACAAACAAACATTATTAATAATTTTGACTGTTTGTTTTTAAAACTTCGATTTTTTTTTATCTGAAAGTGTGTAACATCGTTTGCAACCAACCCACTTATCTAAATAATTCAATATTCTGTTTTTAAATATTTGCTACTATATGCTTCTACAAATAGGAAAAGTGTGATTTTTTAGACTCGTCTATTTTTTAAGATCTATTACCTGTGTTTTTAATCAATTGGTTTGATAAAAAATTGTGAAATTTAACTACCAATAAAGAACATATTATTTGAGACGGTTTATAAAGCTGAATTCTTTATTATAAATTTCTTTTAATTTGCACAATTATAAATAATTTCCACCTGTATCACCTCTTTTTCCCCTTGAGCAGACAGCGCCTCCTTGTGACGTTTTACAGAAGCCCCTTGTGGCGTTTACAGACAAGCAATTGAACGGGAGACCTGCATCCTGAGGTCGACTTTTTCCTATGCGCAACCCTTGCGCTAACGCCGGATGCTTTCATTTGGAAAAGGTGGAATCCCTCCACCATACTGTTTACTTTAACCTAATTGTCTATGTGTGTTTGTAAATTTTGTAGGGTAGCTATGTTTGTGTAGATTAAAAATATTATATTTAAAACCGGGCAGTTCATTAGAACATCGCAACACACTCACTATACACTTAACATTTACATGTTGTTGATATGTTCTTTAATAGGTAAAAATATGGGTCGTTCCATTTGCTTCTCAGAAAACATCCCATTGTCTACATTGTCGTATAGAAAAAAGAAAATTTTCTGCCAGGCATTCAGTTTAATCTTGGTTACAAAATTTCTGCCCAATATTCAATTGAATGGATTTTTTTTAAAGAATCGAACAAATTATTTTTTTAATATACACGCAAAGCTCTCTTACTTTCCCCCTCAAGTTTCTTCATTGCTTCTAGGTGAAGAAGAAATTAAATGAACTGTAAATCTTATATTGCAGTTTCTCGCACAGGTAACTAATGTATTCCATGCCATTAACCCATTTTAGAAAATCATGGAATATTTGGATCTGTTGAATAATCATAAATTTATAATCATCTTTTGATAAAAGCTAGGGATGAAATTATTTGATGAGTACAATATTTTCTTCATATCGGGAAAGTAAAAATCAACTCAAAATAAATCATTAAGATGATGTTAACTAAATAAATCTAACTTAATAAATCATTAAGAAATGTGAAACTAAATTGTAATTTTATTGAAAGAAGAACATCCTAGTGTGCACTGCTTGTGGCCACCAAATGCCTAATTCCATCATTGATATATTCTAAAATGAACCGACGCGAGGCATTTGATATATCTGGCGAGAATATTACCTGATCTACATCTACGTGAAAAAAAAAATAATGCATAAAAAATAACAATTTGGGAAGAGGGGAAAAATGAAAAGCAAATCAAGAATAATTGAAATAGTAGTAAACAATCATTATTTATTTTCACATTTATATTTGTAAAGTTAGTCAAACTGCCACATGTTAAGAGGGCAAAAAAGAAAGAAAGCAAATTCTCGCAATCGAAACAAGATATTACAAGAACTCAACATATTTGACCCAATGGATAATAATAGAACAGCACTTCCAAATCGGAAAACAAAAGAACTTTGATGTCTGCCGTCGATATCCATCTTTTATTAATATCCCGGGCAGCAACAGAACCACTTGAAGGATATGCCAGGAAAAGAAATCTCGAGAAGTCCTTTCATGGCAAAATGCGCACACTGAGAGGCGTGCAGTACGAGTGCTCGCCACTAGAGTTATGTTATGCGAGAGACGTGTTAGGAACGACAGCAACTTTTTAAAAATAATTCCCTCTTGTAAGGCCACTTGTGAGGTCTGTCAGAGTTCAAGGAGCCATGGCGATTGGAAGGGAAATAAATAAGTAAATAAGAAAAGCGCGCCTTCTCAAATATGTGGGTGTGACTTTTGGGAAACGTAGCGGTATGTTCCGCCGAATGGAATTCGGTAGAATGGTCAATGTATCTGACATAAATAAACATTTGAAGAAGAAATAAAATGATATAACATTTATTATGTAACATCTTTCAAAAGCATATTTAATTAAAAATTATTAATATAAGTTTTCTCTTCTTGAGTTTATTGTTGAAAGAAATTGAAATTCTGTTGTAGAATTTTGTTTATTGCCTAATTGCAATTTTCCCTTTTGATCTATGTAATATTTGTAATGTTTTTATTTCTTTATATAGGAAAAAATGTAATTGTTTAAAAAAATCATTCTCAAAGTCTTATAAATCACTTCGTTTTTTTTTATTTCTCTGAGATAGGAGCCCGCTGATGTGGTGTGGAGAGGGGGGTGCCAGTTCAGGTGTCGTCCTCGTCATCTGACCGCGGTTCAAAATTCTGAGGTCCGTCCTAAAATAGCCCTAGTATTGCTTTAAAACGGGAAGTTAATATAACTAAACCAAACTAAACTGAGATAGGAGAAAAAATCATGTTTGAAATTATGATTATTTGTGAAAACCACTGCTCAAAAAACTCAACGAGTTGGATGGTGAGATTCGATATATGATCAAATATAGATCTGTATTAAATTTTGTGTTGAATCAGACGATTTGAATTCTCTTCAGTTTTTTTCATGTATTTGTGATTATGATTCTTAAAAACGAATAAGCTAGATGGAGACAGTCAAAATTTACTTTTCACCCGGATCATGTGACTTCTTTTGGCACTTAAGAAGGACGTATATAAGAAAGTCAAGTGTTTTTTTTTTTTAAATTGAAAACCTTAATATTTATATGTTTTCTTTTCTTTCAGATTTTTATGGATTCCAATCAATCTGATCTATTTACAGAATAGAATTGTAGGGGTAAAAAATGGTTTCTATGTTACAGGGTTCAACAGTTTTTGAAAACTGCCGAATCTTTTCATTAGTACAGCATTCTGCTTCTTTCTCCAAGTCAAAACCTAAACGATTTATTTTCACTTTTTAAATAACTAGCTGAAAATTTTCTATTGTACTGTTTTGTTTGATACCACATTTTTTCTTTAAATATTTCACTATTTCAAAACGCAAAGGAAAAAAAAATCCTTTAAAGAATAATCTCTTCTTTATAATCTTAGATATCGTGGATTACTATTTACTATTTTCCAAATATTTCGTAAGTAAGCATTATATATATAGATATCTTTTGCTTTGACATGAAACACGTTTCCTAATCTATAATATTTTTTTTGTCCCGGCTTTCAGTATAAACTGGTGCCTCTCTAACATGATTTGTAAAAATCTCAGAGCATATTTTTGAATTCTTGCCTATATCTAATCATATCGCCTTCCTTTTTAAAGAAAAGAATAAATCACCGGCGATAGAAACACATAAAAATTACATTATTTAATTTACTACACTAAACATGGACAGAATTCACGTTTTAAAATACATTATTCTAAAAATGCTTGATCACACATGAGTTAAAATTGCAATTAAAAAAGTAACTTTTTGTATTTAATTGAAGTATGCCAACTTAGATAAACATTATATTAATATAACATAAACAAATGTTATATTCATTTTAATCATCCTATATAAAAATGCATGCAGTGTTTAATAAAAATCATATCTAATTATAAATTAAAATAATTTGAGCTTTTTAAAAATATTATTAATATAAAAAAATTCGAAAGCGCTCTTTTCATTTTACCTTATTTTACGATATTTACTTCAATTTATTTATCTCTGTTTATTTCATTATTTTTGTTTTTCAAAAATATTTTATAAGGAGTTTCCAGAGCTATTATCCCATATTTAGTGAATTTCAAAACCTTTAATTAGCACGTAGGAATATTAATCGTCGTGCATTACCTATATAATTATAAAAAGGCTAAAAATCGTTTGGAATAAAGTAAAATAAAATTATATAGAATTATAGAAATATGCATAATGCAAATATAACTTTAATCGTATTTAATCAGATATTTTAAAGTAGATATCGTTACTTTTCACTGGTTTTATTTATATATGGCAGAACTATCTATTATACAATGGACAACTAGCTTTATTTTATAATAGAATATTTCCGAACGCATGGAAGTGTTATATCTTGAATAACAAATTCAGAAAAAAAATGATTTTATGTAATTCAAGTTCGTACATATGTTTAATAATAGAGAGAAACATAAATTAATAACAGAGGAAAGCATGGATAAATAACAAAGAGAAACATAGGTTATATCATTGAAGTACTTGCCTATAATTATCTTGCCGCTGCTTGAGGCATTATTTTATTATTTAAAAAATCATTGTTTCATTATGAAAAAATAAATGAAATAATCTTTTTTTATTTGCATTATTAAGAATCATCCTTTTTAGGATAGATGAATTATTTTGGAAAAAATAATTATAAATACTTTATTTATATAATTACACTTTTTCAAAAGAGAATTGTTCATTTATATTCTGCTATCATAAGATTACAAACGGATAATACCTGGAAATAATAGCTTTATCGGAAAATAAGAACCCTAGAATTGCACTGAATTTTAATTTGAATGTTTCCTAAATCATATCCTAAACTTCTAATAAATCAACAAATTTAACTTATGGTACAATGCTTAAGAATCTTTTTTGTTTCACTTATTAATTAAGATAAAGCAAATGTCTCAATATATTCTTATATTTTGTCAAATAATTAGTTTAATGAAATTTAAATGCATCGAATGGCGCTGCAGCTGTTATTATCTTCATGAAAAAAAATGATAAAACACAATTATAAGTTTATATTTGTCAATTTTGCTCTAAAAATGCTTCGAATAATTTATAAATGAAGTTGCAATCAATCTTTTTACTCATGGATACCAGAAATTTTGGAACAGCCAAACAAACACACTAAAAATCTTGTACTTTTTTGTTTGTGTGACCTCAGCAAAACAGTGCGATAAAACATACGTTTTCTGTCTTGTTTTGTCCTGTCAGTGTCGCATACAGGAAACAGCCGTCAGAGTAGAAAGGAGAGCGTGCCTTAAACGTGACATGCCATCACTACATTCTCGAAAGTATTATTGGCATAACTATAAGATAAAGAAAACAAAACATGAGGGCGAAGACTGAAAAGAATTATATATTTATTAGCCTTAAATTATGAATTTATAAACAGCATATTTGGCGAATACGGAAAATCAATCAATAGATCATGCAAGGAATGCAAGATTGCTAATAGATCTGATTGATCTGTTTATCCTTTCCTGATTCTGTATTCCCAAGGACACAACTGCGTTCCTCTAAGAACTGTCTGAATTTCACGTTAGGAGCTAAAGTGTAAATATTTTGCCTTATTCGCCTTTGTTTTTATCATAGTTCCTGGAGAAATAAATTTTTGAATTTTCTCTGTTTCAGAATTTGGAGAAAAAAAAAAAAAATATCGGCAAGAAATCGATAAATTTTTGAAAGCGTCTTGTCACAATTGCGGGATGGAAAAATAATCATTTGTTGTTGTTTCTTATGACACTTACCACGGACAAGCCCGCTATTACGAAGACATCGACTTGAGCCGGAGCGTCTCTTGTTTTTTTATAGTAGCGCCAACTAAGGCCAAGAGTACTACTTTGTTACTCACGCATCATTCATTCGCTAACACAACCCCTTTTTACCGGAGGGCACATTCACACATCTCACAGATAGAACAATGGAAGAACAACCATGCCCAAACCGGGACTCGAACCCGAGACGTCCAGATCACGGGGAAGACGCGCTACCCCTATGCCAGGACGCCGGCATAATCATTTGTAAGCCAGAATGCAATTATTTGAACCCAGTATGCCATCTATAATCATATTAAACAGATGAAAATTATTTTTTATTTGATGTAGTAAATTGGAGGGAGAAAAATTCTACTTGCAGTTCAAAATCTTTTGTCATGTTGTTCCAAAATGGAAGCATATTGTAAAAATTTGAAATAATGAAAACATTAGCACTACATACTTCTGCCATTATTTGTTGCTAATAATAATTTAAAAAACCATCTAACTCTTTGAACTGAAATGATGAGTCCAGCTAGTCTAAACTTTCTTGGACAAACTGATAATGATGAGCCATATTCGTCTGAAATTATTGAGAGTTGATGCTTTTCATGAACTGAAATGACGAGTCCAGCTCGTTTAAACTTTTTTGGACAAACTGATAATGATGAGCCGCACTCGTCTGAAATTATTGAGAGTTGATGCTTTTCATGAAATGTTTTAATTATGAAAAGTTTTGACGAGAAAAAAAATTGTAAATTTTTATATCAGTCTCTCCTTTTAAAACTAAGAAAATTAAATTGCCTATCTGTGCAATACCGATTAAAAAATCAATTGTAGTTGAAGGGGTAAATTTGTAAAATTTCATACAATTACTAATTAATTTTGCCTTTGTATATAATTAATTAATATTTAATCATATTTTTTTTCATGATTTCTTAAGCACGCGTTTAAAAAGCTACCTGAGGAAAACTGTAATCTCGAAACAGAAAAAAAAAAAAAAAAAAAAAAATGCAATGGTTGAAATAACACATTTTTTAATGAAATTCTGTACGCCTGTTATTCAACATACAATTAATCTGTTTTACATTATTTCTGGAAATGTGAAAGCATAATTTACTAAGTGCGAATACTAGTGTTGCTATGACATGTTGTTGAAAAATCTAATGAACTACATAGTTAATTTATTTATGTTTTTGATTAGCCTTCCATTTTTAAACTAAATGATTAAATAATCGAATACTAATATTTCGGAATAGATCTCATAATTCTGAATTACAGATTCACAATACCAGTGTCGGCATACCACATTCCAAATTTTCGCACCAGAGTAACATAAGAATATTTGAGTTACGAAGACAAATTTAACTGCTCTAGGTCACACGTGACGAATCTTTGGTGAACTCAAATTTTGTACCAGTCATCCACAAATATTATAATCAATACTCTCACGTAGTCCAATACAACCATCAAAGCTGCTAGAATTTTTCCAAATATAAATTAATTTAGCCCACAAGTTTTACTGAATATGATAAACCGAATTTTCTCACGATACATTTGAATGTCGTGTTGCGGCGCCCAGTATGGTATTTACTGCACCAGACAATGGTACCAAAAATCCAGATTTATCTCTCTTCTGAGAGGAGACCCCAATCGTCTCTTCTCTGTCTATCATGATTACTAACGCAGACATACTGTCTGCTCCGTGACAGTCGTTATGGTAACAAGTATAGTACCACAAGTAGGGGTGATAGCGGAAGTGTTATTTATGTACTCCAATGCAGCTTGAACCTGTGCGTATGACTACTAGAATAAGTTACGAGTTTTTAGGCAAAAGGCGAGTACAAATTTCTGGCTAGTTCACAAATAGATTAGAAATTTTTAGATAAAAAAATTTTTATTAGATGATTTTGTATATGAACTCACATTTATCCTCTTTAAGAAATATTTTAGATGATTATAAATTATTCTTTTTGTGATATTATCAATGAATTATAATTTGAATAGAGAAACGCTATTTTTTTTTTGAATGCAAATTTAAGACTATATTTGTAAAATAAATGCACTCACAACCGGGTAATGATGTATTACGAATAATTTGCAATAATTTTGTGAATCCAAATGAAACATTTAATAAGATATTCTGTACATTATCCATTCTTCTAATTAAAGTTCAAATTATTTGTTTCCAAAACTTAAGTAATGTTACATATAATATTTATTGATTATATAATATATAATAATATTTATTGATTATATAATATTTATTGATTTCAACATTTGTTCTTCATGTTCATGGCATGCTGTATCAAGAAGAACATCAGTAATGAAAATTTTTAGTGAAAGTTCTAGAATATTTTTCAGTCTTTATCTGAATCATATGGCATAATTTTATTGATTAGAACAATCATAGTTCTAAGTATTAAGCAAATAACAAAGGCTGGACAACTGTGTCAGTATTACTAATCATGATTCTAATATTAATAGACTTCTTTCTCTGGAGTGGTATTCTATTTCTTGTTTTATATCTCGAGAGGTAAGTGAAAACATATCCCCCCCTCCCCCAACATTTTCATTTTTCGACATTTTATCTGAGGAAGAATAGAACGACACAGAACAATTTTGGAATTTATAGACGGTCGCGGTGGTCTAGTAGCAAGGTATTAGATTTGAAATCCAATTCTCTACTTCTGTAATTATATTCCTTTAAAAGGATAAAACTTTTTGAAGATTTGAATATCGATAGCTTTGAATGTAATGGTTTAAATCTATTTCTTTTTGGCGCATGCCTATGTACTATGTACTGGCTTCTACATTGACTAATTTTACTGTGGTTAATTCAATTTAGTGACATTTTTTGTGTTGTTTTGTAGCCATATGAGGGATATTTTGGAATAGATTTCGCAATTTTATATCTATGTCACATAAATAGGTCGACGCCTGAATTGAGTTTTCCCTTTTCAAGTTTTGACGCCGCACGAACGAAAAGAATTTTGTTATGAGAGATTTGACGTAATTTGGATCCGCTTACACGGCACTTTTTTGGTGGGTTGGAGCCTGACGCCCTTCGACAATGAAGCCGATACCTTACTAGCAAATCATCATAGGTTTGATTTGGTTCTGTAATTTAAATATTATTTTACAATCAAATAAATAATATCACAAAAATCAAGAAACAAGTTTCTGTAAAATAGTTCTTTTCTTTTTTTTTTTCTTTTTTTTTATTACATTCCAAAACTTTGTCTTATTTTCATCTTCTAAATTTGTAATTATCCAAAAATTTGATGATCATCATTTTAAAAATACAATCAAGACATTTTTTTATGAATCGATTGAGCTTAGTTTTTTAAAGTATAATTCAGCTAAACTTGATTAAAAAACACTTAATTTTTTATAAAACATAATTTTTTTTAGCGACGTAGCGATATTTTATTGACATTCTTCTAGAGAATTGGATGAAAGTTTTGCAACCTCGGATGACAGTTCAAATCGGATGAAAGATGAAATCCAGGTATGAGATTAAAGAGACAGTTAGACAGAATAGAGACAGATAAGAAACTGGGGCGTTAAGTCCAAGTGAAACTTCTGAGAGAGACCCAAAGGACAGTAAAACAGTAAACGGCTCTGACAGATATGACTCGAGAAAGTGGCAGGCCGTTAGATGAAGTTAAGATCAACGGCTATTTTCACAGGTTTGTAGTTGATTGCAGCAATTTTCCAGATGAGGAAAAGCCGATTAACATGATTCGAAGAGATCTTCCATTGAAAAAGTCAAGGAGTGCAAGTTTTCTTCTTCCTCTTTCCTTTTCTTAATCTTTTTTTCTTTCTAGAAGACGAGATGTGACTCGAATTCAAAGAACGATAAAAGGAATTTGGAAATGCCAGTAACTTAGCAGAAAAAAATATTTGAAATTTTGAAATTTATTACAAAATAATTTGTACGCTATATATATATATATATATGCAATGATATCTCTTAATAAAATTTAATTAAATTCCTAATTTTTATTTGAAATTAATCTATATAAACTTCATTCTAAAATGTTCTCTTATTTCCTGATCCAATCCCCCCTTTTTTATTTAATTAATTCTACACGCGATCTGTAAAACTGCTGAATTCAACACATTCCCACATTCTGAGCGAAGGGATGAAAATCCCTAATGCTTACAACATTCTTTTAAAGATACCTAAAATTCCCTTTCCTAAATCGACAAGTGTCAAAGAAATTCGAATCAAAATCTCATAGTAAAATGACCGAAGGGAAAAATTTATGTCTCTTCTACTCTTGTGTCCCGATGGAGACTGACGTACTTCTTACCATTTCTTTTTTGTACGTAAATTATGCTCCCGTGGAGAAATAAATCGAATTTTTTAAATTTCAAAAGTTTCTTCTATTTGGCCACGCCAGTGCTAAAATATGTTTACATCTCTCTCTCTCTCTCTCTCTCTCTCTTTATATATATATATATATATATATATATATATATATATATATATATATATATATACGTATGTATGTGTTTTACAATATCAAAATTAATTTTTTAAATATTTTTTTTCTTGAAGTATCAAGGTTTAGATTATATTATAATATTCATTATTATATTATATTTAATTTCTTCAAAATTTGATTAGAATATAAATGTGAAATTAAAATACAGTTTTTTCTTTTTTAATCAATTTAAAATATTTTTTAATTTATTTATTTTTAGTCAATTTTTTTTATTCACAAAATTTTCTTTGCTTTGATTTTGCATATCAGTTTTCATTAAAAAAATTCAAGCTACATCAATGAAATAATTTTAAATTATTGTATTTTTAATAATTTTTATTACAGCATAAATATTCCCATCATCATCAGCCTATTCAATTAAGGTATGTCACGACAGAATTGGGAAACAAATTAGAGATAAAACTTTAGGATTTTATTCTTTGGCTTAGGATTTATTCTTCTCCTTGCCATCATTATTTAAAAACTTAATACTGCTGTGCGCTTTGTCATCGAATAGTTCGTTGTAATAGGAATACTGGAAATCGTCCTGATTTTCCTTTGAGTGAAATACAAATGCGAGCTTGTTTTTCCTTAAATATGTTCAAGAAAATAACCTATTCTTATGTATAAAGTTCCTCTTTCTGAGAAATACATTCTGAACTGACGAATGTTGCTTTAATCAGAAAATAAATATTAATCTATAAAATTTCTCTTTCGGAACGGTGAAAATGAATTCTTTGCACGAAGTTCATCATAATTGGTAATTTTCTATAAATGTGAAGTGTGTTATTTTCAAAAATTGTTCGATTGGTTCTATTTTGTACAACAGTATGATGAATGTTAATTAATTTATTTAATTTTGTCAATTAATTTTGATTGGCATTTCTAAACTAAGGGATGACTTATTTTGACAATACAGGCTCTATAGATCTTTGCCGGCGAATTCAAAGAGTTCATCTTATGACTTAAGATCATAAGCGATTAATGACTTCTGCTAAGATCATATGCTAATCAAATCGTTTATGTACAAGTATTGTTTAAAAGAAGGCAAATTTGTATAGGTGTCGAAGCTGCAAGTTCATTTTAAACAAGTTTTTAAGCACTTCGATCAAAGTATTATCGGATCATTTTTTAAAGATATAAAGGAAACTAAAAAAAATTATGATTCTGTCCGTTTAATCTTTCTTGATGTGTATATTATCTTTGATAATTACAAAGAAATTTTCGCTCAAGCGCTAATCAGAAAGAAGAAAAAGTAGTTTATATATATTTCACTAAATTTTGCAAATAGAAGCAGGTAACTTTGTGTTCTTATAGACGAGTGCAATAAAAACTTTTTACTCGTTGACTGTCGCTATAGGGCATGGATAAAAAATGAAATTTTGTGACATTTTTATTATTCTCTTCTGCAAATATTTGGTTAATATTTTATTAATTATTATTTTTGGTTAATATAACATTTATCTTCTATAAATATTATAAAACTTTGCAATTGGATTTAGTTATTTTGTGGCCCTATGTAGTGCATATTATGAGACTCCATTTTTAATAAATAGATTTAGGTTAATAACTTTTTTATTTATTTATTTAGTGAAAATGTATTTGTTTTTATATATTTATTATTACTTCAAACTGCTCAATATCTATGCTATTTTATGACTTGTACACAATGCCATTAAAGTAGAGGCTCGTTTTTATTAAGATTCTAGTAACTAAGCACACATAATGAAATATATCGAAACCAAGCTAATTACATTTTGAAAAATATAATATCCTAATATTTTATCCTTCATAGAATTCGTGCTTTTTACGAACTTATTTACATGGTAATTAAAAAAAATATTTTAAAATCGATTTGCTTTCGTCTTCCTCACAGCATTGCGACCCTAGATAGTAGTCTTGTCTGCCAAATTGGCAACTGATTGCAATAGTTAAGGAAATAAATGCTTGTTCCACTTTTGGGGGGCATTTTGTAGATCATTCATTTCTTCGAACTTTTTTCAAAGTTTGCAAATATGTTAAGAAAATAAGTAACTCTAACTTGAAACAGCAAATCAAGAAGAGGAAGGGAAAAAAAAGCAACAACTTCAAGACAAGATATGCTAGATCTAAAATTAGACTCCTTCCGAGTTTAAGTTTAGAAAGATTGATCTGACTAGTTATGATGTAGTGCTTTTTTCTCGCCATCTGCTTACAGTATAAATTTTCCTGATGTCACTGGTATAGTCTACAACAGCAACTGAAAGAACCGTATCTAATTACCATATGCTCATATATATGCAATTAATAGCATTGCTGCTTCACTACGTAGCACTCCAAAGATATTTCTATTATCTAGTGATTTTATAGAAATAATAAAGAATATAGTCTTTTTAACGAAACAAAAGAAATGGCGCATTCAATTTATAAAATATCGTAACATATCGTTCCAACTTTTAATAGTTATTAAACGAAGCACAAAATTAAAAAAAAAAGAACACAATAATTTCAATACATAATAATTTTCATACGAACACTTTTTAATTCGTTCAAAAATATTTCTATGAATGAAAACTAAGATTTCGGTACTTTTTAAGAAAACTCATTTGCATTATCAAAGAACTCGACAGAATGTGCCGATTTTTTCGTATACTTGCACATTAAGATGTGTTTTTATATTTAGCTTCGTAAAACAGTGAGCAGAAAATCAGAAAGTATTTTGAGAATCTATTTGAACGATTAAGTTCAAATTTTAATATATATCTGATATTAAAATCTTTTATAGATTTTAACTACGATTTATTCCATAAAGGGAAGCATAATTTATGTACAAGAATAAGTGGTAAGAAATACACCAGTCTACATCGCGGCACAACAGCAAAAGAGTGAAAGAGCCCGAAATATTTGCCTCAGCAATTTTATAATGGAATTTTGATAGGGATTTCTTTAACACGTGTAGTCTTAGGAAAGGGAAATCCAGGTATTTTAAAAGAGGGAACATTGGGATTTTTTTCCTTTTATTCAGAGCGTGAGATAATGCTGAGACCATCACGTTTCTACAGCGCGGATAAGATTAATTAAATAAAAAAAGTGGGAATTGGATTAGGAAATAAGAGAACATTTTAGAATGAAGTTTATATGGATTAATTTCAAATAAAAATTAGGAAATTAATTAGGTTTTAATTTAGATTAAGAGATATCATTACATATATATATATATATATATATATATATATATATATATATATTACGAGACATTCAAATACAGAGACGCCTTAGCAACTTCGAGACTCCTGGGCTAGAGTAAAAAATTGACGTGCTATCAAAACTATAATCAGGAAATTGAGCAAATAACATAACCAACGAAATAACATACCCAAAAAAGTAATGAGATGAAAAATAAAATGAAAAGAAAAAAGTGGAAGGACACCAATGTATGTGATCTCCCCACATTTTTCTCGCAAACTCTCTAATACACCTTTCATGCCAGAGAAGTCTTGATTGGCATTGGCGTAAAATAGTTACGAAATATTAAGTTTTGGAGAGAATTTAACATTTTTATTGAATCTATCGTGTCATTCTTGGCGAGTTATCTAGCGATTAATCCCTGGATGCAGCGATTAATGCAGCTAATAGCATACAAAAATCAAATTTGTTTTAGATACATTTTTTTTATCGAATGAAACAAAAATTTGACACAAAACTGCACTTGTAGTCACAAACTTCCATACCGGATTTGATATGTTTAAGTCACTGTGCTACTGAATTATAGAGCTTACATATTTCTAAAAGTACAGATCAATAAATAGTCAACCCATTGTTTATTTGGCTCAAATTTGACAGATGTCTACACTCTAGATGCTAAATCAGTGTACCGAATTTTATCTATCTAGCTCTCTTCGTTTTGTAATTATCGTTTTAACTTATAATCAAACAGCCGGACAAACGGTCAGATTTTACTCAAAATTTGATAGAAATCTGCAAATTAAATAAGGAAATCTGTAAAGACCATAGGACAAATTTCAACCATCTAGCTCAAAGCGTTTTTAAGTTATTTTTGTCACAGACAGACAGACGGATGGACCATTTCCAAAAATGTGTTTTTCGAATTCCGGAAAATCTAAAATGTGGAGATTCGTCAAAATTTCGAGTTCGAATTTTTTGACGAGTACTATACTTTCTGTATATTATCTATACAAGAAAGTAAAAATAAATAGGAAAAAAATCGACAATTTTATGCTAAGTACTTTTATATAGGTTGGTATATTGTATATACTATGTTGTATGCATAGTTTGCATTTACATAGTATTGTGTTTAGGAAGCTATTGAAGCCAAAATTAAATCCTTAAGTTATATACACTTTAATACAATCACACTATTTATTGTAATAAATACAACTTAGAATAAATATTCTTTAATAAAGCGATTGTGCGATTAACAGAGATAAGTAACATACATTTGCTGCCGCACTGTGATATTTAATATTACCTACTTAATCACTGATAATATAAGTAACTGCGTAGTTTAAGAGTAATTCTGAATCAATATTGTTTGGAAATGATATACATATTTATGCAATAATACGAAATTAATGATTATCTAGTTACCAGCACCTTAAACATAATCTTCCATGTTGTGTTTCGAAAATATCATGTATCTACAGACAAACAATATAATTTTTTTCTTCTTCTTCTTCTTTTTATTTTCTCATATATGAAGATCAAAAATTTTTTTAATTATTTTTGATTTAGAAAGGACTGAAAAGTAAAAAATTATCTAAACTCCGCAGCTGAATTTTTCGTGGATTGCCATATTTTCTCTTTTTATACTTATAATTTAGAAAATAAAAAAATATAATTCAAAACGTGCAATTTTTTTGTAGGGTTGCATATCAGTTTGTTTTCAAAAGATTGGTTGAAAAATGTTTCTATCACTTGAGAATAACGATTTTTAAAAGTGACTAAATGACATTTTAAATTATACTGCCATAACTAACATGAAAGAAAAAGTTGCCCTTTGGGAACTTCAAAAAAAAGGGAGGAATGTTAATGATATAATATTGCAGAGAATGATGAATGATTGTTCTATTGCATACAAAAAAATTAAGAATTATCCAGCTTAAACGATCCTTAAAGAGGCTTTTAATGTATAATAAAAAATTATTTTTATTCTCTCTTGAAGTTTCCTGCATCGCTTGAGGCGTTTTATTTTTCATTTCATAAAAACTAACACAAAGAAATATAACAATCAAACGATATATTTGTGCTAAAACATCCATTCTTTTTAATCATAACCAAACAGCTTCTGCATCCTGATGGAACAATAGATAAATAAAATAATTTTAGAGTAATGATTTGCCCACATTGTGATGGATTTTTTTTTTTTTTTTTTGAGAAATTTTAAACCATGTCGAAAAGAAACCTATTTTCACAAAATAAAATAAAATAATCACTGACAAATAAACAAAAATTAAGCCAAATTAAAACTGATATTTATTCTAAGCACGATACATCCTAAGTATTCATTTTCTTGTACCAAAACGCGTGACACGTTAATCCAGCAGTAGTAGTTTTTTCACGTTACGATCATATTCAGATAAATCATTCCATCGACTTGGCTATCTCTGGGGTCATTAGAACCCTCTGGAATTCGGAAGATCATTGAATAACCTTTGCGTATAAAAAAAAGTACCTGGAGAGATGTGACAATAATCTCTGAATTTTCCATGCATCTTTTCTTGAACATCATCTGTTGTTTTTGATGTGGCATGTCACGAAAAATCGTGAGTTTACCAGGTAAAAACCGTGAACGGTGATAGAAGCAGTCAACGAAAATTGCAATTTTATACTCATCTCAGAATCATGATTTATAGAGAAGAAATTTTTTTGTTTTGTTTTTGTTTACGAAATGTAGGGTTGGTTACTTTTCAGAAAGAACGGTAGTCACCTTTCTTAGTACCGATGAAAGGCGTTTGGGCCTCCGATTATTTGATTTCCATAAGTATAAAAGCTGAAAGTAGGAAGTTGAAAGTGAGGGTTTAAATTATACACATTAACTCAGCAAAACACTTCCTATTTGGAATTTAAAGTAACGTATGGAAAGTAAATTTTTAAACTATGTGGTAACTTCCAAGAAAAACTTTAAGAATTTATAAAAGCAAGTGGTCCCAGTCCTGTTTTTAATGCGTGGTTGTTTGTCACAATATTTTATTTATTCCCTAAATAATTCCACGAATTACATTTCGTTTTGTGTTAGATAGATAAAATCATGGCGTACAGAAACATTTGTGTCAAAAAGTTTACAAATTTTTTAGAAATTAGCTAGAAATAATCGCGATGAAAAAAAGTTTTGACCAGAACTTTGAACTTCCTGTAATGCGGGTTGGAATTAATTGTAGAAAGCTATAACTAAAAGTTATTTCAATTCTTGCAAAAGTTGAATGCATTTTTCTTGCTTTTTTCTTCCGCTTTTTATATTATGTCAGGTAAATTATATATATATATATATGTTAAAAGAGAAATTTATTTTTGAGAAATGCAAGTATTTTTCTTAAGCAAATTTTAAACATTGAATATTTTTCTTAGTAATATTACATATGAGACTTTTAATTAATATTTTTTATTTTCATTAAAATTATGTGTAATAATTTGTTTAAAATCGAATAAAATAAGCGTTTTTTTAGCGTAACATTTATTAAAAATTAACAATTGCTAATACAAATATGAACTCATTCTTTTAATTAAAATCTTTAATTAAATTCTTAACCAATTCTTTTAATTAATTAATCAAAAATAACTTTTGGTAGCATTATCTACATTAAATTGAAATTAATTTGCCAGTATTGCCGATCTTTTTTGTTTTGAAATTAGAATATAATATTTCAGGCTATAATGCGCCTCCAGAACCCTTAATCATCTGTTCTATAATTATGACTTTCATTTTTGATTTTAACAAGCAATTTAAAAATTTGATTAAACGTATTAACCTTTGAAAACAGTTTATAACTTCAGCAAATAAGTTGGAGTGTTGAACTATAGTTAACTCACTGATAGTTGATTAAAAAATAAAATACGTATTAGACTTTCCGGTACTGTACAACTGAGTGCTCTGAAATAGTGTTGTAGGTGACCATTCAAAATTTCCATGTAATTCTAATACTAAGTCGGAGATCTTAATCCATTAGCTTTTACTTTCCGAATAAATTTTAATATCGGAATTACTTATTTCCCTCTTTTTTTATACACTTTTATATAATTTAACTTATTTCTCCTTTGCAATTATGAAATTTTGTAATCGATTTTGAACTCACTTTCTAATATGTTAGAATTTTGAAATTGTTTACAATTGTCTATTCTCCATTAGAGAATTTTATTTTATTGCTTATAGAATTTAATTATAGATTAACCAATTGATGAAATTTTGATTCCATAATCAAGGTATTACCTAGTAGTGAAATTGTAAAAAAAAATTATTTCAAGATAGTAAATTATAAAGTGGAGATTAGAAAAGCAGAAAATAAAATCATTTTTAACAGACAAATGAAAGTATTTTTTTATTTGGAAGTTGCTTTTTTCATGATTTTTTTTTTTAATTTTATCTCCATATTATATATTTACACACTTTCTAACATTTTTGGTGACCAAAATATTGGAAAAGATTTCATATATGGTACCAATAAACGTCATCTTTTAAAAGTTGTTATTACTAATTTTTTTATTTGGAAATTGTTTTGTTAATGATGTTTTTTTTGTAATTTCATCTCCATATTATATATTTACACACTTTCTAACATTTTTGGCGACCAAAATATTGGAAAAGATTTCATATATGGTACCAATAAACATCATCTTTTAAAAGTTGTTATTACTAATTTTTTTATTTGGAAGTTGCTTTGTTATTGATGTTTTTTGTTATTTTATCTCCATATTATATATTTACACACTTTCTAACATTTTTGGCGACCAAAATATTGGAAAAGATTTCATATATGGTACCAATAAACGTCATCTTTTAAAAGTTGTTATTACTAATTTTTTTATTTGGAAGTTGCTTTGTTAGTGATGTTTTTTTTTTTTTAATTTTATCTCCATATTATATATTTACACACTTTCTAACATTTTTGGCGACCAAAATATTTGAAAAGATTTCATATATGGTACTAATAAACGTCATCTTTGTACACAAGTGTACTGAAGTTTATATTGCTATATTTTCAACAACATGATATTTGAAACTTGGAGTGAAATAAAACATAGAAGGACTAGAAAGGATAGAAGTCTGAAGATTATTGATTTGCAAATGTAAAATTTCATAAGCAAATAGTTTTACTTAATTCTTTTCAAATAAATTTTCTAATATTTTAAAGAAAATTAAAACTCTCGATGACGCTTAAAATGAAATAAATAAATTATAATACATACAATAAATTGTATTTATTATGAGCATTAATTATACTCTATTTGAAGTATTATATTGCAAATAGAATATCATTATTGGACTTAAGATTAAAAACAACATAATTACATGTAGTATTTCTGTTTAGAATACTTACAATAGATTACACAGGGTATATTTTACATTATGTATGGTAATTATATGTTTACATTTTTGTGTTTGTTTTATGTACAATTTTTATAACCCTTTGCATGAAAATAGTACTCAAAAACATCAATCATAAGATCAGTAGGACCGGAACTCGACTTTGAAAAAGGACTTATTCATTTCATTCAACGTTCTACAGATGTATATCGTTATCGTTGTGTTGATAAATCAACGGATTGTAACTGATAATTGTTAATTAACAGCTGGCCGTTGATAACTATAATTGGCTGCGACGTTGATAACGTAGAAATCCACCATTATATTTGAAGTGATAATTGCAAATTTCTGAGAGAAATAAAAACATATTTTTATTCTTTCAATAACTGATAATAAATTTTTGATTATTTCTCAATGGAAAACAAAGTCTAACACACATTTTGGCGCCAGAGATGTTTTTACTGATTTTATATTTATTCTAAATGCTGAAAACAAATATGACTTCAGCTTTCACCCACCAGATCTTATTTGTAAGATAAGACAGTAATATTATTTAAATTGTAACATTGTAACATATGTAATTGTAACATATTTAATTGTAAATTAGTCTTAGATAAAGGCGTAAATTAAAAATCTTTTTTCTCTTAATAATATATGTAATACAATTTTATTGATTATAGCAACACCACTGTTTAGTTTAATTAAAAACTAGAAATGAAAATTATAAAATAAAACCAAAATAAATAATTGTTTTGTTCCACTTCGATAGCTTCTGTGGACTGCCATTTAAAAATGAATTTCATTTACACAGGCTCTTCCCAGATTTCATTAATAACATATGAGAACTGCATTTATTCTGGTTTTGAACGGAGCACAATCCAAATCTTGGCATCATTTCCTATTTTCTTATTAGTTAAAAGAATTTCTTTGTGAAAATAAATATTAATTATCATTTTTTAATATATATGAGTAATAACTTGTTTTTTGAAATTTTAAATATGACATAAATTAGATATCCTAAATTTTAAAAAAATTAAGCTAATAGAGGGAAAACTATTTCCGTATTTGAAACCAAATAACGTTAAATAGAATAATCCATCAAATAGAGTCGAAATCAGTAGAAAGTTTCAGACGCCAAAAAAAAGTTTTTATTGGTCTAGATAAGTTATGTTTTATGTTGGTCCTATCATAAAAAGGAATAAATAATTTTACTAACATTTTTAATCATATGCGCGAAATAATGTAGTCTATAGTGTAGTTATAATTTTTATGCAAGAAAGACGACAAAAAGGATGATTGAAATACGAATAAAATAATGGAATTTCGAGAATTATCTAAAGCAATCCCGAATTTGGACAATTTCCCACAATTGAAAAGATACTATAAGTTTGTTCTGAATTTCAGTTCAATCTGTAGCATTATCTAATTTTCAATCATTAGTACACAGTTTCTGTTAAAATACGATTCGTAAGATATAATTTAAAAAAAAATTAGCTTATTATTCTTTTTAAACAGATAGCACACCGATGAATCCATCTGAAAGGAAAATAATGTGAAAATAAAATGTGCTTTTTGCTCTTACTTGTCTTCTGCTATCTTTTGAAAAACTTTTATTAACTAACCCGACAGTTCATCGCGTAATCATTTGACTAGATGCTTTTATTTCCATTTATAAGCTTCATGACTGTTCCAAAGGTCAACAATGAGTGTTTGTAAAACCTTTTTTAAATGCTTTTTGATAAATATTTGTAAAAAAGAATCGGTATAAGGCAATAATGATACTAGCTATAAGATTTAAACTGAAAGTTTGGAAACATAGCAAGATGGCTGTTGTATAAATAGTTTTACCATTAAAAATACTAACAAAAATTTATTTTTTGCATTGTAAAAATATATTGGTAAAAGAGGACAATTATATTTAATATATTGATAAAAGGGGACTTTTATTTTAAAGTCCGTTTTACCAATAAGGGGACTTTATTAGATAAAGAGAATTTTTATTTTTAACTTTTATCTTAAAGGGGACTTTTATATTTATTATTATTGGTAAAAAAAGAATTGTTATAATATGATTTGTGCCACAAAGATATTGTTTAATTTATAATGTAACCATTTGGCACATTTTAATTTTTTAAAATTACACAAAAAGAATAATTAAATTTTTTTAAATAATTTTCTTGAATTATATGAAACTATTCAATACATATATTTTTTTGTAAACAATAAAATGTCACGCATTCTAGGATTAATTATATCGATCTTGAAGTTATTATTATAGGATTAATATTATTATCTGATTTCTTTAGTTTTATTCAATTGTTTGTACTTGCCTTACTCCTGACTTTAAGCCTCTCCCCCCCCCCCCTCAGCTACCCTATGCGGATTTTATCATCGTGTCCAAAGATGGCGGAGTGGCTATAATGAGCTTTTCGGGGCCATAACCGTTGAGACTAACCAGACCCTTATGGATGCAAATGGCGTGTAGGGGAGAGATACCTCTCCCTCTCTCTCACTCAACTGCCATGAATGAACGGCCTGAAATAGAGGAGGACCGTAACGGAAAAGAGAGAGAGAGAGAGAATATAACGGAAAAGGACAATAAACTACAGCCGCAGAACGCTGTAAGCACCTCCTGAGATACGAGCTCTATTTTTAATGCGCCCAGGAAGTTTATGCTTTCGAGCATCGGAAAGGGTTGAGAACACTTTGTTTGGGAAAATGGGAGATAGATCGTAAAAAGCTGAAGGGAAGAACATTATCTTTTGTCTTAAAGAACATTTATTTATATTATAAGTTCCACTCCTCCGCTGGAAAAAGATTATGATAATGATAACGCATTATTGAAGAGGGGGAAAATATGACACTTTAATGATACAAAAGATATTAAAATATAGCAAAGAAAATTTGGAGCGAAATATTTATCGCTTAAATGCATGCTTATTTGTTTTGAATTTCAAAAAAAATCGTTTATTATAAGAAAATAGTCATAGATTAGGTAAAAAATGAATTAAAAAAATCCAGGTAATAATATGGTATATTTATTTTGAAAAAGGCTGTATGTAGACTTTTGGGATCATACACTATTTCCTAAATATCTAGTTTGTATCTAAAATAATTTTCAAATACAGCATCAAATATTGATAGTTTACATGAAAACAGACGAGAAGTAATTTTTTATTAATTAGATAGATCATTCCTTTATAGGGAACTCGACAATAGAAACTATCTCTTCAGGTAACAAACACACTGAACTTCATCATCCACCACATTCAAATGTAAAAAAACGATATAACTTACCCGCCGAAAGTAATGTCAACTTTTTTTTTTCACACATGATTCATTGTCTAAGCTTATCAACGTGCTTTCGAAAAGGGACACACTCAGGTTTTTGAATAAAATTAAGTGGAACTGGGTGAAGACAATAGGCAACAATATACATTTAAGGGTTAAAGTATATGATTAAATAAATAAGAGGGATTTAGCTGCAAAATCACGATTTAGGAACTGGAGGATGAAAGGTTCGATACCCAATACTATGTGAGTACTCACCTGGTGTACGTACGTTAAATCCGTGGAGAATCAAACGATCCACCAATGATTAATTGGGTAAAATAATTTTCTCGTCATCTGACCACAGTTCAAAATTATGAAGTTTGACTCAAAGTATTTTAAAACTAGGACTTTAATATAACTGAAGTAAAGTGTCAGAATAAACAGAAATAAATCTATATTTCTCTTTAATGTATAACAAAACACACTATATAATTCGGTTGCCAGATTACATTATTAATAGATCATATTCCATTTTGAAGCTGCAAGATTTTTTTTAATATCATAATTTTCAACCATGATCAGATGAAAATTTCGAAAAATGAGCCGATATCTAATTTTCAAAATTTTAGCCTGAGACATCTGAATCTCAACTGATTTCAAGACGGATTACGCAATTTGCGGTTTTAGGCAGTGGACATTAGGAAGCCTCATTTTTCATGAACTGGTTAATTTAGTTTCACATTTAAATGCATTTTTAATTTATGGTAACATTAGAAATGTGTTAAAAGAATTATTTTTGGTTAATTTTTAATTATTATTTTAGTGGGTTTGTAGTAATATATATAAATGTTTGTATGTGGTTTATTTATTTAATGTAATTCATGAGTTCATGGCATTCTTTAGTACACAATTATATAGTGCTTTAATTTATAAATACTGTATTAATTAGTGAATCAAATCAAATGCACAAGGGGGCCTAAGCAATTTTACTTGTCAAAGTTTTTATGATATTCAAATATTTTGTAATTCATAGAATTACAAAGCATTATAATAATTTTTTACAAATTTATTTATCAGACAACTAGATTAATAATTTTTTTAAAAAAATCAACCAACTTGCATAGACAGTTGTCTGGTCAAAAAATTGCATCTGCACCAGTTCGACAGAGAAGGCGAATTTGATGAAATCGGATGTTGAAAATTAGAACCCTGCACACGGTTAGCGAAACAAGACTTAAAGCAAGACTGTAGGGAAAATTAACATTTTTTCCTAATAACAGACAGTAATATCCGTCATTTCCTTTAGGGTTGCATAATTGCAGCATTCCTTGAAATTATTTTTTAAAAACTTAAATATCCGTTTTAAATAGTTTTGTTTAGTTTTCTACACAGAAAACTCTATGATTAATGAAAAAAATATATAAATAAAAAATAGATGAAAGAAAAAGGAGAAAAATCAACAAATAGGAGAGAGATGGAATAGGGTTGCATCCCAAAAAACATTAAACATTAAGCTAAGTAATATACCGGAAAGCAAAGAAGAACGTTTTCTCCTTTCGAACTTAGAGAAGTCTAGGCTAGAATCTTGTAGGCTTCGACTTGGCGTTCGGCCAATTGATGCGACTCTTTTTCCTCTCTTTCCCAACCAAGTCCCGTTTTCTTTGTCAAGGTTTATTTTTTTTTCGCTAAGAATTTAAAAAAAAAAAAAAACCCGCAAAGTTTTCTATTTTTTGGTTTCAGTTTTTTTTCAATGTTTTCAATGTTGTTTTAATACAGTCGCTTAATTTTCTGCCAAGAAAACTAGAAAGAATTTATATTATGGTGTACGCCACTTAATGTAATCGTGGTTAATGTTATCATTCTCTTTATATTATCAAAAATCACCTGGTCCTGAATGGATGTATTCAAATAGAAATAAAAATATTCATTTAGGATAACCATTATATCGTTTAATGTTATCAGTTTTTAAGTAGTTAATTAACAGATCTATCACTTTCAATCAATGTGAACGATTGATGTTTGTGGAATTTCTTGCACTTTTTGTAAGGAAACATCTGGATGTTATCATTTCCATGCGATAGGTTTCACACTCTTTTGTCTGTACTAAAACGGTCTAAATTGGCTTAAATAGGCAACTAAGCTATCATGAACTACAATAGATACCACGTTCTGTGATTTTGATTAATGTTATCATTCTCTTTATATTATCAAAATCTTTTGGTTCCGAATCGATATATTCAAAAGCGCACAAAAACATTTGTTCACAATGTTCACCACATCATTTAATATCCGTTTTGAAGTAGATAATTGACCGATCCTTCATTTTCAATCAGTGTTAACGACTGACTTTAAAGGAATTAATTTCTTGCTCTCTTTGTAAGGAAACATCTGGATGTTATCATTTCCTTGCGATGAGGCTCACACACTTTTATCTGGACTAGAGCGATCTAGATTAGTTTAAACGGGCATCTAAGCTGGCAGATATGGTTTGAAATCTGTTAAACAGCTATAAATCATTATTGTCAGCAATTAAATTACGATAGCAAAATAGATAAGAAAAAAAAGTATCGATATGAATTTTAAAGACAAAATTAAAGTTCTGCACAAGCTTTAGAATTTAACCAAAATCAGTCAACCCAATAGTATGGCGTATTTGGAAATTACAAAACCTCTTTCGCTGAAACAAATAAATAATGGACGAAAAATTCGCTATATGAAAGAAAGTGAGCTTTGTGTGAGCAAAACCGAGAAATAAATGCTGATGATTCCGACGGGGACGAATGTGTTAAAGAAAATTCATTAATGAATAGGGAAAGGAGTAAAGCTCTGACTGTTTTGAAAGATGATGTACAGCATTGCTCAAGAAATTTAAAAACAATATGAATGTGAACAACAGATAAGTGAAGTGTTCAGAAATAATTATCGACAATTAACCTTAACAATTAATTAAATTAGCCTTGAGATAAGGACTTTTATTCTTTTTCCTTAATGTGATAAAAATATAGTCGATTTTACCAGTTCAGCTATTATAATCAATCGGTTAATTCAAAATGTTATCATAATTTTGAAGTCACGAAATGATCATATTAAACCAGCTACTGTATATGCTGGTTATTTGATATGCTTAAAATGCAACACATTTTACATCTGGCTAAGTAGTGATGAAAACTGTATTTCAAATGTACAGTTTTGTGATTTTTATTTTCCGATATTTCGACTACAATTCTTCAAACTTCTCACCAGTTTATTCCATTAAAAGTTCTTTAAAAGCCGTGAAGTTTTTGGACGAAAAAAAAAAAAGAAGGAAAAAATAAGTTTCTATCACAATGAATAAAGATTATAGGAAACAAAGTATAATGACAGTTTGCTATATACATCTAAGAAATTTAATGGAAGCTCTTAAGTGAACATTTCTGAAAATAGTACTTACAGGAATTGCACAATGAAATATAATTTTAGGATATCTTATTTACTCTTTTAAGTGGAGGGAACGCTGTTGAAAAACATTCTACCTTAGTTAATGCAACAGAAATAACTATAATTAACAACTAGAAAATGAATCTGTTTCTGAAGTGCTTTCCAAAAATATATCTTACTTGTATCTCCAAACCTATTCGTTAATACTACTCAAAAAAGTTCGATGGTAAGAATAGTGATTTGAAATTTTTGACCTACTTTTAACTAGGGGGAGAGAGGGGTAGGAGAGCTAAATACGTGATATTTCAAAATTATTATTCAGATACAACTTGTAAAATTGTTTTTACTTGGTCACATTTGCTTAGACTGCTTGTTTAGACGACTTGTAAAGTTGTTTCTACTTGGTCACATTTGTTAAGACCATTAGTAAAGTTATTTCTATTTGGTTACATTTGTTTAGACCAATTCTAATGTTGTTTCTACTTGATAACATTTGTTTAGACTACTCGTAAAGTTGGTCACAATTGTTCAGGCCACTTGTAAAGTTGTTTCTAGTTGGTCACATTTGCTTAGGCTACTTGTTTAGACCACTTGTAAAGTTGTTTCTACTTTGTCACATTTGCTTAGACTATTTGTTTAGACCACTTGTAGTTTCTACTTGGTCACATTTGTTCAGACCACTCGTAAAGTTGTTTTTACTTGGTCACATTTGTTCAGATCACTCGTAAAGTTGTTTTTACTTGGTCACATTTGTTTAGACCACTTGTAAAGTTGTTTCTAGTTGATCACATTTGCTTAGACAATTTGTTCAGACCACTTGTAAAGTTGTTTCTAGTTGATCACATTTGCTTAGACAATTTGTTCAGACCACTTGTAAAGTTGTTTTTACTTGGTCACATTTGTTCAGACCACTTGTAAAGTCGTTTCTACTTTGTCACATTTGTTTAGACTACTTGTTTAGACACTTTGTAAAGGTGATTCTGTTTAATCATATTGCCATTAACTAAAATTCTCATTTTTTGTCTTCTCGTTGGTACATTCATCATTATCACTTGGTGGATCAGGTGTCTGTACATAAGCAGCAAGTGGAACATTCTTGCGTTCCTTTATATCTGCTTCAGAGAAAATATTCTGCTAACTAAACGGGACACATGAGTGAATTCGATATAGAGAATATAATACTATAACGTTCCTTTGGCATATCGTTCATTGCACTTTGGGTGGCGAATTGTTAAGGGCCCTCATAAGTACGGCAGCTACGAAAGCGGGCTTCATTGAGAAAGTGATATTTTATCTCAAATGAAATAATGAATGTCTATTCGTGTGGTCCAGGAATGTAAAAAAAATGTAAAAATGGCGAGAAAGACATTTAGAGTATTCAACTTTTGGTAACTCAAGAAGCGGCATTTTAATTTGCGATCTTAACTGGACTGTTTATTAATACTGAACATGTCCAGATGGACAATCCTACCTGATTTTTATTATATCGTGATTGTAATTTAGAATTATAAGCTATGTATACATTTATTATTAAATATTTTAGATGTGAATATCTGTGCAGTTATTTGCAATATCACAGACTCGTATACCAAATACAAAATGAGAAAATTTTATAATCTTCAACAAATTCAACACTCAAGAGTTTTCTGAATTGGCTTTTATTTTAGAATCTCAGATTTATATACAGTAGTGGCCAAAATTATGGGCACTTTTGAAAATCGTTATGCTTTCAAACTTTGTATACTTATAGAAAATGTTACATTTCACAAAATGCAAACTCTTACATATCATTTTAAAGAGAATTTAATACTGTTTTCAATACAAAAAGCAAAATTAAAATATTTGCGATACAAAATTAAAATATTTGCGAAATTAAATCGGAATAACGAACACAGTGATGAAGTGATTGTAATTTCTAACTTTCCTGATAAATCACTGTTCTTGTTCTGGGAAACAATCGAATAACTGCTAGATGAAGATTTATCATGTTTAAAGTCGGAACAAGTCGTTATTGTGCTTTTTCTGTAGAAGCAATACTGTTTTTTATGTAATCAAATTGCAAGTCAGAAATTTTGTTAAACTTTTCAATATATAGTTGGAATTTTTGTAAATATTTCTAATATTTAGTCAAAAACAATGGCATCAAATAAAAAAATAGATTGGACGCCTAAAAAGAGAAACATGAGTGTAGTCTTTCCTATACTGAAATTGTAAGACAGGTGGATGGTTCAGTGACTACATCTGGAGTCCGAAAGTTTTGTTTACGATATAAGGAGAAAAATTCAATAAAAAACAAAGCAGGAAATGGCTGAAAAGGTGTACCACATCTGTTCATGACAGAGGAATAAAAAGACTAAGTCTACAAGATAGAGGGATGTCATCAGCGGCCATCAGAAGTCAATTGAATGATGCTGGCATTTCTGTCAGTTCAAGAACAATCAGGAGAAGATTATTAGATGTTGAACTAAGAGGCAGAATTCAACGAAAAAAATCCATATCTCAATTTACAGAAATGAACATAAGAGATTACAGAGGGCAAAGGAACACATTAATTGGACAGATGATCAGTGGTCACAAGTTATACGGAGTGATGAAACAAAGATATCGTTATTCGGTAGTGAAGTCGAAAATAGGTAAGATATAGAGTAGGCGAAGAGTTACATCCTGACTGCATTCAGGCAACTATGAAGAACTCAATTAATGTTATGATTTGATCATGCATGTCAGCAAACGGTATTAGTCTCTTTCACGTTATCGATGGAACATTAAATGCAAGAAAATACATTGACATTATTCTAGAGCGAAAACTTATACCTTTCATCAGTGATCTCTTTCCCAACGATGCATCATTTATTTTTCAGCAGGATTCAGCTCCTTGCCATACAGCAAATATATCGAAAGTTTGGTGTAGTACAAGGAACATTGAATTGTTATAATGGCCAGAAAACAGTCCTGACCTCAAAATTATTGAGAACTTAATGGTACCATTTGAAAACACTCATACATATGAAGCGTTCGTCAAATAAAAGAGAATTAATTGAAGTTATAATTGTTTCCTGGCTACATGCAATAAAGAAAGAAGAACTTAAAACTCTCATCAGCTCAAGGAAACATCAGTGTGATGTTGTAATAAAAAATAAAAGCTACCCTACTAAGTACTGATAACTCACTGCAGTCATAAGCATCTAATGTATCTAAATAATTATTGCCGCTTAACATTTTTAATATTGCAAATATTTGAATTTTGATTTTTCTATTGAAATCAGCATTAAATTCTCTTTAAAATGATATGTAGGAGTTTACATTTTGTGAAACGTTACATTTTCTATAAGCATATAAAGTTGGAAAACATTAAAATTTTCAAAAGTGTCCACAATTTTGGCCACCACTGTATATATACAGGGTGTCTCAAAAACCTTGCACATGGCTTTTATTCCTTAAATAATGATCACAGATATATACTGTAAATTACAAAGTTGCGTAAAAAAGATGCAAAATGTTATGAAATCGATTAAAATTTTCAGGGGATTAAATTTTAAAAAATACAAAATTTAACAAAATTTCAATTTTTATACCGCTCCCGTACAAAAAAAAATTTCGTGAGTAAAATGTGCCCCATTCTCTAATAAGGTCATGTATGAAATTTCAGAATTTTATCATGAAAACTTTCAAAAATATGTTAAAACAAAGTTGATGAACGGTCAATCACAAATTAAAATGCAAATGTTTACAGCTTCAGTGCAGATGACGCGACGCAGGAATGCATCATTAGGAAATAAAATATGTTTTATACCTTTAGTTTTAAATACAAATTTTAACATCTATGCTTCCTGAAAGATACTTTAAAATTTTATATCATAAATTACGGAATATAACTTAAAAAATAGCACAGTCAATAAACTTGTAAAAACACTTATGTAATGTTTCCTTTAAGTTATTATTTCTACAAATTTTTAATACTTTCGAACCAATAAATAGCAAAATTATTATTTATTTATTCAATAATTACTTTCTTTGTTAATTTGTGTACGACCCGTGAAACACGAACATCCGACATGATTTTTCCTCTGTGCGAACTCATATCCAGGCATCGAAAAGTGATTTAAGTCAGCATTTATGTAGTTTCATATCTTTGAGACTTTTTGTGATAAATTGCTGAAATTTGGTACATGACCTTATTAGAGGATGGGCCACATTTCACTCACTGGGAATTTTTTTGTATTAGATCCGTATAAAAATTAAAATTTTGTATTTTTTGAAGTTTAATCCCCTGAAAATTTTAATCTATTTCATAATATTTTATACCCTTTTTTACGCAACTTTGTAATTTACAGTATATGTCTATGATCAATATTTAAGGAATAAAAGCAGCGGTCAAGGTTTTTGAGACACCCTGTATATACATTTAAATTCTTATTAATTTCCTAGTTTTTATCTTAAATTAATGCATGTTGATTTCATTCTAAAATGTTCTTTTATTCCTTGATCTAATTCCCATCTTTTTATTTAATGAATTCTACACGCGCTAGAGAAAACTGATCATTTTTGCATTTCTCACACGAGAAAAAGGATGAAATCCCTAATGCTTACAACATTTTTTTAAAGATACCTAAGATTCCCTTGCTGAAATCGACACGTATCAAATAAATCCCTATCAAAATATCATTGTAAAATCACTGAAGGAAAAAATTGTGATATCTTCTGTTCTTGCATCACAATATAAAAAAACGCAATTTTATCATCACTTCGCTTCTTTCCTTGTACAAAAATTATACTTCCCGGGGTGAAATAAATCGAAATTAAAATCTCAAAAGTTTCTTCACTTCTTCACTTTCAAAATTATGTTAAATATACATATTTGGAACTTCGTCAATTTGTGAATGCGTAAACTTATATAAGCAACCAGCACCGAAGATGAAGGTTGGTATTATTTCAAAATGCTAGATCTATCTTTGTCAAATTTTAGAAAAAAGTCCATCAAAACAAAGTTTTTCTGAGAGTCATCATGCATGTGAACATGATAATCTCAATAAGTTAAATGGTTGAATTTCGACACACAGTATTATGACAGGAATTATAGGTACATATAAAATTTTGTCAAATCCCTTGTTGGATTGTTCTTATGACTATTCGTATTTATATGAATACGATAACTCAAAAACGGAAAAAGTTAGAGGTCTAAATTTCCATTTCTGATCATTTTGTGAAAAGCATAAATCATTGTCAAGTTTGGGACCATGTAAATAAATGAGAAGTATTGCTCTAAAATAGTATACTCGATTTTTGAAACAATACTACAGAAATCTTAAACGTAAAACGCACCATATTATTGAATTATACAAGTAAATTAAGGGAAGAATTACTGGTTATTTATTTCAAAACAATACCTCCCCATCAATTTATAAGCACATTAATGAAATTAGTATAATTTTTATATGCCTAGATGGAAATACCGATAAAAAATTTATGCTATTAATTTTTCTCAGTTTATTTCCTTCCTAAATTCTACACCTTTTGCATTACTTCCTTGAACTTCCCGATAAGAAAGCCTGCCCATAAAATCACCAGAATGCACACTCCAACTCTGCCTGAATGATACCACTTAATCTTGACATTGAACTCCCATGATTATAATACTCAAGATTATATTTCAATAAACATGGATTTTCGCAAAAAAACCTCTTCCCCACAGCCGCCCCTTTTTTTGGTTCTGGTTCTGAGAACCGGGCTCCTAGGGCTCTAATTGGAGCTAAAATTATGTCTTGTAGAGCCAAACGCCTGCCTCGCCCTCCAGCCATCCATCTTGGAATTAGTCGTAAAAATAATGCTGTCGGCCCTAATTGCGCCCCGCCCACCACCGACCAGGAATTTAGCTAATAGAGCCCGACCCCACAACCCTTTTCTTAATTGCCCCCCGCAGGTGAACCCCTGTGTCTAGACAGGGAGGCGCTGCCAACGAGTAATTCGTCAAGAATCTAAGACTCGGCTTCGAAACCATGTCGGTCGGACCTTTTGAGAAACCAGAGCTTGTTGAATCAACCGTTACGATGCATGTTTTGCTGTTTTTGTTGCAGCACAATTTGAATACGAGAGAGATAAACGACTTGAGAAGTTTGAATCGTATATCAAATATAAAGAGCATAACGACATAAATCTTAAATTTCATTACAATGGTTTCTCTCTCTCCTATTTATCTCGCTCGCACGAATCCCTCTCCCCCCCCCATCAAAAAATTATATTACATTAAATTAAACTAGCGGGCGTGTCCGCCCATCTATCTCTTAAAGTCGGTGAACACGTGTAATTTGTTTTGGAGTCATAAACGACACGGTGTTTTCGACAAGCGATTAGCGCTTCGATGTACAATAGAGAATAGATTATTTGAATTGATTGGAACCATGAATATATCGGATGACCGAAAATATAGCTAACAGAAACTAAATTATAATTGCTTTGCTTTTTGCAAGATTTTCCAAAATTGTTTATGTAAAATTGTAAAAATTAGTCCACAAGTACTGCCGCATCAAAGTTGTAAGTAAAGAACTTTAGGGGGTCTGTGATAATAAATGAAATAGACTCCCTCTAATTGTTTCATGCAGTTTTAACCACTTTTGCACCCATATTCGAAAACCTCGTCCCCCCCCCCGCCAGCTCGGGCTCTGGAGTACTGTTCCAGTTATCTTTGTGGTAGTTTGGAACCTAGTATCACCTATAAACTTTTTAACGAACTCAGAAATGAATAAGAATCACCAGTAAGAGATTTCATAAATGTTTCTGCTTTTCACTGTTTCCTTTACATTATCACAATCTATATATATTTAACATAAGAAGGGGAAAAAAATCAAAGGACCAATCTCTCATTCTCAATCAGTGGTCCGATTTCATCAACATTTGTTTCATACGAAAGCTTATGACTCCAAGATATGTCATCAATGATCATATGTCCCCCTCTCCAATCTTTTTCGAAAATCTATTTCATTGCATATTCTATACGAGAGAGAAATGCAGCTACGACAGAGCTCATCAGCCCGAACCACTGTAACGATTTTGTCAATTTCAATTTCATATGAAGGCTCAGAACCCCCTAGATACATCGTCAAATGTCGACTACCCGATCCTCTCCTTTTTCAAAAGATTTAACAAAATAAGACTTTCTTAGAGTTTGAACATGAAAATTTGACCGATTTCACCACTTAGCAAATACAGCTAGCCATTCATATTGCTATATATTAATCACGCAAATATATTTTTTAAATAGAACTTTCTTTTGTTGTGGTAAATGCAGTGCATCAAAATTGATTGATATGACTGAGTTAATATAATTGATGTAGTGAGTGAGCAAATGGTCGTCGGTAAGATGGCACATTTACAGATCAATTTATTTTCATGAAAATGCATGAAACTTATTCGTACAACCATCGAAGTGTTTAAATATGGAACTGTATTATTATTTTATTTTCTTCAAATAACTTATCAATTTATAACAAATCAATTCCTCACAATATTTTACAAGTCCACCCATCGAAAAAAATCTTCGCCAAAACTAACTTTGACACTCTTCCGGGAAAAGTCAATAACTGCATTAAAAATGTATTTCTGGTACCAACTCGATTTTGACATCGGTTGACAGAAGCCCGAATAATCAAGGTTCTACTGTATATTGATAGCAGTTGGGTAGTTCACACACATCTCCGATTTCTATAGAAAATTCTGATAAAAGTGTCACTAATTATTTGTTTGACATCTTAGCGGAATACATGGGCTAATTACCTAAATTTTATCAATGTACATTGAACCCTAATCGCATCTCAAATATTTCGCAGCTAATAACTTGTACGATGCAAATCAGATGCATGCTCATGCTTTCTATTCTCACATTGTGACACGTTTTGTGTTTAGCTTAGTGACACAGTAAATACACTTTAGAACATCATCTAAACATCGTCCGTTCACGGACATTAATCAAAATCTGATATACAACTACATATCTGATGGTAAAATCATTAATCAAATTTGACCCGTTTAATTAAATTTAGTTTGAGTTATTTTCAGACGCTTACGGAGTTCAATACACATCCTTTAAAATCACCACTCCCACCAAAAAATCCGATAAGGTCCAATATTGTTATCGTAAATGATGTAACAGAAAATCTCTCAACTTAGTCCTTACTTGAAAATAATCTACAATTTTGGTGAAAAGATCACATACCAAATTTCATTCATCTAATTCTTTCTATACATTCCTAAGTAATACCTTTAATTATCTAAGCACAACCACTTATTAGGTAATCTCATTGCCATGCCATTACTGCATTCACTTATTATGTCCGGAGGTTAAGAACCTTGAGTTCAAAAACTCCGTGACACTCCCCACAAATCGGCAAACTTTAGCTGAGTTACCGGATTCACAAGTAAATTCCAAAAATGAATATTTCCTTATGAGGCATAAGTGCTGAGATATATTAAAACACCAAGGGTAGGTATCGGCTTTTGCGATTTTTACACTCGGAGGTGGATTTTAAACTAGGCATACTAGATAGTGGCCTAGGATCGACAGACTGAAACAGGGCCTCTTAATACCCCTTTAGAAGCATTATTTTTTAGTTGACTAGTAAATAAAATAAGAAAAAAGTACAAATTCTACAAATGATAAAATTCTAAAATAATATTAACACTTAATAAAGTTTTGTCAGGGTCCAATTTGTTTCATGAATCTTATTTAGTTGTTAGAATATTTTTTAAACAACAACAACAATTGTTTCCATCATTTTGTGTACAAACGCTGATGTTTGGACAGTCTGAAGTCATAACATATACATAAAAACTAATAAGCATTCATGAAATGAATAAAATAAAAAATATCAGCCTAAAATAAATCCCCAATGTATTAAAAAGGTGCAAAAATTTGAAAATAAATTGGCCAAATTAAAAGCGAGACTTAACAATGGGCAATGCCTAGGGTCCCAAAATTATTTGCTCTTGCAGACTTATGATAAAATAGTCTTTAGTATTTTAATAAAAGCCCGTCTCTTAAAAAATTATACTTTATTAATAATCAATCTAAAATTTTCTATTTGGAGCTCTATACGGTAGAAGTAAAATTTTTCATGCATCTCTCCTTTCATAAAAAAAAAAAAATAAGAGGTCTCTTAAGTATAAGCTTCATAATTTATATTTAACACACAAAAAATAATAATACGATGTACGATAAATCGCTGTTCACAACGAAATCCATTTTAAAGAAAAAGCTAATATATTGAATTTCAAATTAAACCTTAAAAAAATGTACTATCATTTTTTCTAAAATAATTTTATTGAAAAATTTATTTAAAAAATAATTGATTCTTCAAGGAATTTTTAGTAATATTCAAAAGTGGCTTCCTTTTAAATAATCGGCCATCCTTGAGTGTACAAATGATATGAGGGGCTAGGCTGGTGAGGTAATCGACCACAAGAATTTCAGTTCAGACTGGTTTAGGTGCTTTTTCTTTTATTGTTTAGATACCTTAAAACTGACGCATGCGTTCAAACATTTCGGTAGTAAAAATGGAATGTGAGCTTATCTTGCCCTCAAAGAAAATATTTAGTTGATGGTTGGGATTCCCTCATCTAGTCTGAATCATTCAAAAAAATCATTCTGGTCTTTTTAAATTTTGTAAGAGAATTTAATGGGTGTTTTTCTTCTCTCTTTCTTGCCGTGGGTTTTAGATATTCATCTGCGTGCCAGAGATAGTTTCCTCAATCTAAGTGTAAAAAAAGGACCCCATGAAAATTTCAGAAATTTGGTAATTGCACATAGGTTTGCAGGTTTCCTTTCGTTATTTGGCAGTTGATGGTTGGATTAGAATATACGCTCTTGAGTTCAAAAAGTTTCTAAGCAACTTTTGAGTGCAACCTTAAATTTTATAAATTTTTAAATAATTATGCATGATACTGATTTCTTACCTATCATCGCGTATTCTTAAAAGTAAATTATTCCGCAGAATTCAAATTTTCGTTTTGCTTATTTTTACTGATCTTCCAGTTACATTGTTGTGCCGCTTAGCTTAGTTTAGTTTAATTATATTATGATTAAGTTTTAAAGAAACACTGAAGCTATTTTGGGACAGATTTCGCAATTTAGAAACGCAGACAAATGACGAGGACTACACCTGAGTGTGCAATGTCCTCTTCAAACTTCCGCACTACACCAGCGGGAGGAAATTTGGCCTCGATGAATTTAACATGCACCATATCAGTTTACACGACGGTTCTTGGGTGGAATCGGTCTCGAACCTGGAGCCCTCCGGCTTCGAGGCCAAGACCTTACCACCAAGCCACCACGGTCTCATTGTTGAGCCGCATATATTAAACTAGCTTTAATAATAAGTTTCCTGCAACAGAGCTATATCATAACATGTAATAATTAATTCTGATGATTACCGATTAAAGAAAGTTCTAAGAAAATTAAAAAAAATATTTAAAATAAAAAGGGTTTAAAAGATAATTTAAAATTAGTAAATTGTAATGAGAATCAATCATAAATACTGTGACAATTTATCAACAAGGAAAAAAAATATTTTTAAATAAATTTGTATTTTTAATATAATTAAGTAGATAATTGTCATAAATGAATTTATTATCTCCAATTTTCACGATTATTACTGAATATTCCGATGTTTTCATTTACTTTCATCAAGATTATGTATAACGAAGCATAAATTTTATTTTAAATCGAAATCCTGTGCATGAATGTAATTTATCCCCAAAGAAAGTCGACAGTAAGTACGGATGGAAAACTCAAAATCCCGATTAATAATAATAATAGGAAACTCAAAATTCTATTATTAAGAATGACAACATATTTAAAATGACACATATTAAAAAAATTGCATTAATAATTTACTGTCTATCATCGTTTCATTGATAATTTAAATAAATAAATAAAAAAAACCTAGCAAAATAAAATGTCTTGAAAGTGATTTTTTCCTTGATCCTTTGAAGCTTGAATTTTTTCCGCTGATTTAAAATAATATTCTATTTTGAAAACGTATTAATTCAGTTATGAATTTCGCAAAACATTTTCAATGCCACCGCGCAGTAGAATAAAGTTCAATTGCAATGTAATTATCAATGTAACATATTGATCCATTCTTGATGGTCATTTTTAGTAAGGATTAGCTGGTACCCGGCACGTTACTGCCGCAGAAGAAATAATTTTGGAAATATCTGAAATTTGAAATAGTTATCTTGTTTAACTAGGAATGATAGAAAGAATGATATTTATTTTCTGGTCAAACATATATAGATTCAATAAAATTAAATGATATATAAAGGAGAAATATAAATAAAATATTTTTTTTTACTTTATAATTCAAATATACTTTAGGGTAGAAAATATTTTTTGTTTATCTGCCTTCAGCACAAACAAATAAATCTCATGGCTGTCCGATTCGTGAGCATCCAGCATACAACTGGCCGTTTGAAAAATATGAATTCTCTTAGTTCAAAGCAATGAGTTGGCAAAGTTTTATCGCCATCCGATGAACAGTATGGCAGCGCATAAAATACGAAGAAACAAACATTTATTTTTATGTATTAGATATAATAATTGTACTGTGTCTATAACCTTTGCGCAAGTGCAAGCAATAAGTTGGCAAAACTTTATCGCAATTTGATGAATGGTATGGCAACGCATAAAATACGAACAAACAAAAATTCATTTTTGCATATTAGATAACAGAATTTAAAATACAGAAAAAACATCTTTTTTTTTCTTTTCTCTTTCTTCCTTTCTTTTTTTTTTTTTTCATTTTGTAAAATGGCAAGAAATATTTCACGGGAACATGCATCCATTCATAATCTTCCACAATGCGAGACGAAGGGAGAAAAAAGCATGCTTTCAGAATGCATTTCAAGATGGCCAAGTCTTGTCATTATTATGATTTTTTTTTCTCCTATCTATTCTACCTATTTTTACAGGGGATTCTTATTCTATTGCCCTCCTCCCTCACCCCTAATTTGTTCAACAACGCCTTCCATAACAACTCGAAAAAGAAGAGACTTATCATTTTGGAAGGCGGTGTATGAGGACTTTGAAGGAAAAACGTAACACACCATTTTAATTTAATGATTTTGAATTTTTTTTCTTCCTAGCAGTATTTTGATACGGAAGGTAAAAAGGAAAGAGGCGCATGTACCTTTCTTTGTTTTACAAAAGTAGAGCTGTTTAGTGATGGATCCTCTCAAATTAAACCTCACCTATCCCCACCCTTTGGCACATAGGGTATCATTGAGAAATAAAAAAAAAATAAAAAAAAGAATGTGATATCGGTACATTCCTTTGTGATGAGTACCGCTGTGATTTACCGGTGCATTCAGACAAAAGAAGGCTTCCGTCATTCTGACCTCAAATTGCAGGGGTCTTCGAGAAACGGTCATTAATTCCCAGGCGCCGGTTGGATGGAATCGTGTCATTTTTCAAGCAGTAAGATCAGTTTTTCTCCCTCTCTGTCTCTCTCCTTTTTTTTTTTATTAATGTGATCCAAAATGTTCTTATAAAAATTATTTAGTCTAGGTTATAATAAAGAAAATTGCTGTATTTTTCATTAGAATGCGATATATTTCTTTGTTGTTGTTTTTAACAAAAATTACGGTATCATTTGTAATAATTTTTGAAGATAACGTGATTTCGCTTGCATTCTATTTGAAGTTCTATGCCATAAGATTGCACTGATAGGCTAAAAATAAGCTTGGATAATTTGGAAGGACACGCAAATTATAAGAACTTTTCTCAAAAATTTGACAAATATAAGATTTATGCTGCCAAAAAAAAAAAATGAGACACCCAATTTTTAAATTTGGATTTCAAACTCAATGGTATAGTTTTCGCCTGAAGTTTCTAAAATTGGGAATTGCGTGGAACTCTGGATGATTAATATTTTATTCATAGTTCTACTCTTTACATAATAATGAGCTATAAAAGAGGTAGAAAAAATTTTCTAATTTATTTTGTTTCCTCTGACGTAAGAATTTCACGAAGAAGGATTTTCTGAGTTTTAACCTCCTGTAACCTGTTTAACCCTCTGAGTTTTAACCTTAGTTAATTGTTTTTGACGAGTATACTTGTCATGGAAAAAGTACAACATTTTGCGTTATGACGAGTTTATTCAATAATAATCATTATATTTATATAATAATTTTTAATTATTATATTTATATTTCATTCTTTATTATTTTATAATATATATATATATGACACTTTAGATACGCATTTTCCGAAGTCGTCGAAATAGTTAACTGATTAATTTTGTTACACCAGCATTTTTTACTAAGTTAAAAGGTTGCAAAAATTATTTTCAAAAAATTGTCAAAATCCAGAAAAAAAAAACCCTGCACTACAAATTAGATTGATATGATTAAAAAGATCATTTTTTTAATTTTAAAAAGGTGTAAATATTATATTTGTGCTATAATATTTTCTGAATTTATGGTGAAAAAATATAAAAAACGCGCATAATTTTTAATTGATTAATTTTTTAAAAAATCGTACCTTAATGCACATTTGTAAATTCCAAATATGTGCGAATTTAGTAGATCTAGGCCAAATGATAGCCAATAGGGTGCCAAGAAACGAATATATTTTAGTTGAGATATAATTTGAGAGAAAAAAAATTATATTTTATTAATTAGACAGTATTTTTAATTCATATTTTTAATAAAAATTATTATTTAACGCTGATATATTTGCGAGATTTTTTCATTTGAGATAATCATTTTCAAAATTAATTTTTGGTCATAGATGCATAATGGAATTATTTAATTCATAATGGAATTAATACCATATTGTAATCTATCACCTGAAAACATAGCATGTATAAAAAATTTAAAAATTTAAAAAAGTTAAATTTTAAAATTTTTGGTAATGTTTTTTTTTTTTTTTTTTTTTCAACGATATTTTCGAAACCGGATCTTAGTGTCTACGATGCTCCAAACTGCTCAGTGGAAATGTTCATTTAGGCAGAATAAACATCTAAACCTTTGTTCTTCTTTTATAAGGTTCTTCTTAATAACCTTGAATAAGATTCAAAAATTTAACTTACCGAATAAGGAATAATTCTCAAAAGTATTTTGAAACTCATGGATATAAATTTAATAATTTAAGAAATCTCTTCCTTACGTGCATTAAAAAGAAAACATATTTTTAAATCAAAATTCTGAAGATCAAAACAAAAATTGGGGAAGTGAGTTAGCACAGACAGAAAAGTTTTAAATAAATTGAAGTCGTAATGACATTTAGAATGTATCCTTATTTTTATATAATGGATGTTTATGATTTTTGTTTCATTTTTATGATATTCATCGTGGTTTTAATGACCATTGTTTTTTGTGATGTTTTATTTTGACTTATAGATTTCTGATTAATTTTTTTCATTTTTAATGCATAGATAAAAAGTTTTTTTAAATGTCTTTATATTTATAATTTTTAAAAAATATTCCTATTATATGATATATATTATGACATGAAAACACATAATTTTTATGGAAAAATTTAGTACAGCAATACCATACGCAAACCACTCAATCAAATTGGTCAGTTTTTTTTTTCTGTTTATTCTATACAATTATATAACATTTAAATGTGTGCGAAATTGCATCTTATTAATATTCTATTTTCAACAGTATTTATTTATTTAATATTCTGTTAGCATAGTAAATGCAGTAATTTTTCTATTCAGAGAATAATTTAAAATTTTTTTTATCGTTTTTTAATTTTCTGATTTTTTTTATTTTTTTTTTTTTGAATCTTTGTTGATTTTTTTTTTCTAAAATTTCGTAAGAAAGTCAAATTCCAAAAGAAATAAAATAAATTGGAACTTTAATGATAATAATAATAATAATTTAACTTTCAATAAATATTCAGGAGATTTTTTATGATTATATTAAGTCTTAATTTCTTATAAAGTAGCTTAGTTTTCGATTAAAAAAACATCGTTTTTTACTTTTAACTATATTAATAAAACTGCATATAAATTCGTCTTATTTTTAAACTGCATATAATTTCATTTTATTCCTTTTTTTTATGAATTCCACTATTTAGATCTCAGCACAAATTTCATAGTTACAAATAGTATAGAATCTAGCAATTAACATTTCTACTATTAATTTGAAAATGATGCCCTCTCAGTGAAAACCTTTTTTTAATTAATTTAACATATTAATTAATAATTACGTCTAAAATTTTTTAAATATTATGTTGTAATTAGGACGGTGTAAGTATATAAAATATCATTACATTAGGGCTTGAGTTAAAACTTGATTGCAAAATTCCATCCTACGAACATGAAATATGCAATGTTAAACGTAAGCATTTAAAAAAAAATTGACAAATTCTGGTATAGCAGGACTTGAATAAAAAAATCGGTAGCAAAATTCCATCCTTTCAAACAAGAAATATGCAAAGTTAAATAAAAGCGCTTTAAAAAGCAAAATTTAAAAATTGTGCTAAAGTTAGCAAATAAATTTAATAACTTACAGGTTTTAATCCTTCAACTATTTTATAAGAAAAGCAAAAAATTATTAAAAAAATATTTAATTAAAAAATTACTTGAAATGAAACTTCATAATTCTTTAATCACTAATTTGAAGATGATTATAATGAATTTGAAGATGATTTATATGAAGATAAGAGTTTATATGAAGATGATTCATTAAAGAATGTCCTGTAATTTTGAATTATTCTGAAAATTGAAATCTAATTGAAAAACTACGTTTGTGAGTGTTAGAATTTTAAAACGAACCAAAGCCGATATTTAAGCGCCAGCATTATATTGCATCTAGAACGTTAAAAGAATAATAATAAAATGTTTCAATAAATACGTGTGTAATCTCAAAACGAAGCTGCTTTGAGAGTAGCCAAATTTTATGTTTACTTCATTTAACTTCATGAAACCTGGTTGTGATAAATAACTGATAGGAAAGCATATTATTATCAACAACTTTTATTGCAATACTGTTATTATTTCGAGTCTGTTAATACTGTTTAGTAATACAAAGCAATACTGTTATTTTCTATATTTGCTAGACTGTTATTATTCTGGAATGTTGTAGATATAACTAATGCAGACAACTATAAAAAAATTTGATGGCTTTTCTAATTATTTGGTGCCTTAGGTTTGTATGAAACTATGTAAACGCCTCACTGTTTCAAAGAAATATTGACCACATAAAAAAACAAATGCATTTTTTTTTTCCTACTCTTTTTTTCTGGGATGCCATCCTTATTCCTCGAATGGCTTTAGGGAGGGAATAAAATAAAAAAAAATTATTCTCACGGGTATGTATGTGACTAAGGCTTGCATAGCTCTTGGCGCGGATAAGAAAGAATGAAGTAAAAAATAAAATAAAAAGGAGAAATTGATGGGATCGTCGAATATCCACTCTATTCTCTTGCTCTAAGCAGGATTTCTGAAAGAAGTTAAGAATTGAACCCTCTGATGAAAAAATTCCCATCTTTTTTATATTTTAAATGCTCGAATGAGAATAAATTTCTTAATAATGATGCAATAACTATTTTAGTGAAATAATTCATCTAATATTTGTTCAAACTCCGATCATTATTTTTTTAAATGCTTTAATGTCTTTTGAATGTATTAGCATAGGAAAATGGAAATAAATTTTTCTTATTTTCAGTTTCTAGGTCTGGGCCGATATTCTTTTTAATCTGATTTTTAAATTTTATTATTGATATATTTATTTCGCAAAAACAACTTACTCACAAGTTGAAATTTTATGCATATCAGATTTACATCTTTCTCACGCTCCATTGATTATTTTTGTATTTTATAGAAAGTTATAATGATATGGTGTATATTTGCATATGCGAGTTAATTATGTGGAAATACCTAAGGAATTGTTTGCATTTCATCAGTAATTCTGCTGATATTAAGCCTAAAAAATTCTAAAATAATGGGAAAATAGCAATAGTTTTTATATATGATGAACGAAATCTCTTCATTTCTGGTTTATACATATCTTTCAGTCATTTCATAAAATGCATGAAATCAAAATAATTAAAAGGTCGTTGCCCAGTATAATTTAGAATATCATGCTTATAAAAAAATTATCGTTAAAAAAATAATTTTCAACGATTGTAAGTTTGCTATTACAAATGTAGTAAATAAATTTAATAAGAATGTAAGTCATAAAATATTAAAAAATACTAGAAGTATAGCGGTTACATAACTCTACTACTTTTACTTTTGATACAACAGATGGCGTTACCTTATTAACATCAAGGTATATTTCCCATGCTCCTTCTTGGAGGTCACTATTAGATTGTATTCTAGTTGAGTGTCATTTTCGTGTTCGTGTTTGTTTTGTCTTGTGAAATGTTGAATTTAGAAAATGATTAAATTACTGTTCTTGAAACTCATCTATTATTTTCATACATCTCATAATGAAGTTATAAAGAGTCTCATCCTTCTACAAATGAAAATAAATACAATACAGTTTCCATTCAACGAACTTCATTTTGATAAGAGTTTTCTGCTTAACAAAATTTTCTACTGAATCTTGACTTTAAAACGACATATCTTATTTACTCTGCTTATGACGAAAGATAATTTCTATAAAACAAAGTTTTTAACAACTAATTTATTTCTTAATCAAATTTTCTTTTCTTTTGCAGTATTTCACAATTGTCAATAATAAAAAAAATTCAAACAAATCAGCTGTCATGAAAAATGCAATATTTGAAGGTGTGGGAGCTTTTGGAGAAGTTATGAGTCAACATTGATGAAAATATTGTTTATGTTATGTTTACGTATATACCAGCATGCCACATATCAGTGTGTTATGGAATGCAATGAAGACACTACAGAAAGCGATGAAGACGATAATGAAGAGGATATTGAAAAGAAAATATCATTAGCAGAAATGATTTTGAGCAATTACGATTTCGATAAAATGTTACAAAAGATTGCTTTTATGTGTTCAAAAAGTTTTACAAAAAAAACAAAAAAAAACAGAAATATTCTATAAGACGGCACAAAGAGCAGAATTACAATTAAATGTAAGTATAAAATTCAATAAAGCTGATACGTTAGTTCTTTAGAGTTTCTCGTTCAGTTTCTCGTCCAACTTTAGAGTTTCTCGTTTTCATGACTTTATTTAAAAATTTCTATCCAGCGAATTTTCTAAATAGCGAAGTTTTCTAGCGGAACGATGCGGTTTCGTTAAATAGAGACTAGATTATATTCTTTGTTGTGGAAACATCGCCTCATTATATAAAATAAAATTCGCAGTTGCTGAAATAAAGCATTAAACTAGATTTTCGAAACTTAGTTCTGTATACTAGCTTGTGAGAAGTATGTGGCAAAGCCTGCGCCACCCCT